>NW_022589748.1:2892814-2970883 GCF_004348235.1 Phoca vitulina | reverse complement strand
GGCACGGCGGCCCCCGAAGAAGGGCCCCCACCCCCCCTACAAACCACTCAACCACCCCCCCCCCCCCCCCCCCCCGCAGACTATTTCTCATTAGTATTCTGTGCACATGACAGACTCTTCTGCCTCTGACCAAAATCAGTGGGGATGCCTCATCCTACCCCTCCTCCTCACACCCCATCAGCAGCTTGCCGTTAATCCAGGCAACAGACCCCATCTGCCCAAGGGGTCCCTGTTCATACTTCCTGCAACCCTTCCCTTAGAGCCACAGTGGGAACATATCTTGCATGGACTTTAGCAGCAATGGCAAGTACCTGGCCACCTGTGCAGATGATCGCACCGTCCGCATCTGGAGTACCAAGGACTTCCTGCAGCGGGAACATCGCAGCATGAGAGCCAATGTGGAGCTGGACCATGCCACCCTGGTGCGCTTCAGCCCTGACTGCAGGTGGGACTCAGCTTTGCCTGCAGAAGCCCAGCCCCAGGCTTATGTCCTTCCCATACCTGACTTGGAATAGCGAGGGGGGACCCTGGATCTCCCTGGGGGTGGCAGAAAGACTATCTGGACAGCTTGAGCAGTGCCTGGGGCTCCCTGGAGGTCTCTGCATTTTGCACAGCAGGGAAGCAGAGAGAGGAAGATGTGTTCCTACTTGGGAAGTACCAAAGTCTGGCTCCAGATTCATCTTGGAAGCTGTTATAATGGTTTTCTAAACTCTAGAGAGACATAGGAGGAGCCAAAGCTATGAGAGTCGTATCTTCTGAAGTGTATTAAGAGGTTTTGAACCAAGGGGTTAAGTTGCAGGGCTGGACTGGGGCATGAAGGAAGACCCATGATTTTCCTCAGAGCCTAGCATAGGAACTGGCACACATAGGCTTCCATGTCCAAACGAACGAGTGCCTTGTCTGGTACCTGTCTCTAGAGCCTTCATCGTCTGGCTGGCCAGTGGAGACACCCTTCGTGTCTTCAAGATGACCAAGCGAGAGGATGGGGGCTATACCTTCACAGCCAACCCAGAGGACTTTCCTAAAAAGCACAAGGCACCCATCATCAACATTGGCATTGCGGACACAGGTAAGAGGCATTCAGAGGGTGGAGCTTACCTAAGACTAGAAGAAGTAGCACCAGTTATTTGCTGAATGAGTTAATGCTGCCTGAGAGTTATGCTAACCCTAGTGTGACAAAGGGGCTCTGGCTCTGGGCTCCCCTGGAGTCCCAGAGCCACAGCAGGTCCCCAAGGGAGGCAGGTAAGACCCGCAGTCTTGAGCAAAATCCTTATCTGTGGGGACCCTTGGCTTAGGAGGGGAGCATGGATATTTGAGGCAGCAGAGGCCATTGTAAGTGTCTCCTTAGAGAATGACACTTGGTCAGGTTATTGACCTCAGTTCATGTCACCCTCCCCTCTCCTCTCAGGGAAGTTCATCATGACTGCTTCCAGTGACACGACTATCCTCATCTGGAATCTGAAAGGTCGTGTGCTGTCTACCATCAACACCAACCAGATGAACAATACCCATGCTGCTATCTCCCCCTGTAGCAGGTGAGGAAGGAAGGACTTGGCATCTGGGATGGGCAGAAGTTGTGGCCAGGGACAGAGCAGAGAGCCAGCTTCAAATAGTGGAAAGAGCATACGATGTGGAATCAGGACGCCTAGATCCAAGTCCTTAGTCTCTCTTCATCTATAGTTTTTAAAAGGCTGGGGTGGGCGTATTATGTATCTTATAGTGTGGTCATGAGGATGAACTGAGGTCCTGTGTATAAAAGCGGTTTTAAAAGGCACAGCGTTATTTACACATACGATTATTAACTTAGGAATGAGGTTTAGTGGGTTAGCAGAAATGAGATGCCCTTAAAATTAAATTGTAAAGGAACCTGGTTGTGTGGCAGGTTTGTGGCCTCGTGTGGCTTCACCCCAGATGTAAAAGTGTGGGAAGTCTGCTTTGGGAAAAAAAGCGAATTCCAGGAGGTTGTGCGAGCCTTTGAACTGAAGGGGCACTCTGCAGCCGTCCACTTCTTCGCTTTCTCCAATGACTCCCGCAGGTGAGTGCATCCTCTCTGACGTCTTACCCGTGGCTCTCAGCCCCTCTTGGCAACCGGGGCCCTTTTGCCTATCTCTGTAGCAGCTCTGCAGTGGGTAGAGTGCCTGGCCTTCAGCAGGAAGTAGGCCCAGCGGTGCAGTTGGCTTCCTAGCTGGAACCCCTCATACCGTCCCAGTGCCCTCCCCGCCCAGGGTGTGTTGGGGCTAGAGCCGTGATTTTCCATGCTGCAGGATGGCCTCGGTCTCCAAGGACGGTACGTGGAAACTGTGGGACACAGATGTGGAATACAAGAAGCAGCAGGATCCCTACTTGCTGAGGACAGGCTGCTTTGAAGAGGCGAGCACCATGCCATGTCGCCTGGCACTCTCCCCTGACGCCCAGGTCTTGGCCTTGGCCAGTGGCAGCAGTATTCATCTCTACAACACCCGGCGGGGTGAGAAGGAAGAGTGCTTTGAGCAGGTCCATGGGGAGTGTATCGCTGACTTGTCCTTTGACATCACCGGCCGGCTTCTGGCCTCCTGTGGGGACCGCGCAGTGCGGCTTTTCCACAACACCCCTGGCCACCGGGCAGTGGTGGAGGAAATGCAGGGCCTCCTGAAGCGGGCCTCCAACGAGAGCACCCGGCAGAGGCTGCAGCAGCAGCTGACCCAGGCCCAGGAGGCGCTGAGAAGCCTGGGTGCCTTGAAGAAATGACTCTGGGAGGGTCTGGCAGGAAGGGTCTGGCATGCTGCTGCCACCACGGCTGCCACTTTTCTTCCCAGGCACTCCCCAGCTGGAAACCTTTTGAAAGGCGTATTCTGATTTTCTCAGTGGTGGCTCCTCTCTCCCTTTTCCCCATTGAAACTATTCTTGCTTACTTTGATCTCTCTCTCTCTTCTTGCCGGTTGTGACTCCTGGCCTTACTTGACCTCCCAGTCTAATAACCAAGGTGCTTTTCTTTCTCCTGGGCCCAAGGGATGGAATCTGTCTTCACCAGGCACGGAGGGAAAGAGTAAATTGAAGAGAGAGAAGACATGGCCTTGACCTTGTGGCAACACACCCTCGTACCCAAAGGAGTTTGTAATTGTGGAGGCAAAACCTAGGGGACACCTGAGTACTAACCAGCAGTCTTGGCAGGGTTGGGAGCCTGGGATACCATCCAGTGACAGAACTGTGGTGGGGTGTCAGGGAAAGGCTAGTCTTAATCCAGGCGAAGCTCCTAACTCCATTGAAAAGGAATTAAGGGATTCCATTCTGTGCCTCAGTTTTTTTTTTATTTGAAAACGGAGAATGATTTTCTCTTGACCTGCTTATTACAAAGGTATTGTGAAGGTATGCACGTATAAAGTCCCTAGATTTGGAAGAAAAGTGGAAGAGAGTAGTAATATATGTTGTCTGTCGGCCAATCTCACTTACTAACTAACTACCGGGTAAAAGTGGGACTCAGTGTAGTTTCAAACTAAATTAAAAGGAAAGAAACACATCTCTCGGGAAGGCGAAGTTTCTGGAACTTGATCATACATGTTGTATCTGGTTCTGCTTTAAGTTGGGTAGAGGAATCATAGGAATCCAAGATTGGACTCCTGTCTTCAAGGTGATGTCCTCTTTGAGGGGATCTCTTTTCAGTTTGTCAGGCATTTCAGTGCCCGCTCTGTGCTCAGCACTGCACTAGGCACTGGAGATAAATACGAACAAGACATGATCGCTGCCATCAGAGATGGCTGGTGGGAGAGAGGGACATGTGGCTGTTAAGTGCTTTTTGCTAGTTAATTCATAGCTATAGACGCTGCTGTAAAAGTCAAGGCAAGAGAGAGGATTGAATCAGGACGTAGGTGATGGATTTGAAATTGAAGGGATAGAGTTGGTAAGAGATGAGGCATTTCGAAGTTCAAACGTTTTGGATTTGAGACTGCTTAAATGTGGGAGAAGGGAAATGAGGATCCAGGGAGACTTGAATCTTGGCAAAATGTATTCCTCTGAAATCACATTCTTGCTGTCTCTCTCCCTAAAATCAGGGCCTCCCCTAGACATCCCCAACTCATAAATGTTTGAACAAGGCACAACCTTGAAGTTACCCCTAATGACTCCCTTTTTCATTAATCCCTCCGGTATGCTCCCACTCCTACCATCCACTCCGTCAGAAAATTCTTTTGGTTAGACTCCACAGATTATATCCTGAATCTGCTTCTCTCCATCTTTTCTGTTACCATCCTGGTCCGAGCCACTGTCACCTACTGGACTGTGATAAGGTAGCTTCCTCACTGATCCCCCTGCTTCCTCTCGCCTCGTTAAGTCGCTCTCTACGTAGCAGAGTGATTTTTGAAAATGTAAACCAGATCACATTGTTCCCAAGCAAAAACTTTCCAGAGGCTTCCCATTGCACTTGGAATAAAATCCAAAATTCTCATCATAGCCTACAAGGTCCTATGTAATCTGGCTTCTTCCTTCCTCTGTGATCTCGTGACCGCTCTCCCAGCCACCCCAACCTTGCTGTTACGGATTTGACCAAGCCAAGTTCTGTCCTGCCTCAGACGGAAGCTGTGCTTGTGCGTTTCCCTCTGCTTGGAAGCCTTTTTCTTTTCTGTTGGCAGACTTGTCATGCTTGTCGTTATTCAGGTCTCCCTTTCAATTACACTTCAGAGAGAGCCTCCCTGACCACCCAGTCTGAAGTAGCCCTTTCCACCAATCATACCACACCTGTCACATTAGCTTACTTTATTTATTTTGTAGTGACCTAATGCTATCTGAAATCATCTTGTTTGGATATATGTTTGCTCCAGGGGTTTCGGCTGAAATGCTTATGGATGTCAAGGGGAAAATGCAAATGCATGCGTGGGGCCACAATGGCCTGGGTGTAAGATGGTGGAAAATGGGGGGAAACTGAAGTGATCTCTAGAGGGCAGGTGTCCGGGGTGAGGGGTAGGGGTGGCTGCTACTTATTATTCAGGAATCCAGCAGAAGTTGCTTGTTTGAGAGAAGCTAGAAGTTGGCGATTTATTATAAAAACAAAAATTAAACACTGGACCAAACAGAACACTAACGTGGGCCAGATGCCGCCCACCAATCTCTCATTGGCAGCTTCTGAATTGTTCATTAAGCTACAGAAATGTGAGCTCCACAGGGGCAGAATCTTTGTCTTATTTGCTCTGTATCCCCAAGCACAATACCAGGGACAGAGTAAGCACTCGATAAATATTGAAGTCAAATCGAGGGGGCAGTTAGCAGACATTTTGATACCCTCTGTGTGCATCATCCCACTCAATTTCCATTGTGGTTTTATGCTCTTGATAACAGACTTCGGTTAATAACTCTATGCACATGGGTCCCGGTGAACAGTTGCTTTCAGGTTGTCAGAAAAATGAAGCTAAAACACTTCTTTGGATATCTGTTTGGCTCTGGCTTTCCTCTCACTGTGTATCCGGGAGGCAAGTGACCGTAGTATGTTGAGTTACTGAAGTCAGACGTCTTTGGCTTCAGGTTTGGCCGGGTCACTTAACTGACTTGAGACCTTGAGCAGATGGATCACTGGGCGTCTGAGTTTGTTTCCTCCTCTGTAAAATGGGAATAAATCCTGTTCTGAGGGCCTTGCAGGGCCGTGAGTATCTAATGAGACGAGTGAAGCCCTACAAAAAAGTCGTCACAGACTTCCTGAGGACACCGCTCCTCTCACTAATGTCGAGGCTGCTTCGCTTGTCAGCATGGAGAAGGTACCTGGATATTAACCTAGAGCAGAGGCCGCCGCGTGTTTTTGATTAAAGCTCTGTGTGTGTGAAGGCAGCATTAACATTTTAGTATTACTATCTCAACTTCTGTGGGTTTGCAGTTTTTCAAAATAAAAGGCCGGGGATATATTTTCAATGGTGGTATATAGCCTATTTTTATCAGTCATCAAAAATAGAACACAATACTTAAACCACAAAGGTGCACATTTAAAGCCCTATTGATAGTCTTGGTCAATTTCCATCAAAGTAAGAAGGCTTCTCCTATTCAAGATTGTCCTGTAATTGGAGATTACAGGTGGTGAGTAGGAAACACATACTGTCGTGATGAGTCATCAGTGATAGTAGATTATCTCAGGTTAGATAGACTGAACATTGCCCCAAATTGGCCACAGATCTAGTAACGTAATAATTTGGGGGT
Source organism: Phoca vitulina (assembly GCF_004348235.1). Taxonomy (NCBI): domain Eukaryota; kingdom Metazoa; phylum Chordata; class Mammalia; order Carnivora; family Phocidae; genus Phoca; species Phoca vitulina. Next base: position 2,964,730 of record NW_022589748.1, on the reverse strand, counting down.
TCATGTACTTCTCTACACAATTCCAGAGGCGTCTTCTTGGCGAGCATGGCTTGGTTTCACACCCAGCTCTTCAGGCAGAGGCGTGCTGATGGGCACAGGTTGGCACTGCAGGATCGGCCACAGCAACCAAAGGCATGATTCCTACACGCAATTCCAGTGTGTCTTCTAAGCTTGTCAGGGCATTTCCAAATCTCCATTTCGGGGCGCTTGGAAAATGAGTGTGGTTTCCATTTTCCGCACGCACACCTGATTTGAGTCCATCCGCGTTTTCTTGATCATGTTAGTAGCGGCTAACTTGAGTGCTAAGCATTTAATCCCCACCAACCCACTATTGTTTTTGCCTCAGCTGTTCTCCCAGCAACCGCATCTTAATTTTTGTTTGGTGAACTACACTTCCCTGACTCTTAATCCACGATCCACATGACTTAGAGGAGAGAGACTGAAACCCTTCATGGTGGGCATATAACCAATCATCAGGTCCCTGGACTTTGCCAGATCTTTAGAAAAGTGATAGCTTTAATTTTCTGTGGGGATTGCTTGGTAAGTAGGATGTAGGCTTATTACAATGGGTAGTCCTGCCCAAGAAGGAAAGCTAACACAGGGAAGCAGAGACCGCGTGCTGAGGATGCTGGTGAGGCTGCTGGATCCAGACACACCTGAGGTGTTTGCCACTGGACTTGTCAGTTATAAGAACCAATAAATTCCTATTTATGATAAAGTCTGTTTGAATTGGGATATTCTTACTAGCAATTGAAAGGCCTTAACATCAGTATTATTAGAGAGTTCAAGTAAATTGCCCAAGGCACGTAATAATTGGCACACTCCAATATTTCAGTTGAGGCCTATCTGGTACATACCTTTAGCCATCAGGCACATCCCCAACATTTGTAAAAGCCAGAGGCAGGAATACAAATGGAGACCCATGCGCCATGTCTTAATATTTCAAGGTTAAAAAAAATCAAGCTGAGCCCACATACGTTCCATCCTCCTAACCGCGACATAACATTCTGGAAGGCCAAGTTTGAACTGAGAATTCCCAGAGTCAGGTCTGTGCCACAGTGTGGTGTCATAGCTGGCCATCCTGTGGTCTAGGCCTCTTCTCTTCCCACCTGGTTCTTTCCCACATTACAAGGGAAACCCCAGCACACACCTCCCAAGTGTCACCATATTGCAAACCACCACTTCTTGGCCACCCAGCACTTGGGCCTTAGGGTGTGCACCATGGGGCAGCACCGTCTTTGTGAAAATGGCCCCAGGGGAAAGGCTCCTCCCGTAGGCCTCGGAGGCAGGCTTGGGTCATTTTGGACAGGGATTCCAAGGTCTAAGATGGGTACCTGAACTTGTCTGGTAGGTGAGGGGGGGACACAAGCGCTGGGTGTCCCCATTTCCTTGGTCCTGCAAATCCTGTGCCTCATGGAGAGGGACATAGCCGGAGGAGCCAGGACAGTTCCCCCAGAAGGAGTCCTCTTGGCCCACATCTAACATTTACCTTGTTAACCACACTTGATTTTTTGCCTGCAGTTTCAAGTTCACTAACCTAAGCCAAGCTCTCCTTAACCCATCAGAAATGAAATACAGTGAGTATTGTGAGTTCGCAGGGTTCAGCCAAGTATGTCTGAGAGTTCTTCTAGAAGTTCTGGATATGTGGAAACAGCCTTGCATATTAACCGGTATCTGGATCCTGATTACTGCCTCTCCAGTCTCACCTTCAAGTTCTTCCAAGTATCCCACAGAGTAGCTGCAGCCAGGGCACCCATATGGAAGCCATTCACACCTTGATCATTCCTCCGTCACGCCCCAGGATCAAGCTGACAGGTTAGGAAGGAAGCCCAGGCAGGGTGGGGGTGCTGAGCACCCCAGCTTTCTCTAATAAACTGATGGAGCTTTCCCTCCTCTTGTTGTGGATGCTCTCTTTACAACATGGGTACTCAGCTTCTGGCTTAAACGTCTCAAACTGCTCACTGGCTGGTAGCATAGGCTAGCTAATCGAGTAGGATTTTCTGTTTGCTTTTGTAAAAATCTCAGTTAAATGTATCAAATATCCTGTTTTACCCTCAAATCCCTTCCTTTAAATTTTTTGTCTTCCTCTAGAGGCACCTTTCTGCCACAGCTGAAACAGGTCAGAATAATGGGTACCATTCCCAGAGTACCACTTCCAGTCCAGACACCGTTCTCCGTGCTGTGCTGGTAACAGCTCAGTCCACCCTCCCAGCAGCTCTGAGATACGTACACTTAGAACGTCCATATCACAAGCATTGCCAGAGTCGCCGAGGAGGCGTGTGGCTGAGCTGGGATTCAAATCCATGGAGTCTGTGTCCAGAGCTCATGTTCTTGGTTCCCAGCCTGTGGCAGGTGTCAGAATCACCCAGGACCTGGGTACAAATACCAAGTCCCAGGTCCTATCCTGCTTCGGCAGGCCTGGGCCTCTGTGTTCTTTATTAGCTCCCAGGGGATTCAGATACCAAAGCATGGGAGGCCCTGCACTGTGCTCTTCTGCCTTGATTTGGAATATTCTTCATAGGCTACTGCCCTGCCTGAGGGCGTGTCCTGTTCCTACAGGGGAGTGTTTCCTTGCTTGTGCTCAGCGGAGGAAAAGCTGCAGTTCACCAGCCAGGGGCCCTCTTGGGCTATCCCATTCCCTCCTTGGCCCCAGAAATCCTCCGGCTCATGTCCCTGGCCACATGGGCGTGACCTCAACTCCCTCAGGAGTTCCTCTTTGGAGACTGCTTTCCTCCCATTACCTCAGACTAACTTAATGGCCCCTGATTGTTTTCACAAGCCTTAACGTTCCTCTGTCTCTGCCCCACGTTGTGTTGCCATGTGCTCGGATTATCTGGAGGACAGGAGGACCTGTCTGCTTGATTTCGGCATTTTAACAGCCTAACAGAGAGCCAGTCAGCTGAATAAAAGAACTTCTACCTCCCTGGAACCTTCCCCCATTGTCCCCAGGGCCTCAGGATCCCTGAGCACGTTCTGGACACCTCCCTTCAGAAGGGGCCTTTCCCACAGCTGACCCAGGGATAGGGGAGCCTTTAACCAGCCTGTGGTTTGGGGCACCACATCCTTCAAACTCCCAGAACCTGAGGCTGCTTTAAGAGGAGGGTTGGGAATAGAGCTTGGCTTGTAGGGTTTTAAACCACACAATACACAGAGAGATTCAGACGGAGTTCTCATCCTAATGGCTTGCTGGTACCTCCCAGGGACTTCTCTCTTCCTTCTCTTCACCTCAGCCCCACACTCATTTTGACCACTTTGCCAGGGGCAGTGGGGTCTTCCCACTGCCTGCACCCAGCCCCTCGGGAGCATCCAGGAAACCAGCTCCTTCGTCTGCCGTCTTTCTGTGATACTTCAAGCCCAGGATAGTGTCTTGTGCATGGATGTGTTTTCCTAATTATAGCTACTCCAGTAAAGGCATGTTTCAGAGGCTAATATCTTGGGAAAAGGTGCATAAAGTTTTAGTCCTGTGTTGTCTGTTTTCCACAATGAATGTGCACTTTTATGAAACCAGTAAGACTTATCACATGATACGTTGCAAGTATTCACAATAACCTCTCATCACATAATTTTCGCATTCATTTCACAGCAGCTCTTGTGAGGTAGCAATGATTCCATATTGCAGATGGATAAACAGGTTTGTTGAGGTTAAGCAAGTAAGAATTCAGCCCTGGGACAGAGTCCAGAGTTCAAGCTTGTTCTTGGTGTCACCCCCCACTGCCTCCGACCTTGCCATCCAGAGGCAAGTTCCTTGAGGGCAGGGACTTTGTAGTCTTAGGAGCCTAATTTGCACCTCCTATTCTTAGTGCACCCATGCAAGTGAGCACACAGTTGGCATTTCATATTTGTTGGCTAACGTGATGATGAACACATACACTTAGTGCTCAACAGTTAATGAGCCCACTATGGCCTCCACTTACCCCCTCCACTGTGCAACCATGCTGCTAATAGAAATCATTCCATTACTTTCTGGGATGACAACATCTTGTGAGTTCACACCCGAGGGTGATTCTCCCAGGGGCTAATTGCTACTGAGCAAGGAGATCGTAAAGCTCCAGCACCAGAAAGCCAAATCCTGGGGTTCAGAAGCTGTAGCCACCCTGAGCACTTTCCAGGATTTTAGTTCACCTCCATCACATCCAGACAATTTGAATTCAAAGCACTAGCTACCAAAAAGACTTCATGTCCATGTAGTAAGGGTGGGGTGGGGGTAGCTGCAATCCACCAGACCCCTCAGACATGCTTGCTCTGCTGGTCTCTCTAAGACTTTTAGGATCCCTGGAACCCACCACCATTGTCTCCTCCTGTATTGATTCTGAATCAGCTGATGGGAGCAAGGGTGGGGCCCGTTAGTCACCGGCGACAAAACATCCAGAGGCCAGGGTGATGTGGCAAGATTCAGCAACCCACCCCCTGGTGCTTGCTGGACAGCATCATCACTTTTCCCTTGCCCACTAAAAGGTCCCCCTTCCCATTTGCTATCGTGTCTTTCAGATCCAGTGATTGATCATATCTTAAATGAGTGCTAAGTCCTCTGGTACCTTGGCATTTACAGGTTGTAAAATGATGGTCAGGCTGGGACAGGGATGTGTACACAAACCATCCCCATACAGCCAGTGGGTTTGACGGCCTGGACAAGTTTCAGTGGTTTGGGGAGCCCAGAGGCAGGAGAAACAGCAACCATCACAACAAACCCAAAGTGAAAGAGAAATTGATGATGTTGCTGGTGATGATGACTGGTCTCTGGTCCCCGGGTGGGTATGTCACCCTAACAAGGTGGCCTCTGCCCTCCCTACCTCTAAACCTTTTGTGATCTGGAGCCCAGGGCACCAGGGCTCCAAATCACAATTGAATTTCTTGGTGTGCCACACCCCAAATTTGTCCACTGTGGCAGAGGTCACTGTTGCTCACCAACATCCATGCTTCTCCTCTTTCTCCTACAAGGTTAGACAATTACCAGGCTCTCTTGCAACTAGGTGACATCATGTGATGAGTCCTGAAATGTGTGCAGAAGCCATCTGTTGAGTCTGGGACTACCCCTCGAAACTGTCCTGTGGTTCTCTGTGTTCTCTCTTCTCTTTCCTGCTAGCTGTGAGCAGAGGATTCACTGGAGACCACTGAGGCTGTAGATGGATGAGTCAGTAGATGAGGGGAACCTGAGCCCCTGAACGACTCTGTGGAGTGGGTCCTCCCTGACCCCAGCATTGTATTGTGACCATGAACAAGAAATAAATTCATGTTGTGTTAAAAGGCATGGAATGAGTGGGGTTGTTTGTTACAGCAGCTAGCCTATCCTGATTAATACACTTAGGACAGAATGAAAAGGGCCTTACTTTTATGGAGGAAAGAAAGAAGTTGGGAGGGGCTGTTGACAAGGGTTTAGGGTGGTGACGGGTTTTCAGTGGCTGAGTACATTCGCTGCTGGGCTGGGCAAGACTTCCTGCTGGGCTCTGTGAAGTAAGCTTCCTGCTGTTTGGGGGCTGAGTGGCTGTGCACTGAGGGCTTCCCGACTCCATTTTTAATGATGTTGCCTTTATTTATTTTCACACTGCTTTATTATAAAGACAGCCGCCAGCATCTCTCTTCAGTTACTCGTGTTGTGATTTATAATAAGACATAATATAGTTTGGTCTTCAATCATGGCCCTGGCTCACAGCTCCCATAACCCTTGTCATTTTCTTTTTTTTTAATTTTTTAAAGATTTTATTTATTTATTTGACAGAGAGAGACACAGCAAGAGAGGGAACACAAGCAGGGGGAGTGGGAGAGGGAGAAGCAGGCTTCCCGCCGAGCAGGGAGCCCAACGCGGGACTCCATCCCAGGACCCTGGGATCATGACCTGAGCCAAAGGCAGACGCCTAATGACTGAGCCACCCAGGCGCCCCAAGCCTTGTCATTTTCTAAGTGTTTAGAGCACAAGGGACAACTTTTGCTATAATATTTTGGGTTTGTTTGCAGGCTCCAGAAATAGCTCCATTATTCCTTATGCCACCACCCTGCCTGAGGGAGTGTCCTATTTCTACAGGTGAGTGGAAGTAGCCACAGAAGCTGGAGAAGAAGAGAGAACAGGCTCACTCTGGGAGGCAGATGGAAAACTGGGCAGACCCAGTGTCAGGAAGATGGTAAGGAGAGCTCCCTCCCTCCCTTCTTCTTCTTCTCTCATTTCTTCTGTACATAGTTGCTGAGCCCTCTGTGGACTGTGTGTGGAGTATAGGAGATGTTTCCTTCCTGTGGCTGTGGGGAGAAGGCAGGCCCGGCTGAACATGCTTAGGTTACAAATCTCAAAAGATATTTTTGTTTGCTGGTTTTTTTATGTAAGGAGAATATTTAAATAAATAATGAAACCAGGTCAGAGCCCCCTACTCAAACTTGGATATTCTTTCTGAGCTGGGGCCCAATCTGACTTCCAAACTGGGCTACACATAAGATCATCTTTTAAAAAAATACATCCCCCACCCCCCAGCGAAAAACAAAGGGGCGCCTGGGTGGCTCAGTCGGTTAAGCGTCTTGATCTCAGGGTCCTCAGATAGAGCCCTGCGTTGGGCTCCTGGCTCAGTGGGAGGGCATGCTTCTCCCTCACCCTCTGCCACTCCCCCTGCTTGTGTTCTCTGTCAGCTCTCTCTCTCTCTCAAATAAATAAATAAAATCTTAAAAAAAAAAAAAAAAAGCACAAATACCATTCAGGAGGGCTCTACCCTCATGACCTAAGCAACCTCCCAAAGACCCTGCCTTCCAACCCCATGGTGGGGGTGGTGAAGAGGTGAAGGATTTCAACATAAGAATTTTGCAGGGACACATGCCAAAGGGGAATTAAAGTAGCAGATGGCATTAAACTGGCTTTAAAATAGGGATATTATCCTGGATTATCTGGGTGGGCTCAATGTAATCACAGGGATATAACCTCCTTAAAAGTGGAAGAATGAGGCAGAAGAAGGAATCAGAGAGATGCCAGCGTGAAGAGGACTCAACCTGATGTTGCTGGGTTTGAAGATGGAGGAAGGAGCCATGAACCAAGGAAAGTGGGCAGCCTCTAGAAGCTGGAAAAAGAAAGGAAACAGATCTCCTTTAGAGCCTCTAGGAAGGAATGTACTTTGATCTTAGCCCAGTGTCAGACTCCTGATCTACAAGACAGTACTCTTGTGGGACTTTAACACCCCACTTACCTCAATGGACAGATCATTCAAACAGAAAATCAACAAGGAAACAGTGGCTTTGAATGACACATTGGACCAGTTGGATTTAACAGATATATTCAGAACATTCCACCTTAAAACAGCAGAATATACCTTCTTTTCTAGTGCACGTGAAATTCTCCAGAAGAGATCACATATGAGGCCGCAAAACAAGTCTCAACAAATTCTAAAATATCAACAAAGTCATTCCATGAATCTTTTCTGACCACAATGCTAGGAAACCAGACATCAATCACAAAAAAAAATCTGGGAAGAGCATAAATACATGGAGTTTAAATAATATGCTACAAAACAGTGAATGGGTCAACCAAGAAATCGAAGAGGAAATAAAAAAATACATGGAGGGGCGCCTGGGTGGCTCAGTCGTTAAGCGTCTGCCTTTGGCTCAGGTCATGGTCCCAGGGTCCTGGGATCGAGCCCCGCATCAGGCTCCCTGCTCCACGGGAAGCCTGCTTATTCCTCCCCCACTCCCCTTGTTTATGTTCCCTCTCTCACTGTGTCTCTGTCAAATAAATAGATAAAATCTTAAAAAAAAAAAACAAAAAATACATGGAGACAAATAAAAATGAAAACACAACAGTCCAAAATCTTTGGGATGCAACAAAAGTGGTTCTAAGAGGGAAGTTTATAGCAATACAGGTCTACCTCAAGAAGCAAGAAAAATCTCAAATAAACAACCTAACGTTACATTTAACTCTGGAAGGTGAGGCAATGAGGCACAGAGTGACTGAGGGACTGGGGAGGGAAAAAGGGAAGGGCTTGTTTTATTGTTTTAACCTTTGAACTTCACTGCATACCTTAATTTTTTTTAAAAGATTTTATTTATTTGACAGAGACACAGCGAAAGAGGGAACATAAGCAGGGGGAGTGGGAGAGGGAGAAGCAGACTCTCCACCGAGCAGGGAGCCTGACGCAGGAAGCCTGACGTGGGGCTCAATCCCAGGACCCTGGGATCATGACCTGAGCCGAAGGCAGACGCTTAATGACTGAGCCACCCAGGCGACCCCACTGTATACTTTAAAAAAAATGTTTTATTATAGAAAGTTTCAGAGTATAATGAAAATAGGGAGAACAGTATCATGAGCCCCTGCGTACCCATTACCCAGCTTCAGAAATACTAACATCATCGTATCCTTTTAATTTTCCAGCACGTGGAAATATTATATATTAAGATAAATATAATGAAAATAAAATACGTGTGCCCAAGCTGGACCACCCAACTATGGAGATAAAACCTTAGGGACATAAAAACAAAACAAAACAAAACAAGAAAAAAAAACCCTTAGGGACATGGCCCAGGAATCTGCATTTTAACAAGCTTCTAGGTGGGGGGGGGTTTTCCTCATAGTTGGGGGCCGCACTGGGCTCTCTCTGCCTCTGACTTGCCCTCCCAGACCGTATTCTTCTTCTTTTTTTTTTAAATAAGCTCTGGCCGGTTTTATTAAAGAGAAATATTTTGTGACTTGCTTTTCACCAGTCTGTTCTGGCAGGATTCTAATGATATCAGAATCGCCTGGGTCAGTGGTGGCCAGTGTGCATGCTCTGCAGTATTTCCCACGAGCTGTGCCCAATTCAATGTTATTGCCACTGTTGTGACGGACACCAGTTTTGGCCAACGTGGCGTAGTAGTCAATTTCAGATTTCCTCAAGGCTGGGCAGTTGTTGGCGAGGATGACTAGTTCTGTTTTGCCATGTAAGATCATCTTCAGAGTCGGCTCGTACCCCAGCGTGTACGTTCCACTTTCCATAGCGAGTTGGAGCCTAGAGTTGATCGACTGCAGCGACTTTTTCATCTTCTTTTTGGTTGCCACCTTCGTGCCTTAGGCCGGGGGAGGGCCACCGCCAAGAGCAGTGAGAGATGTTTTGAAGCCCTCATTGAACCTTCCATTTTTGGAGCTCTCAAAGAATTCCAGAAGGTTCACTGTCCCTGCTTGCAAAGGCACAGGGAGTCCTTCACAACCCCCTATAGGTTTCTCTTACTCCTTAGGACTGGTTCTTGGGCCTCTATGGCCTTACAGAGGAACACAGCTCCAAAGTGCCTTTGACGGAAAGATGACCCTGATCCTGGTCCTCTGTCTTCTTTCTCAACAGGGCTTGTGACACAACCCAAGAAGGAGGGAAAAGAGAGGAACTCCAGCATAGTTCAGGCACTTCCTCCTCAAGGCTTGTCTTCAAACAGGTTTTCGCAGATACCAGTGTGGGAGATGAACACCCAGGGTTCTAGGCTGGAACCAGTGAGCATCGCCAGGTTCCTTGGGCCTGGTCCTCCACTGAAGCAGCCCAGTGAGGATCTCAGCTTTTCAGGAGGTAAAATAAAAGGAGAGGGCTGACAGGGGTGAACTCAGTGCTCTGGGGGTCTGATTAAGGGTCTGATTACATGCTTTGGGAACAACCGTGGAGGAGGCTGAGTCTTTAAAGATGGGTATTTGGGGGCATCTGGGTGGCTCAATCGGTGAGGTGTCTGCCTTCGGCTCAGGTCATGATCCCGGGGTCCTGGGATCGAGTCCCACATCCGGCTCCCTGCTCAGCAGGGAGTCTGCTTCTCCCTCTCCCTCTGCTGCTCCCCCTGCTTGTGTTCTCTCTCTCTCTGTCAAATAAATAAATAAAATCTTAAAAAAAAATAAAAAGAAAGATGGGTATTTCAAAAGGAGGATGGCGAGAGGGGAACAGGGAGCAGGTCTTGTTTAGCTGGAACTGAATACAGGCGGGAGCAGTGGCACTGGAAACCAAAAAATATTTCTGCCTGCAAGGCACTTTGTAGTTTACAAAATTCACCCACTCCCCACCTCATCAGGTCCTAAGTGCAGCCCTGTGAGGTAGGAGGCCATTGTTGGTGAACTCGTTTCCCAGAAAAATAAAACAAAAAGCAAAATGAGGGGCGCCTGGGTGGCTCAGTTGGTTAAGCAACTGCCTTCAGCTCAGGTCATGATCCTGGAGTCCCAGGATTGAGTCCCGCATCGGGCTCCCTGCTCAACGGGGAGTCTGCTTCTCCCTCTGACCCTCCCCCTTCTCATGTGCTCTCTCTCATTCTCTCTCTCAAATAAATAAATAAAATCTTAAAAAAAAACAACAACCCAAAAACCAAAAAACAAAAAGCAAAATGACACTGGGATTCAGAGTGGTCAGGTGACCTATGCAAAGCCATGGCACAAGTATGTGGCCAAGCTGGGACTCCGACCCTGGCTTCAGTCTCCTGGCATTCTTTTCCCTGTGACCAGGGTCATACTGGGGGACCTGAGTAATGCTCCAGTGTGAGTTTGAACTGAAGTGATGGGGAGCCACAGAAAGGATTTTAGAAGAGCTGTAGTTGGGGCGCCTGGGTGGTGGTTGAACATCTGACTCTTGGTTTCACTTGGGTCATGGTCTCAGGGTTGTGGAATTGAGCCCCGAGTCGGGCTCCATGCTCAGTGGAGAGTCTGCTTGGGATTCTCTCTCTCCCTCTGCCCTCCCCTGCCCCCATGCTCTCTCTCTAAAATAAATAAATCTTTAAAAAAAAAAAGAGCTGTGATTATCATAGGTGTGCTGGGCCTTGGGCACGTGTGCTGGTTAAGGGGGACTGAGCACTGCAGTGGGGCTACGTCGCTCTGACAGAGAAAGTGGGGTGCTCTACGAGTCACATGGACAGGGCAGCGAGGGAGAGCACAGCTGATGTGGGCCCTGTGGGGAAGAATGGCGTTCATTCATTCACTCATTCTTCCAGTCTCTCTTTAGTAAGTGCCTTCCCTGTGCTAAGTGTCATGCTAGACATTGGGGATGTAATGGTGAACTTGACCACAGGGTTCCGACCTTCACAGAACTAACACTTCAGGGGACAGCGGATCATAAGGAGCAAATGAACAAGTACAAGAACTTCCAATTGTGGCTAAACAGGATCTTCAGGATCCTACACCCAGTGTCATGTGGTCTTCAGAGTGGCTTCTTTTGCTTGCCCTGGAAATCCCTGCCCCTAAGTGTAATGCAGGCTGTGTTCAGGGTTCTGTGGGGGTTCAGGGAAGGGAGGCATCCTTCCTCCTGCTCAGAGTGACCTGGGGAAGGCTTCATGGAAGAGGATGCATTGAGGTTGGGCATTCATTCAACAAATATGTAATGAGCACCTACTGAATACCAGGCTCTGTTTTATTTTATTTTATTATTATTTTTTTTAAGATTTTATTTTTAAGTAATCTCTATACCCAACATAGGGCTTGAACTCACAACCCTGAGATCAAGAGTCGCATGCTCTACCGACTGAGCCAGCCAGGCACCCCCAGGCTCTGTTTTAGATGCTACTAGGGATAATCATTGAACAAAATGAAACAGATCATGTTGTACCATCTCAGAACTACTGAAAAGAGGATTGGTAATAAGCAAGGGAGACAAGAAAAATAGTATTTCAGGGGGTGATGAATGCTCTGGAGAAAAATAAATTGTGGAAGGGGGATAGTGAGTGGAGGGATGGATACTACATTCTTTTTTTTTTTTTTTTTTTAAAGATTTTTATTTATTTATTTGAGAGAGAGAGCAAGCACATGAGAGGGGGGAAGGTCAGAGGGAGAAGCAGACTCCCTGCCGAGCAGGGAGCCCGATGCGGGACTCGATCCAGGGACTCCAGGATCATGACCTGAGCCGAAGGCAGTCGCTTAACCAACTGAGCCACCCAGGCGCCCTGGATACTACATTCTTTGATAGGTGGCTAGGAAAGGCTGCATTGAGAAGATCACATTTGACTAAAGGTCTGAAAGATGTGAGAGAGTGAGCCATGAAATATATATGGGATGGGTGTTTCAGATAAAGGGGCCTGCAGTGCAAAGGCCCTGAGGCAGGAACTTTACTGGATGTTTTCAGATGAGCAAAGAAGGCCAGTATGGTTGGAGCAGAGACAACAAAGGGTAGAGTTATAGGAGGCGAGGAGGTGTGGGGACAGGTGGGGCACTGTAGACCACTGTAGCTTTTACTCTGAGAGGGGAAGTCACTGCCTTGAGGGCAAGTTGCCCAAGGCAAGGTCTGGGCTGGCTCATCTCTGTATCCCCCTCAGCATCTAGCACAGGGCTTTCACCTAAAAAATATCAAGATGCAATTTTTAAAAATTTTTAAAAGATTTATTTATTTTAGAGAGAGAGAGAGAGAAGGGGGGTGCAGAGGGAGAGGGAAAGAATCCTCAAGCAGACTCCCCGCTGAGCACGGAGCCCGACACGGGGCTCGATCCTAGGACCCCAAGACCATGACCTGAGCCGAAATCAAGAGTCAGACACCTAACCAAATAAGCCACCCAGGCACCCCAAGGTGCAATGTTTTTTAAAGAAAAGGATGTCAACAGAGGGCATTTGTGTGGCCCGTGGGGAGTAGTTGGTAGGTACCCACTTTTTTTTTTTTTAAGATTTTATTTATTTATTTATTTGACAGAGAGATGAGAGAGAGCACAAGTAGGCAGAGAAGCAGGCAGATGGAGAGGGAGAAGCAGGCTCCCCGCAAAGCAGGGAGCCCGATGCGGGACTCGATCCCAGGACCCTGGGATCATGACCTGAGCCGAAGGCAGCCGCTTAACCGACTGAGCCACCCAGGCGCCCGGTAGGTATCCACTTTGATCATTCTCTTATGCAGAGAGCTCCAGTAGAGATGAGGTGGGGAATACGGCTAGGTGGACAAAGGTGGGCAGAAAACAGGGAGCTCATTGGGTGTTCAGGGCAGGGGATGGCCTGAGGACAATGGCTGACTAGCAGGGTGGGCTGGAGGCGAGATGGGTGTAGGATGCTAGTGTACTGCTGGAAGGAGCAGTGGGCCTTGGAGTAGAGAGAAGCTATAGGCAAGAACCCTCAGCGAGGGGGCTGGCCAGCACTTGGACAAGGGAGAGAGAGAAGTTATATATAAGTGCCAGAGGTTGTTGAGCTGTGTGCCTACAGGAGGGGATCTGGGAACAGTATTGGGAGAATCCTAGAGAGCTGGCTTCTTTCACGACACTTACCATGTTCTGCCTTGTGTTTTCTTTTCCTCCTGCTTTCCTTACCCTCACCTCAAGGGCAGGGAGTGTGTCTTACTCATCTTGGCATCACACGGTGTCCTGTATGCTGTAGGGCATTTAACAGGTGCTCAGGCAGTACTTACATTGAGTTATTTTGGATCAGTTGGGCTTGAGAAACACATGTGCCACCTTTATCACATTAGTTCTAGATTCATCCCTTCCCTCCACATGCTGGTTCAGCTCTTCCAGTTCTCAGTCAGGTAGATGCTATTCCCGGGCCTCTCATTAGCAAGGCAGCATATGCTTATCAAATCATGATGTTAGTCAGTCATGAAAGCCTGAACATGGTCAGAGGCTGTGTCAAGTTCAGAGTTAGCTAGGCATTTCTCTGGGGCACACAGAAGGAAGTTTCTCTAGGGGCGAGACAAGTAGCCACTACCAACTAATCAATGCAAACTGTCACCTGCCTCCTTTATGTCTCCTGAGGCAGTTACTATATAGCCCTCCCCAAATACTGCAGGCATCAATAAATGCCTGTGCTGGTGTTGGGGTGGGGGAAGCAAGGGAGCTGCACTCAAAATTAAACATTCACCCAAACATTTATTGAGCATGTTCTACAATGTGTGGACACAGGCCCTGCATGTACCCTATTTTCAGAGGTCAGCTTCAAGGTTATATTTTCCCAGAAGCCTCTGGACACCCCTCATTTGGATTAGGGCTGTCATAGCACCTTGAACTTACTTCAGCCTATCATTTATAAAATGGCATTTTATTTTAATTTAAAGATTGTATTTATTTATTTGAGAGAGAGAGAAGCGAGAGAGGGAAAAGAAGCAGGGGCAGCGGGAGAGGGAGAAGCAGGCTTCCTGCTGAGTAGGGAGCCCGATATGGGGCTCGATCCCAGGACTCTGGGGACTCCGGGATCATGACCTGAGCTGTAGGCAGACACTTAACGACTGAGCCACCCAAGTGCCCCATAAAATGGCATTTTAAACACCTGTTTTCTGGTCTGCATGTTCTTCTAAACTGGAAGCTCTTTGAAGGCAAAAACCCAGATTTTGTCCTCAGCATTGACCACGTAGCCTTGTACAATGCAGGCACCACTCGGTTAACGACTGCCGAATTAAATCAGACAGTGCTGTAGAGTGCTAAGTGTAACCCGAGAATATCAGGGGAAGGCTCCTCTGAGCTGGATCTGGATGTTGGAAGAGTAAGTGGTCAGTTCACCAGGTAAAGCGATGAGAGAATTCCAGCTAGGGAACAGGTGTCTGCAAAGTTCGGAAGAAAGGTGTGAAATTCTGTGGTTAGAGCACAGCAGTATTATCTGGAAAGCAAGGGCGCTGGAGATGAGGCAACAGAACCAAGCACCTGTTAGGGTCAAGTGCCTAAAACATAGGTAAAGGCAGCAACCATGGCCAGAGGACAAAGGTGCCAACCTCCAAACCCCCTGAGAGCCAGGGACCCCACTGTGAGCGCCTCGCACCTCGCCTTTCCCGCAGCACGTGCCGCCCGCCCGCCGCGTACCCCGGCCTGCTTGGGGGCCGAGGGGACTCCCGGGGCGCCCAGGGAGGGCCGCCCGGGGCGGGGCGCGCAGGCGCGCTGAGGCTTCGAGCCCCAAGAGGCGGGCGGGTGCGCGCGCTTCCTCGCGCACGCGCGCACGGAGGGGGCGACGGCCGCGGTGACGCTGCTGCTGCTGCGGCGGGCGGGCGGCGGCGCGTGAGGCGCGCGATTCCCCGTGTCTTGGGAGCAGTGTCCCGGCCCCCGCCGCTCCCGCTGCCGCCATGTCGGGCCGGTCGGTCCGGGCCGAGACCCGCAGTCGGGCCAAGGACGACATCAAGAAGGTGATGGCGGCCATCGAGAAAGTGCGGAAATGGTGAGGGGCCGGGCCCGAGGGTGCCGGCGGAGTCGCCGGCCCAGGCCCAGAGGAGGGCGGACTGGCTGGCGGGGTGGGAGCCGACCCGCAGACGCTTGGGGGGAGGGGGGGAGCGGGGGAAGGCGGGAGGAGGGTGCAGCTCGCGTCGGCGTGAGGTCAGAGGGCGCGCCGACTGCCACCAATCAGGGGGTCGCCCGGCTCGCGGGCCCGCCCACCTGCCGGAGGGCCGCGCGTCTCCCGGAGGGGCTGCCGGCTTCCGGCAGCGCTGGGGCTACGGGGCTTTGGTCGCGCGCAGGACCCCGCGGCTTCCTCCCCGCGGTCGCGGGTCTCAGGAGCCTTTCGCGTTCTGAGCTGCTCCGTATAATAGCTAACAGTCTCTGGGGGGTTCCCGCCGGCCAGACCGAGCGCTCTATGTATTCACTCGTTTTAAGTTTGGTGAGAGCTCTTGTGACGAGAGCAGGCGTGGTCATCGGAATGTAAACCCCTCTCTTTCCCCCATTACTGGCCCACACGGAACCAACTGTGTGGCTTTCTTTTTCTTGGTGCTGCGAGTTGTTGGTGAAGGAGTCGATACCTACCCTCATTTGGAAACGGCGGGCCGGTTGACCGCCTATTTTGTATCAGGAACTCCGATGCATTATTAACAGCCAACTGTTTGCTCCAACTTCTTGAGTCCTTTTCTCTGGCTGACTACTAGTAATAGTTTTAAAACCCAGGTAGGGGTTAGCTCCCTCCAGGAAGCCTTCCTTCCCAAGACCTCCACCCCCTATAGGGGCATCATTACCTTGGATTTTGTGTGTGTGTGTGTGTGTATTTGTTCATTTCCCCACAAGTTCTTTATCTCTTTGTATATAAGGATTTTATATGTAGTTGGGACTCCTACATATTAGTTAAATAATTAATGATTTTTTCCCCCTCCAAATTTAATCCTCCTAGGGTTTTTAGGTGAAACCTAAGAATCACCACACCTTTCTTTTCTGGCCATCTCTGCCCACCGAGCCTAGACCAGATGACCATCCTCTCTCACCTGGAACTCTTAGCTTGCTTCATTACCCAGTCCATTGGTCACATTGCACTCAGTAATTTCACTTTTCTCAAGTGTAAATATTATCGTAGTACTCCCCTGCTATAGAAACAATGCTTCGGTGACCTCTTCTTGCTCTTAGGTTAGAGACCAAAGATGGTGCTTGCTGCCTCACCAGACTGGCTCACATTGCCCTCTTTCCGGGGGTTGCTGGCTGACATGCTGCCTGACATCCTCTCCCCTCTCCTCCTCCTCGCCTAGTTAACTCCTAGCTCTGTATAAAAATTGCTTTCTCGAGGGACACCTTTCAGGATCCCTAATCTAAATCAGGTCCCCTTCATAGAACTTTCCACAATTGTATTAGATTGAATCATAAGACATTTCCTATATTTGACTTTTTAACTTAACAGAAGTGGCAATTTGATGTGGTTAAACCTAATGATTAAGTGACTATGAAATGAGTTGTTTGATGTCAGTTTCCAACTGGAATGAGGCTCTGTGAAGCTAGGAACTGTACATCTTGCTTCCTGTGTGCCCAGAGTCTAGCACAGGGTCATGTATAGTATTTGTTGAATCAGTGAGGAAGTGGAGTGGTCTGTCCAGGAATTAATTTCAGTTTCCTAAGTCTGTGTTCATTCTTCTTTGTGTTTGCTGAACAGCATCATCAATATCAGCAGTCACAACAGTTATTTTTTTTGCTCTTTTGTAACCTCACATTTGGAATTGACAAGTTCAGAAGTCATACTTCAGACTCCCCAACTCTGCTTGTCCATAATCTAGTCCTTATTCAAGAATGTCACTTGCATTTCCCCAAATAGGGCAAATTTTTTTTAGGCTTATTTTTTTTAAGGCTTATCTCAAAAGTAATTTTCTCTGTAAGATAAAACCTTAAAGCACTCTTTTCGTGGCCCAGTCTTCACCTCTTTCAGAAACCAGTGTAAGACTTAGAAGCATCTTATCCTGGAAGGGAAAAATGAGGGGGGGGAATTGGAGGGAGAGATGAACCATGAGAGACTATGGACTCTGAGAAACAAACAGGGTTTTAGAGGGGAGGGGGGAGGGGGAATTGGTTAGCCCTGTGATGGGTATTAAGGAGGGCACGTACTGCATGGAGCACTGGGTATTATACGAAAACAATGGATCGTGGATCACCACATCAAAAACCAATGATGTATTGTATGGTGACTAACATAACATAATAAAATTAAAAAAAAAAAGCATCTTATCCTGCATCTGTGATTATTTCTAATATATTTTTTTTTTATGATTTATTTATTTATTTATTTGAGAGAGAAAATGAGATAGAGAGAGAGAGCATGAGAGGGGGGAGGGTCAGAGGGAGAAGCAGACTCCCCGCCGAGCAGGGAGCCCGATGTGGGACTCGATCCCGGGACTCCAGGATCATGACCTGAGCCGAAGGCAGTCGCCTAACCAACTGAGCCACCCAGGCGCCCGCATCTGTGATTATTTCTAAATGGAATCATGTTTCAACATAGAGTTACACAGGAGTCCCAAGAATTCTCCTTCTATGCCATAGCCCAGTTTTACCGTCTTTCAGCCTACTTTTCAACTTCTTTATCACCTTCATGTATCACAATGATGTCCTTACTTAGTTTTTTATTCCTATGTGCTCCTATGTGGGACCGTATCTTATACATTCTTTATCTCCTGTAGGGCCTTGTATAACAGGGCTTTATAAATATCAGTGGGATTGAATAAATTTTTGAAAAATAAAGAAGTAATGCCAGGTAGATACCTGAGTGTGAAAATGTGCTGGTAGTCAATATGGGTGTAGTCTGGGAGGTAAAAAGAGCTTTGGTACACTGAGAAAAGGCAAGTTTCAGAGCCAAAGGAATTTGATAGAGAAGTCTTTCTGGAAGGGATGATTTTGCAAGGTAAGGTATAGGTATAATTGGATGGGAAGTAAGTTTAGAAGGCATTTAAGATTGAAGGAGCTTGGGGCACGTGGCTGGCTCAGTTGGAAGAGCATGTGACTCTTGATGTCGGGGTTGTGTGTTTGAGCCCCACGTTGGGTGTAGAGATGACTGAAATTAAATAAACAAATTAAAAAATTTTTTAAGAGATTGAAGGAATGATCGATCTGCTGAGAAGTAGAAACTCACATTATGAACAAAAAAATGTTTCATTATTATCGGTTTTAAGAAATGTCTTTCTTTCAGGGAGAAAAAGTGGGTGACCGTGGGTGACACGTCCCTTAGGATATTTAAATGGGTTCCTGTGACAGATAGCAAGGAGGTAAGTGTGGAAGAAAATCAAAACAACAAAAAGGTACTGTTTACTTCCTTTTGTTCTTTCCTTGATTGTCTTTTAATTATAAAGGAATTTATTTCCCAAAATTGAGTTGAAAGTACTTAAAGGCACCCTGTGTGGTTGATCCATGCAAAGCCTCTCTTACTTTATTATTTCTCCCCTTTATTCCCTTTTCTTAACCCATTCCTTTTTTCTAAGGCTTGGTGAACCACAGCCTAGGGCTGCTCCTTGTGATTGTCAATATGGTTTTATCGGAACACAGCTATGCCCGTTGGTTTCCTTATTGTCTGTGTCTGCTTCTGAGTTATAATGGCAGAGTTGAGTAGTTGCCATAAGACCTACACGCCTGCAAAGCCTAAAATATTTCTTACCTGGCCCTGTAAGAAGAAGCTTGCTAACTCCTGTTCTTCTCTGATTAGCTAGCCGCTATAGTGTATTCTGTGTGTTTTATATGTATATATACTTTCCTAATTCCTCTTCCATGCGTTTATGTGGATAGCTGTGTATTCTTGAAAAATACATAGCATTGGGGCACACGAGGGGTGCAGTCAGTTGAGCGTCCAACTCTTGGTTTCGGCTTGGGTCGTGGTCTCAGGGTTGTGAGATCGAGCCCTACATCGGGCTCTGCACTCTGTGTACAGTCTGCTTCAGATTCTTCCTCCCTTTCCCTCTGCCCCTCGAGCTCGTGCTTGCACGCTCTCGCTCGCTCTCTCTAAAATAAATAAATCTTTAAAAAAGAGAAGGAAAGAAAAATACATGGCATTGTATCATGTTTGTATTTTAAAATTTATAGAGCATTGTGCTAAAAACTTCTGTTTCTTTTCTTTTGTTCAACCTTGTTTTTGAGAACTGTCCACACTTCTGTAATTGTAAATAGAGTTACTACCTTTGAATCTTGCATTTCATTCTCTTATATGCAGTGGCCACATTTATTTACACCTTCCCTGAGCGATAAACACCCAGATTGTCTCCAACTTTTTTTCCCTAATTGTTTTCAAAAAGCTCAAATATAAAACACATACAGAAAAGTATAAAAAACATAAATGTATGGTATAATGAAGAAACATAAAACTAGCACCCTTGTAAAAACCACCCAGGTCAAAAAACAGAGCATTGCCAACTTCCTGGGACCTCTGTTTGACTTTTCCCAGCTTCCCCTCCCTCGCCAGAGGAAATCTCTCTCCTACTTTTGCTTCTCTTATCACTTCTCTACTCATTTGTAAACACTTTTTTTTTTTTTTAAAGATTTTATTTATTTATTTGACAGAGAGAGAATGAAAGAGAGAGCACATGAGAGGGGGGAGGGTCAGAGGGAGAAGCAGACTCCCTGCCGAGCAGGGAGCCCGATGCGGGACTCGATCCAGGGACTCCAGGATCATGACCTGAGCCGAAGGCAGTCGCTTAACCAACTGAGCCACCCAGGCGCCCCATTTGTAAACACTTTTAACTTTATATAAACAGCATCATCTATCTATTTTTGTGTGTCTTCCCTTTTTTGCTCAGTATTATGTTTGTAAAATTCATCCATGTTTTCTTTGGAGCCATTTGTCCCTTTTCATTGCTGTATGGAATTTTATTATAGGCCTGTACCATGATTTACTTCTCTAATTCTCCTGTAGATGGATATTTGGATCATTCCCAGTTTAGGGTAGTAGGAACAATGTTCCTGTGAACGTTCTTATTCAATATATGGGTCAGCAAATGCGTGGGTTTTCCTAGGATATATTCTTAGGAGTGGAATTGCTGGGTCTTAGAGTATGCGTATGTTGACCTATAGTAGCTAATGCTAAACTGTTTCTCAAAGTGATTGTACCAATCTGTATTCCCACCAGAAATAGGAGAGTTCTCATAGCTTCGAATCCTCATCAACATTGGTATTGTTATATGTAAAAATATCTTGTGATTTTAATTTGCTGACTAAGTATGTAGTTACCAACAAGTTTGAGCCCTTTTCAATGTTTAGGATTGAACCTTTGGGATTTCCTGTTTCGGGAAATGCCTCTTTAATCCATTTGATTATTTTTTCCTTATGACTTAGTAGGAATTCTTTGTGTTCTAGATAGAAACCCTTTATTGATTATATACTATCCAAATCTTTTTCCATTCCACAGCTTGCCTTTGCACTTTCTGTAGGCTGCCTTGAGTCACAGTTGTTAATTTTATTATTATTATTTTTTTTAAAGATTGTATTTATTCATTCGAGACACAGAGATACAGAGAGAGAGAGCATGAGCAGGGGGAGAGGCAGAGGGAGAAGCAGGCTCCCCGCTGAGCCAGGAGCAGGACGTGGGGCTCGATCCCAGCACTCTGGGATCACAACCAGAGCCAAAGGCAGATGCTCAACCATCTGAGCCACCCAGGTGCCCCACAGTTGTTAATTTTAATGTAGACAAAATAATCTTTTCCTTTATAGTTAGTACTTTTAAATATCTTTTTTTTTTTTTAAAGATTTTTTTTTTTTTTTTTTTAAAGATTTTATTTATTTATCTGAGAATGAGAGAGAGAACACGAGAGGAGAGAGGGTCAGAAGCAGAAGCAGACTCCCCGCCGAGCAGGGAGCCTGATGCGGGACTCGATCCTGGGACTCCAGGATCATGACCTGAGCCGAAGGCAGTCGCTTAACCAACTGAGCCACCCAGGCGCCCAGTACTTTTAAATATCTTAAAATCTTTTCCTTCTTCAAGGCCACAAAGATAATCTTCCATGTAGTCTTCTACAAGTTCATTATTCAGTCCCCATTTATAACACATCTGGCATTGATTTTTGTGTATTTTGAAGTAGGGGCCCGATTTCATTTTTTTCCACCTGGATGTGCATTTGTCCCGGCGCCATTTATTGAAAAGACTGTTTTTTTTCCTCCCCCTCTGTAGAGCCACCTTTGTCATATTTCAAGTGTTGGAATATGGGTCTGTTTCTGTGTGTTGCCTCCAGCTTTTTGGGAGCACAGATGACTGCAGTGGACATCCCTTACACCATTGTTCTGGATGACTTGTGGGGCAAATACCCAGGAGTGGGATTGCTATTAAGGGTGTACACACCAATTGTTTTTTGTTTTGTTTTGTTTTAATTTTTATTTATTTATTTTTAAAAGATTTTATTTATTTATTTGACGGAGAGAGACACAGCGAGAGAGGGAACACAAGCAGGGGGAGTGGGAGAGGGAGAAGCAGGCTTCCCGCTGAGTAGGGAGCCCAGTGTGGGGCTCTATCCCAGGACTCTGGGACCATGACCCGAGCCGAAGGCAGACGCTTAACGACTGAGCCATCCAGGCGCCCCACCAATTGTTTTTAATAACTGCTGCCTGAGAGACGCCTGGGTGACTCAGTCATTAAGCGTCTGCCTCCCGTGTGGGTCATGATCCTGGAGTCCTGGGATCGAGCCCCATGTCGGGCTCCCTGCTCAGTGGGGAGCCTGCTTTTTCCTCTCCCTCTGCTGCTCCCCTACTTGTGCGCTCGCTCTGTCAAATAAATAAATAAAATTAAAAAAAAAAAAAAAAAGAAGCAACTGCTGCCCACTCTCTCCCCAGAAGGGCTGCACCAGTGTAGTTAGTACACTTCCCCAGGAGTGCCAGAGGCTTCCCATTTCTACAACTTCACCAGCATTTGATACCATCAGTCCTGCCAGGCTGCTAGATCTCTTTGTTTATTTTACATTTCCCTGATTACTTACGAGGTGGATGATTTCATCTCTTCAGGTTTCCATTCAGATTTCCTTTTTGAATTCATTTGAATATCCTCTTCTCTGATTTCTTTTGCGTATTTTTGTTTTGGGTTTCCTGTCTTTACCTTTCTGATTTGCATGGATTCGTTGATATCCTAGACACAGAAAACTCCGGTCAGATTTGTACCTTGCAGATAGCTCTGTCTGACACGTTGCCTGTCTGATAACTTTGTCAGTAACAGGCCTTTAATTTTTTTGTGTCGAATTAATCAACTTTTTCTTAAGGTTTTTGCTTTTTGAGTCTTGTTTCAGAATTATTCTCCACTGCATGGTCATAAAGAATGTCTCCATCTCCTGTTATGTTTTGTATGTATTTTTTAATGATGGAGATATGAATCTAATTTTAACTTTCCATCATACAGAGAGCTATTTGCCCTAATACTATTACTAAATAACCTATCCTTTCTCTCTTGATTTGTGATGTCATCTCTGTTGTGTGCCATATTCATATCTAGGTGTTTTTGAGTTCTCCATTATGTTTTGTTGTTGTTTATTTCCTCCTGGAAAGTGTATTAACTCCTGGGCTAGTGTGACTTTTATTTATAGTATTATATTAAATTATACTTAATTATATTAATTTATATATAATTTATCTAAATTATAAATTTAGTATTTATTAAGTAGGACGAATTTTCTGTCTTGCTGTAGGTTTTTGGGAAGATAGCCTTTATCAAAATAAAAATTCTCTTCTCTTTAGTTTTCTAAGATTCATTAAAAATTATGAATAGATGGGCGCCTGGGTGGCTCAGTTGTTAAGTGTTTGCCTTTGGCTCAGGTCATGATCCCAGGGTTCGTGCATTGGGCTCCCTGCTCCACGGGAAGCCTGCTTTTCCCTCTCCCACTCCCCCTGCTTGTGTTCCCTTTCTCGCTGTGTCTCTCTCTGTCAAATAAATAAATAAAATCTTAAAAAAAAATTATGAATAGATGTTGGGCTTTATCCAGCATGCAGTTTTCCTCCTCTAATTTGTAATGTATTAGTATGGTGAATTATATTAATAAAGCATCTGATGTTGAAACTTTTATATTCTTGTATGCCTAAGAGAAATTCTACTTGGATATGCTTTCTTTTCCCCCCATAGAATGTGGTGTTTAATTCACAGATATTTCATTTAAGATATTTGCATCTGATTCATAAGTGAAATTGGTCTACAGTTTTCTTTTATGTCTTTACCTTGTTATGGTATTAAGATTACATTCGCCTCCTAAAACAAATTAGGCAATTTCCCCTCTTTTGATTCCTAGAACAATTGGTATAAAATGAGAAAGTTTGGTAGAAGTCACCTTTAGTACTTTCTGGGCCTTTGGTGGAGGGATGTTAACTATCATCATGGTAGCTTTAATGGTGATTGATGCATTTAGGTTTTCTCTTTTTTTTGGTACTTATTTTGCATTTTATGTATTTCCTAGAAATTTATCCAATGCAAATAGGCCATTGGTTCTTTAATAGGGTTCAGTGCTAGGTCCTCCCCTTTCTTCATTTCCCCAGTTGTGTTTAGAAATGAGGCAGGGCACTTTTCGGTTGGCCAGTAATGCTAACTTTGGCAGTGCATGACTCAGTCTTGTATAATGAGGAATTAATTGGCCTGTTCAGATGCCAGCAATACCCTGAACACTGATCAGAGTTTTCACATGTGTTGGTATGTAGTTATTTGTGATTTTCTTATGTACTTTAATGTTTTTGTTATATTGGTAATTATTTTACCTCTTTCACATGTTATTTGTGTTTTTTCCATAATATGATCTGGTTTATTGCCTCTCGTAAAGTCTATTTAAAAAATGTTTTGGGCACCTGGGTGGCTCAGTCGGTTAAGTGTCTGCCTTGGGCTCAGGTCATGATCCCAGGGTGCTGGGATCGAGTCCCACATTGGGCTCCCTGCTTCTCCCTCTCCCTCTGCCTGCTTCTCCCTCTGCTTGTGTGTGTGCATGCCATCTCTCTCTCTCCCTCTCTCTCTGTGTCAAATACATAAATAAAATCTTTAAAATAAAAATAAAAAATGTAATTTTTGTTGATCTTTTTTTTGTTTGCTTTGTTCTCTATTTCATTAGTTTTTGCCATTGTAATTTCCTGTTTTGTTTTATTGGGTTTACTCTGTTGTTCTTTTTCTAGCTCCTTGTTTTGAACTTAGCTGTTTTTTTCTAGGTTTTTTGTTTTTGTTTTTGTTTTTTTTTACTTTCCTTCCTTCCTTCCTTTCTAAGATTTTACTTATTTGACAGAGAGAAAGAACACAAGCAGGGGGAGTGGTAGGCAGAGGAAGAGGGAGAAGCAGGCTCCCCGCTGAGCAAGGAGCCCAATGTGGGGCTCCATCCCAGGATCCTGGGATCATGACCTGAGCTGAAGGCAGACACTTAACCCACTGAGCCACCCAGGCGCCCCTTTTTATACTTTTTTAAAGTTTTATTTATTTAAGTAATCTCTATGCCCAACGTGGGCCTTGAACTCCCAACCCCAAGGTCAAGACTCACTCGCTCCTCCGACTGAGCCAGGTGGGCACCCCTTCTTTTTTAAAAAATATATTTCGCTTTTGGGTGCCCAGCTGGCTCACTCCTTAGAGCATGCGACTCTTGATCTCAGGGTCGTGAGTTGAGGCCCACATTGGGCATAGAGATTAGTTAAAAATAAAATACATTTCACTTTAGTCTTCTCCCAAATTTTGACATATATGAATGTCAAAATGTCATCGATAGTGTAATTAAGTTTTTCATAAGTTCCTCTTTGGTTTCCTCTTTAATCCAAAGTTTATTTAATAGAATGTTTCTTTTTTTTTTTTTTTTAAGTATATGTGCTGCCGAAGCAAGCACTAATAGAATGAATATTAATTTCTAGATATGTGAGATTGTTCTTTAACTATCTTTTTAAAATTGGTGTACTGATTTTATTGAATTGGTAGGATATTAGTTCTTTGGGATTATTGGGACTTTTTTTGTGATCTTGTCTGGTACACGATTGATTTTCGGACCATTCACTTGTGATTAAAACAAATATACTCTCTAGGTATGAAATTAAGCAATTGAAGCATTTATTATGTTAACCCAAATCTTCTGTATCTTTGCTTATTTTTTGTATGTTTGTCCTATTATGTTTCTGAGAAGGGTGTGTGAAATTGTTGATATGTTTGCTTCTTCATGGCTGATGAGTCACTTGTCATGTTATGTTTGAAGCTCTGTTTTTGATATATTTATATGATTATGCCATTATTATTATGTCATCTTGTCCTGTCATTCATTTTACTAGTATATAATGTCCTTCTTTGTCCCTTATATCCAAAACTTTCTCCTCAAATTCGATTTTATTTGATATTACAATTCCTACCCTGTCTTCTTTTGATTTATGTTGGATTAGTGTGTCGTGAAATTCTTTTTTGTCACCTGTTTCATGTTTTTTGTTTATTGGGTGTATTAGCATTAAGTTTCGCTGTGGGTGACAGAAAACTCAAAATAGCAGTAGTTTAAGAAGTTTATTTTACTCTTTCCTTAATCCTCTAAGGCTAGTGCTTAGAAGCATGTAGTCCAGTGCTGGTGTGGTTCTGCTCCAGAAGTCCCCAGGGCCCAGGTTTCTTCCAACCTTTCTGATCCTTTTTTTTTTTTTAAACTTTTTTAGAGAGTAATGACTCTTAATTTTAGTTTAACATACCATAAAATTTACCATCTTAGCCATTTTTAGGTGTACAGTGTATTTTTTAATTTTTGTGTTTTAAGTGTACAGTTTAGTAGTATTAAGTACATTCACCTTGTGCAGTCAATCTCTAGGCTTCTTCATCTTGCAAAACTAAACTCTATACCCGTTAAGTAACTCCCCATTCCTCTGCTCTAGTTTTGACCTTGTATTCCAAGGTCAAGATCCAGCCATTCATTCTACACATTTAGGCTCTAAGTAGCAGAGGAGTGAAAGGATGGGCCGATAGAATTTTCATGAATGTTAGTAGGAGTCTCCTAGAAATTGCCCTCGGGACATACGTATTTACTATGTGTGTTTGTAATAGCTTGTATGACATCTAGTGGCCAGGAAGGTTGGGGAAGTGTGACCAGATAAAAATTCTATTAATATGGACAAGGATTTTTACCATAATACACTTTTTTTTTCTCTCTTTGCTTCATGATGGCTAGACAAATTTTTCTTTGCTGATTTGAAAGTTCTGCATTTTGTTTTCGTTTTTCTATTGCCTACCTCTAACTTAATAAGACTTATACTTACTATTCTTCCCTGTCAATGTATGAAGCTTATCAAAATCTGCGTTTAGGGGCGCCTGGGTGGCTCAGTTGGTTAAGCATCTGACTTTGGCTCAGGTCATGATCCCAGGGTCCTGGGATGGAGCCCCACGTCGGGCTCCCTGCTCAGTGGAGAGCCTGCTTCTCCCTCTCCCACTCCCCCGGCTTGTGTTCCCTCTCTTGCTGTCTCTCTCTGTGTCAAATAAATAAATAAAATCTTTAAAAAAAAAAATCTGCTTTTACCCTTGGAACCTGGTAACACCCATAACACATTTTTAACCGCTTCTCCTTCACCCCTCCCCCACTTCCATCCCTACCCTGTCCTTAGTTTTGACTGGAATTTCAGATCAGATATTCAGTTCAGATATTTCAGTTTTTTTTTTTTTTAAAGATTTTATTTATTTATTTGACAGAGAGAGACACAGAGAGAGAGGGAACACAAGCAGGGGTAGTGGGAGAGGGAGAAGCAGGCTCTCCGCTGAGCGGGGAGCCCGATGCGGGGCTCGATCCCAGGACCCTGGGATCATGACCTGAGCCGAAGGCAGACGCTTAACGACTGAGCTACCCGGGCGCCCCCAGATATTTCAGTTTTTACAGATGTTTCTTGTTTTAGTCAATGCTTAGTTAGACAAAGTAAATGTTACAGATTATATACTCTTTGCACCTATTTATTATTGCTTTCTCCTAGATTCATTTTTTTTCTTGTTGCAACGTATCTTTCAAGAGTTTTGTCGAAGAGAGCTTTTGTGGAGAAAACTTTCTGAAAATATCTTTTTACTCTTGAAAATATCCTTGTTTCATTTTTTATGTTTAACTGATTATTTTACCTACGTCTGAAATTCTGGGTTTTCTTTCAGCATTTTGAAACTATTCCTCAGTTGTTGGGCTTCTGGTGTTGCTATTGAACAATCTAGTGTCAGTCTAATTCTTCTTGATTCTTCCTAGGTGGTCCTCTTGTATTCCTGGAAACTTAGAATTTCTTCCCTGTCTTTGCTCTCCTAGGACTTCTGTAAGAATATCCTGTGATGTTCATATCTAGCTTCGTTTTTCCCTTTCTTCTTATTTGTTTCATCTCTTCATTCTTTTCTCATGTATTCTGATTTCTCAACCCAGTTTTTGCTCATTTTCAGCTGTATCTGTTTCTCCTACTAGACTCATTCACTTAATTTTTATTTTCAACAATTACATTATTCATACCAAATTTCCTCAGTTGGTGGTTCTTCAAAACAACTTTCCAGTATCCTTATCTTTCTGAGGAGACGTACTATTTAAAAATTTTTTTTTTTCTTCTTTTTTTTGGAAGAGAGAGTGCCACACACCAGTTGAGGGGGAGGGGAGAAGGAGAGAGGGAGAGAAAGTATCCTAAGCAGGCTCCATGCTCAGCCCCAAGCCCAATGCGGGGGCTCAGTCTCATCACCCAGAGGTCATGACCTGAGCCGAAATCAAGAGTCGGACACTCAACCAACTGAGCCACCCAGGTACCCCGAGACTTACTGTTTTATTTAAATTCTTGTGTCCTCTTAGTCTCCTTCTTCTGGTACAGCTTGTTCTATTTATTGTCTTTAATGGTGCTTGTTTCTTCCAGTGTCTGGCTAGTTTTTTCTGTGCACTCATTTTTTGTTCCCTGGGGACTCTGAGCTGCCTTGGCTAGCAATATGTAACTGAGGGAGGATGTAAGCCCAGGCTGTGGTTTTCCTTCCTCTCAGTGAATTTAGGTCATTGGGTGAGCTTCAGGATTCAGCCTTGCCCTCGCCCCCACTCCTTCTTACCCTCCCTCCCAGGGAACTCCCTAGTACCAGTCTTGAGATGCTACCTTTATCTGGGAGCCACCATCCTTCCTTGTCATTGCCAGCCCCAGGGAGCTGGTGGGTGAAAGTTAGGGCAGCTCTGGAGCCACCCTTGATTTTTCATCTAGCCCTGGCTCTAGTGGTGCCATTGTCCACAAGGGCCAAAGGTCAGGCAGTTAAATCTCTTGGGCATGTGAATGGGGAGTGGGAGGCACTGGTAGAAAGCCTTTCTCCACTCCAACCCATTTCTCACATGTAAGTCCCTGGCCCTTTCCTAATTCAAATTCTCCCTGCCCGGGACCCAGCTCCCTTTGTGTCTCCCAAGGGCTTCTCATAGTGTTTGCTGAGGCCCCTCAGTTTATCTGCCCTCCAGTGGTCCATGGTAGAGTGCCATCTTCTAAGGTACTAGTATAGACCTGCCAGATTAGGAAAATGGGAAATGATGATCAAATTGGTGAAGAAGAAGTGGGAAGGATCCAAGGGAGTGGGACATCACTGATGAGAGAGTAGATTGACACAAACTCTATGCAGTGTACATTTAAAAGTTTTTGGTTGGGGGCCCCTGGGTGGCTCGATTGGGTGTCCAACTCTTGATTTCAGCTTGGGTCATGATCGCAGTGTTGTAGGATCGAGCCCCACATTGGGCTTTGCTGCTCAGCATGGAGTCTGCTTGGGATTCTCTCTCTCTCTCCCACTGCCCCCCCGCCCCTGCTCAAGCATGTGCTCTCTCTAAATAAATAAACAAATTTTTAAAAATTGTGTTTATGTAGCTTCTTTGGTTAAATGTGAAGTGTAATTGCATTAAAATCATGTCTGCATATGAAACAAATGAAGGGAAAGCGGTACATGAATGTGTGCAGTTGATTCGTTGCAGAGGATTGAGAGTTATTAACAAGTTAAATGCATGTATGATAAATAGACATGTTTAAAAAGTATAAATTAGTAAATTTGAGATTACCCAGATTTAAACTTTTGGCTGTTGGGATGCTCTCGTTTGGAAATGTTTGGATGGATTTATTTCTTTTCCTTCGGGCTCGTTTCTTGCAAGCTTGTGCTTACCTTCACACTGTTTCCCCACATGTGTAACCTACATCCTGCTTGAAGGAAATGATGTTATAGGCAGAGGTAGACATGGGATGGTCATTCTGAATGGATGGCTTGATTGGTCAGTAATCAGGCTAGCAGGGCCCCTTTGTCCTGTCACTGCTTGTGTTACATATAAAGCGACTCCTTCCTGGGTCCAATCAGAGGCCCATTTTTTCCCTTTTTCCTGCTGTGCTACCAAAACAGGAATCCTTCTCAAATGAGTACTCTGTATTTCTCTTCCATCCACATAGGGAAGGGTGGGATAGAGCATTCTGCTCAGGGCAGAAAGCAGAAGAGAACCACAGGGAGCTCTAGTGGAAGCCTGTGTATCTGCCTCTCACTTCTGAGTCATGAGATTAGTGCCGGCAGGATCCATTTTACAAGATAGAGAAGAGACACTGAGGCTTGGGGACACGTTGTCCAGGATTCTGTTATTCCTTGGGTCCTGGATTCTCACACTGTTGTCATTGTTCCTGTTCGGTCCTAATCCAGACTTCTGTGGTGTCTCACATAGCACCCTTCTCCCTCTCGGTGGGTCTCCTGCTTGGCTCTGTCATATTCCTCTTTTTTTCCTTTTCTAGAAAGAAAAGTCAAAATCGAACAGTTCAGCAGCCCGGGAACCTAATGGCTTTCCCTCTGATGCCTCAGCCAATTCCTCTCTCCTTCTTGAATTCCAGGGTGAGTTGCATCCATGTGTCTTCCTTGCAGGAAAAGCAGCACTTAGATGAACCCATTAATAACGAAAAGAATAGTTCCATGTGTCACTTCAGTGCTTGCTGTTCTGCTGGTATCTTGCTGGCACTTTACATCACGGCTTTTCATCTAAACCTCACGGCAACCCTGCAAGGTAGATGATTGGAGCTTCATTTGCCATTTAGGGAAACCGAGGCTCAGAGAGCTGAAGTTCTGTATCTCAAGGTACATAACCAGTAAGTGACAGACCCCATGTTAGGTCCTGGCTTTCTGGATCAGAAGCTCTTTTCTTTAGATGGTATGTTTTATGATGATAGTGCCTTAGAGTAGGCTGCCCAAAGCCAGGGCTTCTCCTGTCCACTTTTAGCCAAGTTCCACCTCCTGAACCAACTGGTCTTTGGTAAATGTCCCGCCTGTGTCGGCACTGCAGTCCCAGAGAACCCTTCACACCTGCGTGGCAGCTGCTCTTCAGAAGGACTTGCACTTGAGCTTCTTGTTTTGCCTGTGACATAAAGCAGGCAGTTATCATCAACCCTATCGAAGGAAGCCGATGCTCAGAGAAGTGTTTGCCTAAGCTCAAAAGTGACAGAGCTTTATTCTTTTTATAGTAAAATGCTGCTTCCGTTTTAGCGTAGAAGATCCTGGTCTTTGTAGGAGTAAAGACTAGAAAAGGCTTATGATTTTCCCTTTGGAACAAGACTGGGAGCGTGCAGGTATCCCCCCTCGACCTCTCCCCCAGCCCCCCCCAAGGTCAGCGAGTATGATAGAAGAAGGGGAGTACAAGGGAACAGTTTTCTAGCTGTGTGTGGGGTGTCCAATAATCACAAAGCTCTGGGAGACATACGAGGCTCCATTTCCTCAATCTGGCCACCGTCCCATCCCTTTCGTTCAGTGAACATGTCATGAACTCCTGGGTGCCAGGTACTGTGTACTGCACTGGAGATCCCGGGGCAAGTAAGCCACAAAGCCTGCCTGCAGGGTGTAATGGAAGGAAATTGGTGTGTAAAGTAATGAGTGTAGGTGTGCGTAGGATACAACAGGAGCATAATAGAGAAGCTGGTCATTTCCACCCAAGGGAGTCTGGGACCCGGGGCTCACGGAGGAGGTGATGCTTGAGCTGAGTAGTGGTCTGTATCGGGGCTTTCCAGGAAGACTGGAAAGAGCAGTCCTACCGGACACCTGTGTGTGAAGCGGGGCCTCAGTGAGTCCGCGTGGCTGGAGTCGAGGCTTGAGTATGGGAGGTCAGCGGCAGTGAGCCTGGAGATCAGGAAAGATTTTGTAGGTTCTGATAGGACCATCTGTGCCTGCCCCGGGGAAGCCCTGGAGTTTGAATTATATCCTTTGGGCAGCAGAGAGCCCCGGAAGGATTTAGAATAACTCCGGCGATGGTGTGAAGTACAGGTGGGAGGACAGGAGATTGAAGGAAGTGCAGTTGGGGGGCTGTTGCAGGAGGCCAGGCCAGGGAGGAGGTGGCCTGCCCTCAGGTGGCAGGAGAGGAAGAGATTATCAGAGCAGTCAGGCTGATCAGACTGGGTGACCGGCTGCCGCAGGTCAGGGGGAGGAAGGAGGTTTTGCCTCCTGAGTGTTTAACTCAGGTGGTGACTTGCAGCCTTCAGACAGACCTTCCCCGGTGGGAATTTCTTGGTCCTTGAGGCAGTCAGGTGGAGCCTGGGCCGCTGAAGGGCCTATGTGGCCACCTCCAGATACCACCACCCTCCTTGAGATAGCCAGGAAGGCCGGGCAGAGTTGAGCATTTTCTCCACAGCCTGTGTTGTGGGAGAGGCTGAGAGGCACCGCTGCGTCACCGCGTTCCCCTGGGTAGTGAGAAGATACCGGGTCCAGTTATAACTGGTGGGTGTACGGAAGGGTTACCAGGCCTGTCCTGACTTTCCTGAAATATCAGTGTGGCATAAACTGAAAGATTTTGGCTGCATCTGGTGCTTAGAATATATGTTGTGAAATAGAAAATGTTTAATCAACTTAGACTGTTGATCATTTGCCCTACCTTTGTTTGTTTGCCTTTGGCTCAGGGGGCATCTAAGCAGCGATCATTGCATTTGTTTGTGCCCATGGCTGCCTGAGGAGACACCAGGCCCTTGGCTCTGTACCGAGTTACTCTCAAGAAACATTACTACTCTCAGCTGTTGCCTTTGTCATGTTTGGTTTTCAGATGAAAATAGCAACCAGAGTTCTGTATCCGATGTCTATCAACTCAAGGTGGACAGCAGCACCAACTCAAGCCCCAGCCCCCAGCAGAGTGAGTCCCTGAGCCCAGCACACACCTCTGACTTCCGCACAGATGACTCCCAGCCCCCTACTCTGGGCCAGGAGATCCTCGAGGGTGAGTCACCGTCGACCCAGGACGAGCAGCTTGGAGGGGCCTGTACTCTTGAAGTTTCTTTTCTTTAGAGGAAGAGGCTAGAGAAGGTGCCCCCGGCCTCACAGGCTTGAACCATTTGTTAACAGTTTGGGCTTTTTTGGGGAAGGGTTGATTTTCCCTTCTCACAGGATGAAAGAAGAAAACAACATAATCGAGCGCCAGGCTCTGTGTAAGGCACTTGTCATATTCGATGCCTGGTATAATTCTCTCAAAAACCCTGTGAAATAGGTGTTATTCCATTGTACAGACGAGGAAGTGGAGGCTTACAAAGGTTAAATTGCTTCTCTAAGATCGCACAGCTAGTAACTGGTGGAACCGGATGTCTCCAGTTTCATGCCTTCTGACTTCAGAAATTATGCTCTTTGCATTGTGTCTTGCACATTTTTTCTGATAACATATATCGCTTCTCCAGCCAGTGTTGCCCTCCACCAACGAGCCGCCACATAACTCCGGGAAGCTCCCCCAGCTTGAGGCAGGAGGCTATGCAGTTGTACTGATCTTGCTGTTTTTTGTTTTGTTTTTTTTTTTAGAGGGGCGGGGAAAGGGAGAGGGACACAGAGAATCTTAAGCAGGCTCCACGTGGAGCTTGACGTGGGGCTCAATCTCACGACCCTGAGGTCATAACCTGAGCCAAAATCAAGAGTCAGACGCTTAACCGACTGAGCCACCCAGGTGCCCCTGACCTTGCTGCTTTTTCAGAGCCCTCCTTGCCTGCCTCAGAAGTTGCTGATGAACCTCCCACCCTCACAAAGGAAGAACCAGTTCCACTAGAGACACAGGTAAGGAACCACTCTGGGTTTTCCAGTTTCTAAAAAAAAAAAGGACTCTGTTGATATGAATTGGACCTTATAGCATCGAATATAGGTTGGGGAGGCAGCAAGGGACACTGGTGTCTCCAGGTTATAAGGTAGGGGAAGAAGTTTGTCTATCTGCAAGAAGATTGCAGATGTAAGCTTCTTCTGGGCTGTAATCAGGGTGGGTGGGAGGTTCTAGTAGAGAGGGGGGGCCCTATTATAATTCCATGCTCTGACTGCTCCTAGGTTGTTGAGGAAGAGGAAGACTCCAGTGCCCCACCCCTGAAACGCTTCTGTGTGGACCAGCCCCCGGTGCCGCAGACAGCGTCAGAAAGCTAGCACCGTCCTGGCGCCCTTCGCCTCCTGGCCCCCTGCCTCTATTTATTGCATTCTGGTTCTGGCTGTGCTTTGTTGCTGGGGTAAGGGCAAGCACTGGGGTCCAGAGCCCGCACATAGGAGCCTTCTGGGCTGGAAGGTTGGACATAGGACTTGGGGTTGTGGCATCATCTTCCCGTCCCTGGCACCTGTGTCTGCTTGCTCCTGAGAAGAGGAGCACTCATGTCTTTTTTGCACCCCAAATAGGCTGGAGCATCAGCCATCCCAAGGTTCATCTGTCACCTCCAGGTAGCAAGCAGTCTCTGCTCCAGAACCTCTGGACTGAGCTGCTGGCGCTTCTACAGGAGGAAAGAGATGTGGAAGGCACCCTCTAGAGAAGAGAGTGCCTAGGTTACTTGAACTTGAATGGAGACTGTAGATTCATGAACTTTCCCATCCGGCTAGGGACCTGTGAGCTACTGTTGAAGGCCTGGTAGAGACTTTGGAGGGAAGGGAAGGGCTCTTCTCTACACGGGGGCAGAAAAGTCTGGATAGGTTTCCTGCTATCCTGGCACTTCTGCCCATTCCTGAGGTTATCGTGCCTCTCATGGGCTCTCCAGCTGCTGACAGTCCTTTGTCCCCTGCTATAACCATCCTCTTCCCCCAACACACACACACACACACACACACCTCTTTCCCTGTTCTCACCTGTACATTTCATTCCAGCATCCCCTGCTCCTGCTACGGTCCCCTGCCTCCTGCCACAGACTCTGCCCCAGCAAGGATTTGAGGTTCTGACAGCAGTACCCATCCCCCCACAGTACTCCTTCAGCTCAGACTTTCTAGAAAATTCCCTCTTCTTTGAAATCTGCATGTTTAATTGAACTTTGTGATTTTATTTTTTGTTCAAAAAAGTTTAAGAAAATGGAAATGGGCAACAGTGAGTGAAGACATATTTTAGCACTGAATAGCATATTTTTAAAATTAAACTATTTGAAATACGTCTTGTTGGTATTTGAGTGCTTCATTCTGGAAGGTCATGGGGGCAGGGGCTGAGTGCCTGCCAATTGTCTTACTCCCACAAAGGGATTTTCTGATAGAAATGATTTGGAGACCCCCTTTGAAATTGTCATGTAGTCTGATTTATATTTCTGTCCCTGTGTACAGTGAATTCAGCCAATGTGTGTTTGCCATGCATCCAGGTCCTTGGGAGGCATTCATGAATGTTTTTACTTTTTTATATTGTGGTAAAATGCACATAACATAAAATTTACCATTTTATAATTTTTTTTTTTAGTTTTATTTATTTGTCAGAGAGAGAGAGTGCACAAGCAGGGGGAGCTGTAGGCAGGGGAGAAGCAGGCTCCCCACTGAGCAAGGAGCCCGATGCGGGACTCGATCCCAGGACCCTGAGATCATGACCTGAGTTGAAGGCAGAGGCTTAACCGACTGAGCCACCCAGGTGCCCCAAAATCTACCATTTTAACCACTTAAAAGTATACAGCTCAGTGGCACTAAGTACATTCACGATATTGTGCAGTCATTACACAGAGGCCAGGAATCCTGTCTGTCAGGAGACAGGCTGGCAAGGGAGTAGACCTCTACATAGAACCTCCTAGAGTGTAGTGTAGTGAAGTGCTGGAGTGGAGCCCACGAAAGAGCGTGTGGGATGATGAAAAAGATGTAGTAGAAACCATCCTCTTCTCTTGTTGACTGCCACTTCAGCACCACTTCTCATTGATATTCTAAGAATCCAGGCCAGCCATTTCCAGCAGCATCCCAGAATCTTGATGGGGTAAGGGTTAGAGAAGAAAAAGACAAGAGGAAGCATCAAGCAATGACCACAAGTTACAAATAATTCAGAAAACTGCCTCTGGGTATCAGTAGGCCCAATGCATATGCACATTTGAATTATTAAGAAAAATAGATATGAGCCCGCTAACTAAATTCATTGAATATGAATAAGCACAAAGGAAGATCAACAGAGCTCGATGGATTTTGCACAGAACTTTGGAGAATGGAAAAGTTGAGGGCACGGAAGCAGATTTCCATGCCTTAGTTATTGGTCGTCTTGGAAAATGGCATTTATTTTACAAATACTTGTTGCAAGTGTATTCTGGGTTCTCTGTATGTAAAGTACAACCGGGAGACAGGTGTCTGCTTTTCAGGAGCTTACAGTCTGGTGAGGTAGAGAAGGAGCATGTGCCACGGGGGGCAGAGAAGGTAGAGGACTGTGAGGGTCCAGAGAAAAACTTGGAGGTTTTGAGATCACAGAAGGCTTACAGAAGAGGTGGCAATCGAGGCTGGGCCTTGAAAATGTTCTGTGGTTATGAGGAAAGACCACTCCGGGCAGGTTAGCATGGGCAAACAAATGGAGGCAGCGAAGCACTGGGTTATGTGTAGGGAGTAACCAGGGAATTGGGTTTCTATTTTCTCCAACTTTTTGAGACTTTTCAAAACTACAGAGAGCTGAAAAAGATAGTTCAATAAACTATGTCTACCCTTCATCTAGATTCACCAATTACTAATTTTTGGCACATTTGCATCTCAATACACGTTTCTTTCTTTCTTTTTTGGGGGTGGGTGGGTGAATTACTTGAAAATAGGTGGCTGTCATTCTGACACTTTAGCCCTGAATACTTGAGCCTGTATGTCCTAAGAACAAGGACATTCCTCAACATGACCAGAGTATCACCATCATACCCAAGAAATTTAACAATGATACAATAATAGTATTTAATATGAACATATTTAAATTGCCCCAACTGTCCCAATAATAGTAGTAGTTCCTTTTAGCCCCCGTCCCCAGATCCAGGATCCAATCCATTCATTGCATCTAGTTCTCATGTCTCTTTAGTCTTTATGTGTATATGTATGTATGTACGTATGTATGTATTTTAAAGATTTTATTTAATTATTTGATAGAGTGAGTGCACAAGCAGAGGGAGCAGCAGAATGAGAGGGAGAAGCAGACTCCCCGATGAGCAGGGAGCCCTATGCAGGGCTTGATCCCAGGACCCTGAGATCATGATCTGAGCCGAAGGCAGATGCTTAACCAACTGAGCCACCCAGGCACCCCTATTTATTTATTTTTAAAGATTTTATTTATTTTAGAGGGCAAGAGGAGGGGGAGGGACAGAGGGAGAGGGACAAGCAGATTCCATGCTGAGTGGGGAGCCAGATGCTGGTCTCGATCCCAGGACCCTGAGATCATGACCTGAGCCAAAACCAAGAGTTGGACGCTTAACTGACTGAGCCACTCAGGCGCCCCTAGTCTCCTTTTAGAACCTTCTTTTGGAGGTGGGTAGCTTGGTGTCTCTCATGTCATTGATATTTTTGAAGGGTCTAGGCAGTTATTTGTAGAATGTCCCACAAACTGGATTTATCTATGTTTTTTGGTTAGAATACTACAGAGGTGATATGTATTTTTCATTGCCTGTATCAAGAGAAACGTTGTCGTCTTGTCTCATTTTTGGTAATGCTGAGATCATTTGGCTAAGGTGTCTGCTGGACCTTCCCACCTTCAGGGCGCTTTTACATAAATAATCTGTTGGGGGCTGATAATCTTAGACCATTCACTTAGACCAGTGATTTTTAGTATCCATTGATGATCTATTTCTGAATCAGTTACTTCACTGGAGTTTGCAAAATGATGAGTTT
Organism: Phoca vitulina; assembly: GCF_004348235.1. Lineage (NCBI taxonomy): Eukaryota > Metazoa > Chordata > Mammalia > Carnivora > Phocidae > Phoca > Phoca vitulina. Next base: position 2,927,796 of record NW_022589748.1, on the reverse strand, counting down.
TCTAAATCTTTGTACATTCATTCATTGGCAGCCTTCTGTAGATAACAGATTTCCCTTCTCTCCACTTCTCTTTCTCCCTCCCTCCCTCCCTCCCTTCCTTTCTCTCTGAATATTACTACAGGCTCATGGTTTCCCTTTACATTCAATGTGTTAACAATCTGTTGCTGTCATTTTTTTAAATGTTCAAATTGTCCTAGATTCAGCCAGTTAGAGTCCCTTCCTGCTGGCTCCTGTGTCCTTTTGACATGTCCCCATCACTATTTGAGCACCTCCTTACTTTCAGGCACAATATTCCTGACTCACTTTGAACTTTGCCAGCCCCAGTCCTTTTTCCCAGGAACCCTGGATCTTTTTAGTGGAGAATGTATTTAGAAACCTAGATAAACCTGGGCGCCTGGGTGGCTCAGTTGGTTAGAAACCTTGATAAACCTAGTTAACTGGAGTAGGGGGTTCAAGGGAAGTTAAGACTGAGGACAGATCCCGGAGGGCCTTGAAGGCTAGGCCAAAGAGTTTGGTTTTACTCTGTTGGCTTTAGGGAGCCAACCATTGAAAGCCGAGAGCAGGGGGGTGATTGTAGTGTGCAAAATGCCATGGAGAGGAAAGAGCAGGTGGGGGACATATTGGAACACGAGAGGTTTGCATGTATTGAGAGGAGACTATAGTTCTGTCAGTTTAGGGATAGTGGTGATAGGTACATAGAAAATGAATTGAAAGCCTGAAGCAAACCAGCAAAGACAAAAGAAGAAAGGAAATGTGATCAGACCACCACGTGGATCATCTGAATAATACATAATCATAAGTTATACAGTGAATAGTGATTTAACGAATTGCAATATTTATTTTGGGAATATGATTGTGTGTGTGGTGTTTGTGGGGGATGTAAGAAGGTTAAGTCCTCAACTTCCATTCAAGAAAAGTCAACAGCTAATACTAAAACAGAAGCTAAAAAATAGCAACATGTATGTTTAGAAATACGGAAGTAAATATTAAAGAGGGCACGTTCTGCATGGAGCACTGGGTGTTATACGCAAACAATGAAATATGGAACACTACATCAAAAACTAATGATGTAATGTATGGTGATTAACATAACATAATAAAAAAAAACAACAAAAAATATGGAAGTAAATATTAGCGGAAATAGCTGTTAACCTTAAAAATAAAACTGTTCTTTATTTTACCAGCAAAAATGGGTTTATTCAGGAATAGAAAATTGCGATTCAGAATACACAGGTTACAGCAACACCATAGGCAGGTCTACAGAACAAAGCAGAGGAAACCTTTATAGAGAAAAGAGAGAAGTTGGGAAGGCTGTTATAAACAACAAGTCCATTGGTGGAAACTGGGAGTTGGAAGTGTCGTGGCTTCTCATTGGCTGAGTGCTGACTCTCTCATTGGCTGGGCTGTTACTGGGGGAGGAGGAAAGCTTTCTTCCTGTTGCTGGGGTAGTAAAATAGGGGCTTCTTCCCGTTGGGTGTGCAATTTACCAGTTATAAGTTGTGAGAGCTCCCCTTCTGGCCTCCTGATTCCATTTTAAATGAAATTTACTAATTTTAGCACAGTTTAACAATTTGAAAATGGATGCTTACGGGAGCCGGAAGTGCATGGGGGAGAGTGCCCCACAGCTGCTTTTTGTAGAACTATTTGTTGTTGTTTAAAGTACGCTTATATGTTTTCTTTTGGGAACTACGTTCATTTTACCACTATAAAGATATAATTTTGATGTAGTTTAAAACATTTGAAAAGAAGAAAGTCATTATAGTAGTAGTTTTGGCCAGAAAAAAGAAAGGCCTGAAGTAGGATGTTGTGGGGATGGCAGGAAAGTGATAGATTTCAGGCAGGTAGAATTGCCATTATCTGGTTGACCCCGTGGCTGTGGAGCTCAAGAGAGGTCAAGCCTGAGCCTGTGAGGTTGTGAGTGGGGCACTAATAGAAATGAAAACCATCCAGATAAAGCAGATGATGGAGGGAAGGAAGATGGTGAGACTGTGGGTTTGGGATATTTTGAGTTTGAAGATCCAACAGGACAGGGAGGAAAAGACTAGCTGGAACTGTCTGAGCAAGGGTTTGTGTCCGCATAAATGAAGGAGGGGTATGTGGCAGGGCACAGCTCCACATGACACAGACCACAGAAGCAGATCTTGCTGACTGAGCTCATGTCCTAAAACTACCCAGTGGAGATCCGCATAGGGAAATGTGCTATGCTCCTCCAGACAGTCTTACTACTGCAGCTAAGCACCCATAGCTGACTTGGAGCAACAGAAGCTTTGGTGCAGATACCTGGAAACTACACATTTTAATCTCTGCCCTTTTTTATTAACTTGTTTATTCAAATATTGGGAAAGAAAACACACTGAACAACAAATTTTGCTACAGTTATGTTTAAAAAAAACCTCGAGAGTTTAGTGAAAGCGGATGTGGGTTGGAACAATCCGGAAAAGGCATTAGGAAGGAAGTGTGGGATTTAGATGCCCAGAGGAGAAAAAAGTACATTTCCGACAGTGGGTAGGAATAAAGCTAAGGAATTCTGGGAATTAGAAGGAAGTAGTCCACTTGGGGCTTGCTGGGTCAAGAGCTTGAAGACTGAACAGGAAGAATAAACTTGGAAGAGTTTTGTCTGCAACTGGAGTCAACAAAAATATTAGAGCAGGAAACTGATAGTTATGTTAACTTAGTCTGTTACACTTTTTTCTTTCTTTTTAAATTTATTATTATTATTATTATTTTTTTTTTTTTAAAGATTTTATTTATTTATTTGACAGAGAGAGACACAGCGAGAGAGGGAACACAAGCAGGGGGAATGGGAGAGGGAGAAGCAGGCCTCCCGCCGAGCAGGGAGCCCGATGCGGGGCTCGATCCCAGGACCCTGGGATCATGACCCGAGCCGAAGGCAGACGCCTAACGACTGAGCCACCCAGGCGCCCCTATTATTATTATTTTTTTAAGTAAGCTCTAGGCCCAACGTGGGGCTTGAACTTATGACCCCGAGATCAAGAGTCGCAAGCTCTACCAACTGAGCCAGTTGGTACCCCCGGTTCTCCAATTTTAGATCTCTGCTTTAGCAATACTGGGGCTGGGTTCTAACCTACAGCGGCCCCAAGCGCTGAAATGATTATGGTCCCTATTCTCATGTACAATTAGCTTTCTTTGAAATATCAAATTTTTCCAAAATGTGTTTCTTAATGTTTTTGGAGTCCTTACTCTGTGTGTAGTCTGCTGTTAGGTACCTGGTCCTGCAAATGTCCATCCCTTAGTCACCTAATCTGTGCCTCTCAAATCTGTCTCCCTTGATCTTATTACATTTGGGTCCCTTGGCATCCCTGCCACAAACTACTACAGTTCCTTCTAAGTGGTCACTCCAAGCATCACACGCTGTGACCAGGTTGATCCCTTCCTTTGCCACTCTCATCTCTTGATACTTTCCACCTCAACACCCCCAAAGTTTTAGGTATGTTGTCTTGAATTTACCAAGTCGGCCCTGCTGTTCCTTCTTACTAAAACGTTCATCTGTCGTTTCTCTGCCTAGTGAAGTGCTACTTACCTTTTCACAATCAACTCAAATGCCCTGTCCTGAGGTTGCTCTTAACCCTCCTAGAAGAAATGGCTACTGAAGGAGGATGCCCTCCCATCTCTGCTAGGGGATCAGGGGAGGCTCCGTAGCAATGGCATCTGACCCGGAACTTACGTCTTACTGCGGGGGGGGGGGGGGGGGGATACTTCTCACCTCAAGATGAGAAGAAAAGAAGAAAAGGGCCTGGCATTGGCATGCGGCATGGTTTTCAGGGACACCTCGCAGTCTAACCCCTAAGAACAGGCTGGGAAGCTATGTTCTGAGGTCAGTGAAGATCTTTGGACCGAGGGAGACGATTTAATAGGGAGAGAATTATGAATGAATGTGTTTCGGGTTGTACTCGATAGCCAAACACATTGCGGACTACGTGGGTGCAGTCTGCTTGGAGAAGTAGCTGGAATGTCCTCACTCTCCAGGCCGTTAGTGCTGTTTTCCTACTGTGCACTTGGTACAGCACTCATCACAGGACTGTCCTTCCTTGGGCCTCTTATTTTTTTCAGGGCAGGCTCTTGTATTTTTTCCCTCCTTAGCTCCCAGTACGGGCCCTGAACACTGGAGGTGCTAGTAAAGGCTACCTGAATTAATGGATGTATCTTTAATAGGTACGCCATTTAATATATTTTTCCAAAGAAGCTTCTCTATTATCTTTTCCATCAAGCGCCTAAAAACAAGCATCATACTAACATCCAGGTCTCAACCAGAAGAAGTTAACTTTGGGGTGAGCAATGCTGAGGCTCCAGCTGTCCTTCAGTAGAACCTCCGCGTGGATAAGGTCTTGGGTTTCTTCCCGCCAACCCCTCCTCCCTTCCGCCCCACCCGCGCATCCCCGGGCGTGGCCGAGCGCGGCGCCTTTAAGGAGGGGGCGGAGCACAAGTGGAAAGACAAAGCCCCTGGCCGCGCGCTCCCCCTCCCCCTCCGGCGCACCACACGGACAGTGGTGCCCGGATGTCGGTGTCGCCGTCGGTGACAGATGGCGCAGTGTCTGTATATGTTAAGGGGCTTCTCTGGCCTGACCTCTTTGAATTCCAGGCCTTTCGGTCCCCCGCTGTCCCCCATTTTCAACTCCGCTGCTGGAGGCCCGCAGGCCTGTCACCAGCGCTTACATAACGTGACCTTTCACCTCTTCATACTGCCCTCTAGTGCGCTGCAACCCAACTACGCGGCCGGGAAAGGGGGTGGGACCCAAGCGCAGAGCGGCAGCTCCCCTGAGCCAATAGACTGTGAGCGCTGATCAGCTCTCCGCCTATTGGAGCATTCGCCACCGGCGCCACAGGGGAGCAAGTTAGTGTGTGCGCTGGCCGGGCGGGGGGGAGGAGGGGAATCTCCCGCCATTTTTCAATAATTTCCTCCGGTGCAGCTGAGGAGGAGTCGTGACTGCCGAACGCGGGGACCCGTAGCGAAGGTTGGGCCGGAGGCTGCCGGGCGGCGCGGCGGTGTGCGTGGGAGTTCCGTGTCCTTGCGTCCCGTTGCATGGCCCTCGCGCGGCCGCGCCAGCACTGAGGGAGCCGACTTCGCGCCGCCCTCTCACCCCTCCCCTCCCCCACCCCACCCCCGGGAGCCAGGCGCTCGCTCCGGGCCGCGGGGCCTAGTGTTGCGCCGCGGGCTCTCCGAGGAGCTGCCACCTTCCGGGCCGCTGCCACCTCCGCGATGGCGCCGCTGCTGGGCCGCAAGCCCTTCCCGCTGGTAAAGCCGCTTCCCGGCGAGGAGCCGCTCTTCACCATCGCGCACACTCAGGAGGCCTTCCGCACCCGGGAGTATCCTTTCCAGCCTGGCCGCCAGGCCGCCCGCGGGGTGGGGCGGGGTGGGCCGGGGGGCTCGTCGGGGCCCGGAGGGCCGCGCAGCCGGCGCCCGTGGCAGCTGTCAGCGCGCCGGCCGCCGGCGGGCCTGCATCTCGAGCCGGAGCTCGAGCCCGCCGTTCCGCGGGGTGGGGGCGCGGGCCGGCCCGGAGCCCCGCGCTCTCCATCCTTTCCCCGGCTCCGCACTTTGTCCCCGGGCCTCGCTTTCGAGGAGCGGCCCCCCCTGCCCCCGGGTGGCTGTAGGCCTGGAGTACGGACGGGAGAGGGCTTTCTCTTTGCTGCTTTTTCTTTCTTCTTAAATTAAACCTTCAACTTAAGTTTTTGAAATTGTACCCACGCGGCCTCGTGATCCGGCTTGTGCAAGATTTTTTGTGCGTTTTACCCGGATCTCCGCGGGGGCTCTTGTGTTTTTCTCCTCCGGAGTGGAGACTTGAGGCTGGTGATGGACTGACAAGATTGTGAGGCACGTAACCAAGAACGAATTTCCAGACGTAGGGGAAGGGGAAGAAAAAGTTATCTTGGAGGAGCTGATGCCTGCCTTCCCCGGCACGCACAGGTTTGAAATGCTGACGATTTAGAAGGAGATCGGTATTTGTTTTTAAATAAACATTTAAAAAATACGAAGGCATACTTAAAGTTTTTATGTTGTATCTTAGGAATAGGAGACTGAGGTTTTAAAGAAGACGCATTCTCTTTTCTAATCGTTGAAGGTTCCTTGCACAAGCTCAGAGTCTTTTAGTTGTATGACTTATTTACTTCTTTCTTTTATGGATGCCAGATGAGTCCTTTTTGAAGCTTCATTGTAAAAAAGAAGTAGATTTCTGAATCACGCTTTCTTTAGTGTATGGAAAGCTTCAAGACTGAAGGCCACTATATTACTGAGTTTCATCAGCCCTTTTCCTTTGGAAGGACTGGATTTCTTAGTTTCTCTTTGCTTGCTTGCTTCCGTATGGGAGGAAGTGCCCAGGTGAGCGATGTCATTTGATTTCATTTCTCTTTGATCCTCTCTTTAATACAGTCTTTTGCAAGATAACCTAATTCTTGTTCTCATGCAGTTTGTGGAGTTGGGTGTTTACATACAAAAGGACCTGGAAGGTGAGCCTGTGCCATAGGACGGCTCTTGGAGAATTACAGCTGTAGCATCTTGTAGCTGAAGTGGATCTTGGGGATGGTCAGGTTCTCCTGCCTCGTTTGCCAAGTGGGCCCAGAGGGTTGAGGTTGACTTGTTAAAGGTCAAACACTGAAATGATGAAAGTCAGGGGTAGAATGCAGTACTTTTCTAACTTATCCCTGTAAGTAAATCCAGAAAAGAAGGCAACTTCGGTGTCAGTTTGTGGTGTGAGGTAAGGTGCATTTCAGGGAGGGGTTCAGGTGGTAATCTGGTTCTTTTTCTTGTCCTGTTAGGACTTCTGGAAAGCTTTGGAGAAGTACTCCAGCTACACTGAATACAGCATTATTCTAACGGAGTCCTGCTTTTTAATTTTTATTTTTTGAGATATTTAAAAACATTGGTGGGGTAAAAAATTTACTGTGGGAATCTGCCATATCCTTTTCATGTGTTATTTAAATACCATTTTTTGAGCACTTGATGGGTACTCACTAATATTATCAGATGTTTATTTTTCACGTCTGGTTCTAATGTAGTATAAGGAACACCCAATAGAGACAAGCTCAAAGTCTGTGATAGGTATTGAGCCATGTAAAAAATGGCTATAGATAGTTAATTTAGAACGGGCAGCCCAGGCCTTTTTTTATCGTTTACTGAAATCATTGAAATGTAATGATCTATATGAAGAGATTCTGTTAATGATGACAGTTGAAAATTGAAACCTGAAACTTTTTAAGTGTTAGGTATTTTTAAAAAATTCATTTAAAAAATTTCCTATACTGGTATTTAGAACCCTTTTTAACAAAGGAGTTCTTAAATTGCGTTGCACATTGAGGGGGAAATTGCTTCCTTGGGAATTTCTACAAGTGGAAGCACTTCGAGGATGGTTTTAAACAATTGTACTGTGTGGTTGGCAGGTTGGCATATTTATTAGGCTCTTAGTGATTTCATAGAGAACAAGTATGTGGTTGGTTAACAGCTGCATTTGAAGTATGTTGTTTCTGCTTCTTAATTTATATTTACAATTCTGTTTTTAATAGAATTTGATACTTGAATTTTCTAACATCTACCTTTTGATTGCACGTATATGCAATAGCAAATCAGTGAGATATTTTATTAACTTAAAGCTGTAAGTGTTGGTATGTTCTTGAAGGCATTATTGTACCTCCTCATTAAACTTATAGTGGTAGTTGGGAATGATGCACACCTTTAATGACTGGGTTCTATACATTGATGATTATGTTTATTATATTATAGCTTTGAATCTATGGTACATTACTTCCTAGGTTAGTACTAATGCAGTACATTAGATCTTCCTTGGAAAGATTAACTTCATCAGAATCAATTCTTGATGTGATTATCTGGCAATAGGATAATCCCAGTGGCCAAGTCAAGATGGGTTTTGAGGAGGAACTGAAGCTACAAGCAACCTGCTGTGGGCTAATGTTTTTGTTGTATTGCTTTAACTCTCCTTCTCTGTAAAGCTTAGAAACAAGTATTTCATAACCTTTGTAGCCTCGATATATGAGAGCTTTTAAATGGTGTGATGAGGAGGGGCTGTTAGAACACAGTTAATGTGGCACTAGGCAAGAGTGACTAGAGCATGTTTTAAGAGTTGGACTTAAATTGTAGTTGCAAGCCAGGATTTTATTGGACATTGGAATAGTGAGTTCTTATGTTGATTTTTATAATGTAATTTCTTTAAAGAAGTTACACTAAATGAGAACTGCTTTTAACTTGATGACAGACTGTTCCAAAGACAGAAAAGAGGATAAAAAGCAAATCTTGAGTTGGTGCTTTGTCATTTCACATAGAACTCTTAGGGTTATAGTTATTCTTATTTAACCTCCATACTTTTCTGGGCCACTTCCTTTCAGGCTATCAAGTACTTTATTGAAAGAAACAATCCTTACAAGGCTAAAGAGAACAAAGAAACAGCATATTGTGGTAAGGAGGTAGCTCTTGAAATCACAAAAAAGTAGATGGTAGTGAAGATATATAGGATTTGAGAATATCTTGTCATTTATAACTTACACAGTCTTTGGAGAATTGCTTTGACATTTTGTCTGCAATTATATGTGCAACAGTGGCTGGAACATAAAAACCTCAATTGGCATTTGCTCTGAGTAGTTATTTGAGTGTAAGTGACTTATTTTGGTAACCTAAAATCTGAAATAGGATTTGGAGGCAGCTGACCGAATATCCTTGTAATAGGCTTTTTTTTCCCTTGATTTTGACTCTTTTCGCTCTTTCTCTTAACATAAGTCAAAGTAATAACAAGAACAGAGTTACATAAACTTAAAAATACCCAATGTTGGGGTTGTAGGAATTTTAGTTTTGAACTTTTGAGATTAATCTTAGGTGACTAGTCAGTTTTTTTTTCTTTTTAAGATTTCATTTATTTATTTGACAGAGAGAGACACAGCGAGAGAGGGAACACAAGCAGGGGGAGTGGGAGAGGGAGAAGCAAAGCAGGCCTCCCGCTGAGCAGGGAACCTGATGCGGGGGCTCGATCCCAGGACCCTGGGATCATGACCTGAGCCAAAGGCAGACGCTTAACGACTGAGCCACCCAGGCGCCCCCATGACTAGTCAGTTAAAATTGTCATGTATTGTTAGAGGGCATTCATTCATTCCTAGATGTAAACCTTATTAGGTAGATAGTGCTGTCCAATAGACATATAATGTGCCAAATAAATAAAATCTTTTTTTTAATAAAGATTTTATTTATATATTTGTTAGAGATAGAGCGAGAGCACAAGCAGGGGGAGCTGCAGAGGCAGAGGGAGAAGCAGGCTCCCCGCTGAGCAAGGAGCCCGATGCGGGCCTAGATCCCAGGACCCTGGGATCATGACCTGAGCTGAAGGCAGACGGTTAACCAACTGAGCCACCCAGGCGTCCCAATAAAATCTTTAAAAAAAAAAAAGGACGCCTGAGTGGCTCAGTTGGTTAACCGTCTGCCTTCAGCTCAGGTCATGATCCCAGGGTCCTGGGATCTAGGCCCGCATCGGGCTCCTTGCTCAGCGGGGAGCCTGCTTCTCCCCCTGCTTGTGCATGCACTCTCTCTCTCTGAAAAATAAATAAAATCTTTAAAGAAAGAAATATAATGTGAGCCACATGGGATTAAGGGTTTTCTAGTGGCCACATTTGAAAAAAAGGAAGACAGGTGAAAAAAAGGACAGATACATTTTTCTTATTTCAGGACCCAGGCTGAAGGAGCAGTCCTTGTCTCTAACATGCTTTTCTAGTGGCCAAAAGACCTGGAGGATACCATGATGGCTTTTTAAGCCTCTTGGTGGTGGCATCTATCCTATCTGGTCACATCAGTTTGTCAAAGCAAGTCACATGGCCAAGCCTAACCTCAGTGGGGAGGGGATGGGCATTACTCTTCTCTGAGACACTGCAAGCCACAGGGCAGAGGGTGGAGAAGTAGAATCCTTTTATAGAAAGGAGGTGACTATATGGAAAGAAGAATGCAGTCTACCATATTTCGGGGTTCAGGGAATGTTTCCTGGGGAAAGTTACTTCTAAGTTGAGATCTAAAGTATAATCAGAATGTAGTTAGATGAAGAGTAGAGGACTATGCTTTTTGAAGAGTTTGTGAATTTGAAGGTTCTTGAATTTTATTTATTTATGATTTTATTTATTTATTTGACAGAGATATAGCGAGAGGAAGCACAAGTAGGGGGAGTGGGAGAGGGAGAAGCAGGCTTCCCGCTGAGCAGGGAGCCCGACGCAGGGCTCCATCCCAGTACCCCAGGATCACGACCTGAGCCGAAGGCAGACGCCCAACGACTGACCACCCGGGTGCCCCAGGTTCTTGGATTTTAAAACTTAAAAAAAAAAAAAAAATTTTTTTTAAAGATTTTATTTATTTATTTGAGAGAGAGAGAATGAGGGACAGAGAGCATGAGAAGGAGGGGGGTCAGCGAGAAGCAGACTCCCTGCTGAGCAGGGAGCCCGATGCAGGATTCAATCCAGGACTCGATCCCGGGACTCCAGGATCATGACCTGAGCCGAAGGCAGTTGCTTAACCAACTGAGCCACCCAGGCGCCCCGAATTTTAAAACTTGAAAGAAGTTTTCTTTTTTTTTTTTTTTTTAAAGATTTTATTTATTTATTTGAGAGAGAGAATGAGATAGAGAGAGCATGAGAGGGGGGAGGGTCAGAGGGAGAAGCAGACTCCCCGCTGAGCAGGGAGCCCGATGCGGGACTCGATCCCGGGACTCCAGGATCATGACCTGAGCCGAAGGCAGTCGCTTAACCAACTGAGCCACCCAGGCGCCCCTTGAAAGAAGTTTTCTATAGCTGGAGTAAAGAAGTGGGAATGGAGATTGAGCTGCTTAGTGGGGCTGGACCACATAGGTCCTTGGGAGATAGGTTGAGAAGTTTGGACTTTGCCTTGAGTTTATGGGAGGCTGTTTACAGATTCGAACAGGATAGAAGCAGGTTCTTGGGAAGCTCACTGTGGCTGCAGTGTTGAGAATGGATCTGCAGCCTAGAGACTAGTGGCAGCTAAACTAGTGAGGCCATTATTAAGTAAACTAGGCAACAGGTATGGGGGCTGAACAAATTTACTAGCCCTCGAGGAGAGAAGTATATAGATTTCAAAATAAATTAGGTAGATTTGACGGGATTTGGTGATTGGCAAGGAATCAAGGATAATGTTTTGGTTGTCATTTGGTTAGTGGGTCATTCTCAGATAATAAGAGAATGCTGGAAGAGGATCTAGTGGTTTTTTTTTTTTTTTTTTTTCTTTTTGTTTTGACTGGGAATGGGTGGGGAGGGTAGGAAGTGAGTGTTTAGTTTGGATGTTCTTCTATTGAGTTGCTTTGGATATCCAAATGGAGGTGTCTGTATTGCTAGTGTATTACAGGGGCCTGGAGTTCAGAGAGGAGACTGAGCTGGTGATAGAAATTACTAGCATATAGATAGTCATTGAAGTTATGGGAATTGATGCGGTCACCCCGAATGAGAATGCTGGACTGATAGTGATTTTTCAAAGGAGGGTGAGAAAGATATGTATCAGAGTAGGAGAGACTTTTATTGTTTGCAAAGAAGCATAATCAGTAAAAAATATTTGATATTTAAATATGTATTGTTTGAGGAAAATAAAGTTTCTCCCTTTTTTCTTCTTAAAAGAATAAAAATCATGGAACTTGCTCAACAAAGTCTTGATTGGTGGAATGATTTTCAGTACTGTGGGAGCCAGAGGATTGCTTCCCAGTGTGAACATATTTGCATTTCAGGGGCCTGAGAGCAAATGAGGTTTTAAAGTAAGAAGAAGAACTGGGTTTAAAAACAAATAAGATTGAGAAGAAGGATGTTTGGGTGAGAAGCATAAAAGACCAGAGAAGGATTACCAGTGAGGCCAATTAAAATGTTTTAAAATATTTTGGCTAGCTGAGAAGTGAGGATCAGAGGCTGAATTTGAATAATGGCTCTGTTGTGGAAGAGGAAGGACTGAACTGAGCCATAGATATGTGATTGCAATTAGGGACTGAAGAGCTGAGGATGATTCCCTGGTTTCTGACTGGGGCACTAGGGCCTTTCAGTGGCATTGGGAATAACTGTTAAGGAGCAAGCTTCGGAGGGAGGGAAGAGGTAATAAGAGTTTCGTTTAGAAAAAGTTGGATTGGAGGTATCGTTGAGGCATCCAGGTGATACCACGTTGCTGGCCCTGTAGGTCTAGATCACAGGAGGATGACTGGGCACATCATTCCTACTTTTAAAAATAGCAGCTAATAACAAAAACTAAAATTCTTTCTTTAGGACATGTTTGTTTATCTCACATTTTCTCTGATTACACAGTGAATTTCTTCAATGTAAGTAAATACTGTGTTAGAATGTTATCAAGCTTTTTGAATGTTTAAATCTATTTACTGATTCTTTCTGTCATTATTTTACCTCTCCTTCCCCAGTGCAAACAGATAAAACCAGAAAACAAATTTATCTTGTTGATTAGTTATGATAATGTCACTTTGGAAGCCATGCTGTTTCCTTTTCTCTGTAAGTTTTTATAAATTTTCAGTGAGATTGAATTTACATAGTTTCATATGGAAGCTTGCCTCCTGGTTTTTGCTGGTACTTCTTTTTTGTTTGGTCATTTAAATATATTAGCACCATTCCCCCCCCCCCCAACCCCAGGAAAAAAGATTTACTGTTTTGTGTTTGGCAGATCCTGAGAAAGATACAGTAAGGGAAGGTGCTTACGCTATTGGCTAAAACTACTCTTTTTGGATTACCTCTGGATTTGTCCCTGTCGTCTGTCTTTTCACTGATTATTAACCCAGGAAAACAAAGAATCTCCATATATTAAAAATGAATTACTTGTTTAATTGTAAGGTGATATTATGGATGAGTTTATTTATTTATTTATTTATTTATTTATTTATTTTTAAAGATTTTATTTATTTATTTGACAGAGAGAGACAGCGAGAGAGGGAACACAAGCAGGGTGAGTGGGAGAGGGAGAAGCAGGCCTCCCGCAGAGCAGGGAGCCCGATGCGGGGCTCGATCCCAGGACCCTGGGATCATGACCTGAGCCGAAGGCAGACGCTTAACGACTGAGCCACCCAGGCGCCCCTGGATGAGCTGTTTAAATACTTCTATTTCAACTACTATAAAAAGTGTCACTTGGGAAGTACAGAGATTGGCAGCTAATTCTCTAGTTGTGGTGTCATTTTATTTTCTCGGGTAGCATCTGTTGCTGTGCGTAAAGTAAATTAGTTAGTTGTCATTTGAATTTGAATGTGGCTGTCTGGTAGTGAATTCTAGTTGAGATGGTGTGGAAAGTTCCCATTCATATGGCACTCATAGGATGTTCTCTTCCTTCATCTGCCTTACAAGGATTGAACAGTGGTAAATGACTTGTGAGTGTAGTATTATTGGAGACAACGTAAAGCTTGGGTAAATATGGTATCAAAATTATTTTTAGGGCTTTATGGAATTTATTTTTTAAACTCTAAGGATCAACAGGTGTTTCCGAGGTAGACTGGAAGGCTTTCTAGTAAATGGATCATTAGCATATGCACAGGGTTATTCCAAACTGCCTATGAGACTGGGGTAGTTCTCTCATCTTTCCATGGAGCAGATTCTTAAGCTTGCTGACCATCTGAGTTGTGTAACGATTCCACATACCTTAAATTCTTATCCCTTATGATTTGTGTTTAATTTACCTTTATTTTTTCTTATAAATTTCCAGTGCCGTGGGAATTTTCTTGAAATGAAACAGGTGAATTGAAGAAATCACATTTAGAACAAAATATTAATTTAAAAAAAAATTTTATTTTAGGGCGCCTGGGTGGCTCAGTTGGTTGAGCGACTGCCTTCGGCTCAGGTCATGATCCTGGAGTCTCGGGATCGAGTCCTGTGTTGGGCTCCCTGCTCGGCGGGGAGTCTGCTTCTCCCTCTCCCATTCCCCCCTCTTGTGCGCTCTCTCTCTCTCTCATTCTCTCTTTCAAATAAATAAAATCTTTAAAAAAAAATTTATTTTAAAGTAATTTCTACACCTGGTGTGGGGCTCAAACCAACAACCCCAAGGTCAGGAGTTGCATGCTCCACCGACTGAACCATCCAGGTGCCCCTAAAATATTAGTATTTTATCTGTTAAAACAAAAACATGACAAACCATTTAAGTCATTCTTTAGCTTTAATCATTTTATTTGGATTTGCCACTTGAAAACTCTAATTTCAATTTTAGCTTTTTATGCTGTACATTATAGAAAGGATGCTTTAGTTTTTTTTTTTTAATGTTATGAAGTATTTTATGGATATGGATAAGTTGTCTCTGTTGCTTGAATATTGTTTTCCTGAGCCACGGCTAACAGAGAGTACGAGGCCCGCCTGGAAAGGTACAGTGAGCGCATTTGGACATGTAAGAGTACTGGAAGCAGTCAACTAACACACAAGGAGGCCTGGGAGGAAGAACAGGAAGTTGCTGAACTGTAAGTAATAGAACCATTGCCCTTCTAGCACCATCTTCATATTATTAGGAAAGGGGGGATATTAACAGTAAAGCAGTATTTATATTTAAATTTATGGGCATACATTGGAATACATTACATTAGTGTAATGTGTTGGTGTCTGAGTGTCCTTGTCTAGTGGCATTTTGCTGGTAACAAAGTATGTGGAATATATAGTTGTGTAGGCTTATTTAGGTATTTGCCAGGCTTTTGAGTGTTCTTGCTCTATTCTTCTACCTTGAAAATACCCTGGAAATGCGGTTTTTGTTTTGTTTTATTGTTTTAAAAGATTTTTTATTTATTCATTTGAGAAGGAGAGAGTGTGAGCATGAGTGGGGGGGGCAGAGGGAGAGGGAGAAGCCGACTCTCTGCTGAGCAGGGAGCCCGATGCGGGGCCTGATCCCAGGATCCTGAGATCATGACCCGAGCCAAAAGCAGATGCCTAACCGACTGAGCCACCCAGGCGCCCCTTTTTTATTTTTTTAAAGATTTATTTATTTATTTATTTGACAGACACAGAGAGAGACAGGGAACACAAGCAGGGGGAGTGGGAGAGGGAGAAGCAGGCTTCCTGTGGAGCAGGGAGCCCGATGCGGGGCTCGATCCCAGGACTCTGGGATCATGACCTGAGCCGAAGGCAGACGCTTAACGACTGAGCCACCCAGGCGCCCCTTGTTTTGCTTTTAGAGAGAGCAAGCACATGCTTGAGGGGTGTGGAGGGGCAGAGGGAGGAGAGAATCTTAAGCAGGCTCCATGCTCAGTGCAGAGCCCAATGTAGGGCTGGTGGGGCTCGATCTCAACAACCCTGAGATCATGACCTGAGCCGAAATCAAGAGTCAGATACTTAACCAACTGAGCCACCCAGGCACCCCTGGAAATGTGATCTGAGCAAAGGAAGTTGATAATAATCTAGAAGTAATACGGAGGCAGCAAATTAGAAAGTTTCTTTATTTTGTGGTCATTTGAAATTTAGGAGTCTTTACAGTAGCTATCAAAAATAAACACACGGTTTGGGGCGCCTGGGTGGCTCAGTTGGTTAAGCGACTGCCTTCAGCTCAGGTCATGATCCTGGAGTCCCGGGATCGAGTCCCGCATCGGGCTCCCTGCTCGGCAGGGAGTCTGCTTCTCCCTCTGACCCTCCTCCCTCTCATGCTCTCTGTCTCTCATTCTCTCTCTCAAATAAATAAAAATAAATAAAATCTTTAAAAAAAAAAAAAATAAAATAAAAAAAAAATAAACACACGGTTTGAAGACTGTTTCTAAGTAGGGTGGTTGAATGAGGTGTCTTTAAAAATCCTTTCTATGTTCAAGTACCTACCCATCTGGGTATTCTCTCAGAGAAAACAATTTGGTCAGAAGGAACATGCAAAAGATACATGGAAACCAGGGATGATAATAAAACAGAACTCAATTTTAGGAATTGGGCAAAGAAGCTTCTTCTGTGGATTTTTCATTGACTTCTCTTGATAGCAGATAAACAGAGAGCATACAGTTGAGTAATCTGATACTGTTCTGCTTTTTTGCTGGTGTGACGGCGCTAGGTTCAGTTGAGATTTGGTTCTAGTAATGGCTCCATCACTAATAATTGTTGAGTCTGTTAACCTGGTGCCTGTTTCTTCTTTGCTTGATCACTTACAATGTGCCATTTTGGATTAGTGCAATTTACATATAAGTTTCGTTTAGTGTACTAGACCAGGCGTTAGCTAGCCTTTTCTGTAAAGTGCCAGTTAGTAAATATTTTAGGGTTTGTGGGCCACATGATTTCTGTCTCAGCTATTCATCTCTGACATTGTACAGTGAAAACAGCCATAGGTAAAAATGTAAATGAATGTGAATGACTGTAAATCAAAGAAAATATTATTTACAAAAACTAGTGGTAGGCTGAATTTGGCCCATGGGCTGTTGCCGACCCTCATAGTAGCTTGTAGACTTCCTGCGGGCAGGTCTCATATTTGACTTATTCTGGAATTGGTTACAGTGGCTAGGCACTATCCTCTGCACTACATAAGCACTTACTGCTTGCTCTTTGCAAATAGAGATAATGCTACCTTTTCTGGGTGTCTTTTTGGGACAAAAAGATATGTGTGTGAAAATTCATTGTAAATAAAAAGATGGTAACCATTAACCTATAATAAAGCGTATGAAGAGTACTCAGGAGGAAGTCAGTTATTGTTACTGGTAATATGATTATGTACCAGAAAAACCCAAAGAGAATCAAGTGAAAAACTGTTAGGAATAAATAAGAGAATTCAGTTTCAAAATGTAAATAAATTGCTTTCCTACATACAAAGAGACAGTGGGAATTTAGAGGCTAGAGACTAACCTGGAGTTGTTAGGGAAAACTTCATGGGTCTTATTGAGGAAGGTGACACTTGAAAGGGTAGTTTGTACCAAATTATAGAAGACAAGAGGAGACGTTTGTATTTAATTCAGTGAACAGTAGGAGGACAGCAATAATTTTTGAACAGGAGAGAGACATGGGATTGGAGTTAGGCTTTGAGATTAATCTGGAAGCAGTGTGTAGGATGAGTTAGAGAAGGAAGAGCAGGTGGGAAGTTGATGTAGGCTTGCTAGGATAGTATTCAGGTAGAGAGTCATGGCATTATTGGGAATAGAAATGATAAGAGGGATTCTCTAATCCTTCCTGAAAAGAGGGGTTTTGGCCTTAACTTTGGAAAAGCTCTATAAACTTTCTTCTTGGAAAGTCATAATATACATTAGCATATTAAGGATTTTCAGAAGACTTCCACTAAAGAAGCTGTAGCTTGGTTTAACCTTGTGGGTTTCAAACTTATTTGACCTTTGAAGCCATTACAGCAGAGGTTCTGAAAAACACAGTTGGGGCATGTTTTATGTGATTTGATAGTGAACAGAATATAGGGCGTGATGGGAGGGATTACTGAAAAAGTATGGTTTTACAGTTTCTATTCAAAGTAGAAATCACTTTTTTCCATTTATAAAAGTAATGCATACTTGTTATAAGAATGTAAGCAATATAGAGTTAATATAAGGATCTGAACATCACTGTCCAACCTCACTCCCCAGAAGTAACCATGGACAGTGAAGTTTTAAAGCTTGACTGGGAGGCTTGATGGACAGCGTGCATTCTTAGGGGCCGGGAAAGGCCTCATGGAGTTAAGGAAGTCTGAGGACATCTTGGGACGATGATTGAGCTGGGAGGGAGGGTGGTAGGAAGAGGAAAAAGGTAACAGCCTTAACAAAGGCAGAGAGACTGGAAGCTTATTGATGGACTGGGGAATAGCAGATAACTCCATAGGTACATTGTAAGGCAGGATACTAAGACTTTAAGGCTAGCAGCAGTTGGAGGAATGTTTTTAGTTACAAACCGCACAGAGTGACTGGGAATATTATGATAGTAAGCCTAATAGGCTGTCAGCCTTACATGAGTGCCACGTTGCACTCTTCATTTGTTCATGTTGGGTATGTTAATTAAAATTCTTTTTTGCTAATTTAATAAGTGAAAAGTAGTACTTCATTGTTTTACTTTTGCAAGGGCTTTGGGGTTCAAGTTATGGTTCCAACATGTTAACCCTTCCTGATTTATTTCCCTTATTCATAAAGTGAAAATTCTAGACACGTCACAAGGTATTGTGAGAGCTAAACGAATGAATGCATAGGAAAGAATTTTATTGACTGAAACCTAACACAAATAGAAACAAGTTATGGGCTTCTAAGAAACAAAAAAAAAAAGGGTAAAGGATATGAATAAATAATTCACACCTAAAAAGGGAAGTCTGCTATACAAACAAATGGGAAAATGTTCAGCCTTACTGATGGTGTGCCTGTTAATTTTAGGCAAATTAGAAATGAGAAAATTAACCTGGATAAGCCCATCTGACAGAGCTTTTTACAGTTCCTTCTTTGGCCTGCATGCCACATGGTTTTTAAGCTTTCTATTCCCCAGTGCCTGCTTATATTTGCTAAAGAAGGGTTTGCACTAACTTGAATTAATTCTCTAGATAGGTTTTTGTGCATTTTCTTGGTAACTAATAACATGTTTGTTTAGTTTGAAGGAGGAGTTCCCTGCCTGGTACGAGAAACTTGTTCTGGAAATGGTTCACCATAACACAGCCTCTTTAGAGAAATTAGTAGATACTGCTTGGTTGGAGATTATGACCAAATACGCTGTGGGAGAAGAGTGTGATTTTGAGGTAAGTCCCTATTTTTTTTGGCACGATTTGACTCACTAACCATACATTGAGATTAGAGCTTCCAGCATAGATTACAGAGTGTAGTTCTGTGTGTAAAATTGTGTTATATTTGAAGTCTGCTTTACTTAGTATCAGATACTGTAAGGACCAAATTTTAGAACTATATTCATTGTTGGGAATGTTTAATATTATGTTAGTATTATGGTAATTATTGGGACGCCTGGATGGCTCAGTCAGTTAAACATCTGCCTTTGGCTCAGGTCATGATCCCAGGATCCTGGGATCGAGCCTCGAGTCCAGCTCCCTTCTCAGTGGGGAGTCTGCTTGTCCCCCTCCCTTTGCTGCTTTGCCCCTCCGCCCCTCCCCCCTGCTTGTGCACTCTCTCTCGCTTGCGTGCTCTCTCTCTCTCTCACAAATAAATCTTTAAAAAAGTATTACGGTAATTGTTATACTATGTACCATTGCATCTTTGTTTGCCCTGTTTTATCCCTTTTTGATAACTGCTATCTTGGCTTTTTTTGGTTGTGTAATTTTTTCAAAGAATTTGTTTCAAAGACTTTCAGATAATGTTTAATCCAAATCTATGGTACCAACAAGCAAAGAATGTCATTTCAGTACAATAGTGAGTGAGTTGACTTTTTTCTTTTTTACTAAATTTGTTTTTTTAGTTTTCTAGTCCAGATAGCACAAGGATAACTATGACTAAAGTAAAAACCTAACACTAAAGCAATCCCTGTATAATCCTTTGAAAGCTTAAAGTAAGATTCAGGAAGAAGGGAACTAACATTTGTTAAATATCTGTATGTACTGGATACTGGGCTGATTGCTTTGCCATAACATCTTGCAGAATCTGCACAGAAAATGGTGAGGTGGTAAACAGGCTCAGATATTTATTTATCTATTTTTTAATTTATTTTTTAAATTTAAATTTAATTAACATATAGTGTATTATTAGTTTCAGAGGTAATTTAGTGACTCATCAGTTGTGTATAACACCCAGTGCTCATTACATCACGTGCCCTCCTCAATGCCCATCACCCAGTTACCCCATCCTCCCACCCTCCTTCCCTCCAGCAACCTTCAGTTTGTTTCCTATAGTTAAGAGTCTCTTATGGTTTGTCTCCCTCTCTGCTTTTGTCTTATTTTTCCTTCCCTTCCCCTGTGTTCATCTGTTTTGTTTATTAAATTCCACATGAGTGAAATCATTTGATATTTATCTTTCTCTGACAGACTCATTTCACTTAGCATAATATCCTCTAGTTCCATCCACATCATTGCAGATGGCAAGATTTCATTCTTTTTTGATGGCTGAGTAATATTTCATCATGTGTGCGCGCGCACGCTTGCTTGTGTGTGTGTACCACATCTTCTTTATCCGTTCATCTGTCGATGGACATCTGGGCTCTTTCCATCATTTGGCTGTTGTGGATGTTGCTGCTATAAACATTGGGTGCATGTCAGGCTCAAGTATTTAAATAACTTGTTTGGGGGCTCCTGGCTGGCTCAGTTGGCGGAGCATGTGACTCTTGATCTTGGGGCTATGAGTTCAAGCCCCACACTGGGTGTAGAGATAGCTCAAAAAAAAAAAAAATCTTAAAAAAAAATAGCTTGTTCAGATTGATGTTTTTTTTTTAAAGATTTTATTTATTTGTCAGAGGGGGAGAGAGAGCGAGCACAAACAGGGGGAGCGGCAGGCAGAGGGAGAAGCAGACTCCCCGCTGAGCAGGGAGCCCGATGCGGGACTCGATCCCAGGACCCTGGGATCATGACCTGAGCCGAAAGCAGCCGCTTAACCAACTGAGCCACCCAGGCGTCCTCAGATTGATATGTTTTAGTTAAGAATAGTTTCAGCTGTATGTAATGAAATAGCTGACTAGCAGTGTCCAGTACTTCTCAGACTTTAGCCTAAATAAAATCACTTGGAGGACTTCTGAATATACATTCTTGGGCACCATCCCCGAGGGTAGGGCCTAAAAGTATGCAGTTCTGACCAGCTCCGGGTGTGATGATGACACTCTGGGGACAACACTGAGTAGTATTGGCTTAAGCAATGAAGACATTTGATTATCTCCCATAGTAAGTCTTAGAGGCAGGTGGTACCAGATTTGGCATAGAGGCTGGATATTATTGTCAAGGACCTATACTTTGTTATCTTTCTGCCTTTCTGCTCTTCTCAGGGTGTTGGGTTTTGTCCTTAGCTTTGTTGCCTCTTGGTTGTGAACTTGTGACTGTATTCAGAGTGAGAAAATGCTTACCTAAGCATTGTAAGAAAATCTTTACTAGAAGTGTATACTCCCTCCCCCCACCCCGACCCTTGTCTTTACATGTTATTGGCTAGACTATGTCTATATAACCATCCTTAGCTGCAAGGGGCTGAGAAAGTGAATATTGCCTTTTTTTTTTTTTTAAGATTTATTTATTTATTTGAGAGAGAGCTCAAGAGAGAGCATGAGCTGTGGGGAGGGGCAGAGGGAGAGGGAAAAGCAGGCTCCCTGCCAAGCAGGGAGTCTGATGTGGGGCTCAGTCCTAGGACCCCGAGATCATGACCTGAGCTGAACTGAAGGCAGACGCTTAACCAACTGAGCCATCCCCCCTCTTTTTTTAAAGCCTCAGAAAAGGCAGCCTGGCAAGAGAAAAGAGGGAGGGGAATGGCTTAGGTAGCCCAACGGTAGCCAGTAAGTGATGGGACAAGGATTCAAACTTTTGTCTTTTTGTGTGGTTCCAAAGTTCTTGTTCTTTTCCCTAATTTACTTTGACTCCCTGGAGCTCCTAGCTAGTTCTTTTTGTTATATTTGTAATGTCTGTGGGTTTTAATCACATACTTTACATTAGTAGAGTCCTGGCAGGAAACAGATGGCATATTCAAATGGTGTAATTGAATTGAATTTAATAAAGGGACTATAGATAAGAGACAACAGTGTGATCTAGGTTAAGGAAAACTAACAAGGAAAGGTTAAGTACCTGATTGCTATCAACAGTAGAGAGACTACCACTTCAAAACCCCAAAGAAACAAGGGAGGGAGTGGGTACTGGAATTAGAGAAGAGTAATGTAGTTGTAGAAGAGTACTTTGATAGTAAGATGTAACCAATTTCCTAGGGAGGTAGTCAAGGGAATAAATACCCCAACAGCACTTTTCTTCCACCATCTGATTTTCTGCTCTTGCTTCCTATGGGTTGAACTCACCAAAATCTAGACAAGGGAGCCCTTTGGTGTATGCCACAAAGATCAGCCTGTATGATACAGCACAGAGTAAGGTAGAGAAGAATGGAGACCGATTTGGAGTGGCAAAAGGAAAATATGCTGTACACATCTGCAAGGTGAAAGAGGAAGAGTTTGACGAAGGGGGAGAGAGAAATTAGGGAGATAAGTATGCCCATAAACATATGACAAAGTGTTTAAACTCATTAGTAATCCAGGAAAGCAAATTAAAAGCTAGCAAGACCATTTTATGCACATCAGATTAGTAAATAAGAAAAAGTCAAAATAATGGCAAGTTTTGACAAGAATGTGGAGCTGCTGGTTTACTGCTAACTGTTTTGATAAACACTTGAGCATTACTGAATACAATTGAGTGTGCACATACCTTTTGACAAAGGATTTTTTTCTTAAATATCCTTTTAATAACTAATAATGTTGAAGATCTCATGTATTTGTTACTATCCTTTTATTTATATTTCTTTTGGTGAAGTGTCTGTTCAAATCTTTGTCCATTTTTAAATTGGATTGTTTTCTTGTTTTTGAGTTTTAAGAGTTTTTTATTCTGGGTACAAGTTCTTTATTAGGTATATGCTTTGCTTTTGCTACCAATTAGGGTTTGTGTTTTCATTTTCTTTCTTTTTTTTTTTTTAAAGATTTTATTTATTTATTTGACAGAGAGAGAGAGAGCACAGATAGGCAGAGCGGCAGGCAGAGGGAGAAGCAGACTCGCTGCTGAGCAGGGAGCCTGATGTGGGGCTCAATCCCAGGACCCTGGGATCATGACCTGAGCCGAAGGCAGGCGCTTAACCAACTGAGCCACTCAGGCGCCCCTGTGTTTTCATTTTCTTAGCAGTGTCCTTTGAAGAGCAGAATTTTTTAGTTTTCATGAAACTGAATAGAAATTTCGCAACTATACCAGGGCACTTGGGTGCCTCTGTCGGTTGAGCATCTGACTCTTGGTTTTTGCTCAGGTCATGATCTCAGGGTCCTGGGATCAAGCCCCACACCTGCTTGAGATTCTCTCTCTCCTCCCCCTCTGCCCCCCGCCCCGTGCACACACTCTCTCTCAAATAAAGAAATCTTAAAAAAAAGAAAAAGCAACTACACCTAATTGTATGTGTAATTACATTTAATATAAATGATCTAAACATTTAAGTTAAAAGGTAGAAATTGCCAGATTGGATAAAAAAGCAAGACCCAGTTATATGCTGCCTATAAGAAAGATGCAAATAGGATAATAGTAAAAAGATGGAGAAAGAGATACCATCCTAATATTAGGTCAAAAGAAATCTGGAGTGGCTATATAAGTATCAGACAAAGTAGATTTCAGGGCAAAAAATATTACCAGATAAATATTTCATAATGACAGAGGGGTCTGTTTATTGAGAGGACATAGCAGCCCTTTATGTTTATGCATTTACTAAAGAGAATTTCAAGATCTATGAAATGGGGTGCCTGGGTCGGTTAAGTGTCCCGACTCTTGATTTCGGCTCAGGGTTGAGGGGTTGAGCCCTGCATCTGGGCTCTGCACTCAGCAGGGAGTCTGCTTCTCTCTTTCTCCCTTTCCCTCTGTACCCCCCGCCCCCTGTGTGTGCTCTCTCTCTCTCTCTTTCAAATAAATACAGCTTAAAAAAGATCTGTGAAACAACAATGGATAGAACTATAAGAAGAAATAGACATCACAGCTGTAGTTGGAGATTTCAACACCCCTGTTCTCAGTAACTGATAGAAAAAGACAAAGTCAGCAAGAATATGGAAAACTTCAATGGCATTATCAACTGACTTAACCTAATTGCCATTTGTAAAATACTCTACCTGATAACTACAGAATAGACATTGCTCCCAAGTGCAGAATTTTCCAAGGTGGACCATACTTTGGGCCATAAAAAAGTAAATAAATTTAAAAGGACTCAAGTCATACAAAGAATATACTGTGACCAAAATGGAATTAAATTAGAAATCAATAATAGCTATCTGGAAACCACAGATAATTGGAAACTCAGTAAGACACCTTTAACTTACTTGGATTAGAGAAAAAAATCAAAAGGGAAATTAGAAAATGTTTTGAACTGCATGGAAGTGAAAACAATGTGTTAGAATTTATGAGATGCTGCCTACGGTAGGGCTTAGGAGAAATGTATAGCACTAAACAACCAAACTGTTTTATTAGGAAAAAACGGTCTCAAATCGTTGGCCTTGGCTTCTACCTTAAGAGATAAGAAAAAGAAAAGCAAATTAAATCCAAAGAAAACAGAAAAAGAAAGGATTTAATAAAGATCAAAGTAGAAATTAGTAAAATAGAAAACAGGAAAATCAATGAAACCAAAAGCTGCTAATTTGAAAAAGATCAATAAAATTGATAAACCTCCAGCCAAACTCCCAGGGTAAAAAGAGAAGACACAAATTAACCAACATGAAGAATCAGGTGATACCTACAGTCTACAGATATTGACAGGGTAATAAGGAAATATTATGAACATCTTTGACACCAATAAATTTGACAACTAAAATGGAGAAATTCCTTGAAAGATACAAACTACCAAAACCCACTCAACAAGAAATAATAGAAACCTTAATAGCCCCTATTATATCTATTAAAGAAATTAAACTTGTGGTTAAAATTATCTGACAAAACTCCAGGCCCAAATGTCTACCAAACATTTAAGGAAGATAACAGCACCAATTCTATACAAATGTTATCAGAAAATAGAAGAGGAGAGGGAGCTGGGAATTCTTTGCAACTTATTATGTGAGGTCACCATTACCCTGATACTAAAACCATATAAGCACATTAAAAGAAAAAACTATGGATTAAGAAAAAAAAAAAATCTGTGTTCATAAAACTCCCTTGTGAACATAGATGCAAAATTTTTTAATCAGAATTTTAGCAAATGAAATCCAGCACTAGGAAAAGGACAGTTTATCATGATTCAGTGGGGTTTATCCTACAAATTCAAAGTTGTTATAAATTTATAATTCTCCTTATAAACAGGATGAAAAACCATATGGTCATCTCATTTTACACACAGAAAGTGTTCAACAAAATCCAGCATCAGTTCCTGATAAAAACTCTGAGCAAACTGCAAATAGAAATGCCTTCAGTCTAATAAAGGATATTTACAGAATAACCTCCAGCTAACATTATACCTAATGGTAAAAGACTGAATGTCTGCTCTCCCACTCCATTTAACATTGTACTGGTGGTTCTAGTCAGTGGTACTATGTCAAGAAAAGGAAATAAAGGGCATCTAAATTGGGAAGGAAGAAGTAAAGTGATCTTTATTTGCAGACAACATGATTGTCTATGTAGAAAATCTGGAATCTCCCATAAAAGCTACTAGAACTAATGAGTTTATGAGCAGGGTAGGAGGGTACAAGACAAGATAAATAATATGAAAACCAGTGTTAACAACGAACAATTGGAAATTGAAATTTAGAGAGATCAGTACCATTAAAGATTTTTTTTTTTTTTAAGATTTTATTTATTTATTTGACAGAGACACACACAGTGAGAGAGGGAACACAAGCAGGGGGAGTGGGAGAGGGAGAAGCAGGCTTCCCGCTGAGCAGGGAGCCTGATGCGGGGCTTGATCCCAGGACCCTGGGATCATGACCTGAGCTGAAGGCAGACGCTTAACGACTGAGCCACCCAGGCGTCCCTCAAGATTTTTTGTTTATTTATTTTTGAGAGAGAGAGAAAAAACATGAGTGGGGGGAGGGGCAGAGGGAGAAGCAGACTACCGGCTGAGCAGGGAGCCCGATGTGGGACTTGATCCCAGGATCCCGGGATCATGACCTGAGCTGAAGGCAGACACTTAACCGACTGAGCCACCCAGGCTCCCGGAAAGATCAGTACCCTTTATGGTAATGTCAAAAAATGTGAAATACTCTGGGAGTAATTTGACAAGAGATACCCAAGATCCATACACTAAAAATTATAAAATGTTCCTGAGAGAAATTAAAGAAGGCTTTAAATGATAGATACACCTTTGTTCATGGGTGGGAAAACTCAGTATTGTTGAAATGTCAGTGCTTTCTAAATTGATGCGTAGATTAACTACAGTTGCAATAAAATCCCAGCAGCTTTTCAACTATACTCAAATTAAAAAATAATAATAATAAAAATCCAAGCAGCTTTTTTGTAGGAGTTGTGAAGCTGATTATGAAGTTCATGTGGAAGGGTGCCTGGGTGGCTCGGTCCGACTCTTGGTTTTGGCTCAGGTCATGATCTCCGGTTGGGGAGATCGAGCCTTTTGGTCAGCGGGGAGTCTGCTTCCTCTGACTTCCCTCTCCCTCTCCCACTGCCCTTCTCCCTGGCTTGCATTCTCTCTCTCTTTCTCTGAAATAAATCTTTATTTTATTTTTTTAAAGATTTTATTTATTTATTTGAGAGAGAGAGAGAGAGCACGAGTCGGGGGGGGAGGGGCAGAGGGAGAGGGAGAAGCAGGCTCCCCACTGAGCAGGGAACCTGATGCAGGGCTCTATCCCAGGATCCTGGGATCATGACCTGAGCCGAAGGCAGTTGCTTAACTGACTGAGCCATCCAGGTGCCCCCCACTACTGATTTTTGAGAGACGTGGAAAGGTAATTAAGTGAAGAAAAGATCGTCTTTTCAACAGATGATTCTAGAATAATTGGATATCCATGTGTATAGTTGATATTTATTTTTTAGAGATTTTATTTTTAAGTAATCTACACCCAGTGTGGGGCTCAGACTCACAACCCTGAAATCAAGAGTCATGTGCTCTTCCTACTGAGCCAGCCAGGTGTTCCTGTATAGTTGATTTTCTTAAAAATGGAAATTCTTGAACTGTATTTTACATATATGTCAGGTTAGTATAATGATTGCCTTTTGGCCTTAGTACATTGGTGCATGAATTTTGAACTAGATGGTGATCATTTTATTTTTTAAGGTATCCTATTTCAAGTTAGAAGTCTGAGAAATAAAGTTGGAAAAAAGTCACTGTACTTGGCTGCTTCAGAGTTTCAGTGAATTTCTGTCAGGTGAAGTGGGATGGATATTGGATTATATATTCTAAATATCTTTAGGTTTCTGATTCTTATTTATTGTCTTTGATTCTCTCCTGTCTCCTTTATAGGTTGGGAAGGAAAAAATGCTCAAGGTGAGGATTGTGAAGATTCATCCTTTGGAGAAAGTAGATGAAGAGGCCACTGAGAAGAAATCAGATGGTGCCTGTGATTCTCCCTCAAGTGACAAAGAGAATTCTAGCCAAATTGCTCAGGATCATCAGAAGAAGGAGGCAATTGTAAAAGAGGATGAAGGAAGGAGAGAGAGTATTAGTATGTATGATGCTAGCTTTCCTTAGTGAGTTATGTTACTCTGTTCTGTTTATTTTATACACAAATCTTTTTGAGTTCTCTAGCAACTAGATTTGTAATTGAGTTTTGTAGATAGCTAGACATATTTTTGTTCATTTATGATTCAGAAAATCAAATATTCACCAAGTGAATTAAGATTTAAACCTGCCCCTCCCCCCCACCAAAAAAAAAGAAGATTTAAATCTCCCTGCACAGTTAGGACCATTGGGAAGTCATTACCTCTGGCTGCTTAGAAATCTGTGTGCACATACCTGTCTACCCAAGATGGGAAGGAAAGTTTGCTTTCCTTTTCTCTAAGTTGGAAATATGGAAATAAGTGTGGAAAGGGGGTGATTGGAGTAGGAGGGGCTAATTCTATTTCTGTTTCTTTTCATGTTATAAGCCAGTGTGGTGCTTTTAAGGTACTTCCTTTTATCTATATTCTATAATTTAGGTCCCTCTCAGATGGGAGCTGCCAGAATTGTGAAACATTAAAAGTAATTTTTCGGGATCTGGAGACCTAACAGTGATGTTTTGAAAGTTGAGAAACTGAGATGTTGCTTCCTGGGGAGACTTCTCAGCCTCTGAGGCCTTCATTTGTGTGTGTGTGTGTGTGTGTGTGTGTGTGTGTGTAAATAAGGAATTTGACTGGATCCCTTTTTTCTCCAAAAATAGGAGCACTCAAAGGGTTTGTGTTTATCGATCTCCTTCCCCGTGACTGTTCGGGGATTAAAGAGTTTCACCTCAATATTTAACTGTCACAAAGTTTGAGTTAGAATGTTACATTAAAACGTTCTGCTATCTGCCTTCCATTCTATTTTGTGTCTCCAGATGTTTGGGATACGTGCAGATGGTTTTAGAGGGCCGTCCTTATCTAGTCCCAAGGAAGCTTCAGAGATCGTTGTATAGCTGCTCCCCCCTAGCTGTTGATACTTTGGTTTTGTTTTCTACTCTGTGTTATGAATGCTAATGTCTGCATTTTTCAGTTTCTTTTTGACAGTTTTATAATATGTGTGTTATTCACAGTTCCCTAGATTTGAGGTTGATAAATGTTTTGGTTAGGTGTTGGCTGATCTGTCTTCTAACACTTCTTCTAGAATGAGGATCATTGGAATACCAGTGATGTGTTACAGCTGTTTGTTTTACACCTAAGCATTGTGTACCAGGAACTGCTGGTTTTAGGCTTTGGCTTATTTTTTAGAGTGTGTGCCTTAGTTCGGGTTTTAATTACTGGGATGTAATGTTATTGCTAGTATGTTGATAAGAGTAGTAGGTGGGCTAAAGAATTAATGTTATGATGTATTCTGCATGTCTTCAGGGGAAAAATTGATTAGAATTTCCATAGAAATATGATAGGCAAATTGTAGTACGAAAAATATTTTCTCGTCATGTGACTTGGCCTTTTACTTTGTGGGGGGAAAAGTAATGTATTAGGGCAGGAACTTTTCAGCTTTGTGTTCCTAACCTCCTTGGTAGGACTCTGTTCCTCCATCTTAGAAGGGAGCTCTCTTTTCTCTTGACCAAGATACTTGTGCTTTGAATACCATTCCCTCTGGGATGCCTGTTTGGCTCAGTCGGTTATGCCTTTGGCTCAGGTCATGATCCAGGGTCCTGGGATCGAGTCCTGCATCGGGTCCTTGCTTGGCAGGGAGCCTGCTTCTCCCTCTGCCTGTGCGCTATCTCTCTCTCTCTCTCTCTCACAACTAAATAAATAAAATCTTAAAAAAAAAAAAAAGTTAATACCATTCCCTCTTAGTTTCTCAAGGGCTGGGTAAACTTTTATTATTCTACCATATAATATATATATATATATATATATATATACACACACACACATACATACATCCATACACATACATACATACACATATATGTGTGTGTGTGTGTGTGTGTATTTTTAAGTAGGCTCCATGCCCAGCGTGGAGCCCAATGCAGGGCTTGAACACACGACCCTGAGATGAAGACCTGAGCTGATATCAAGAGTTGGGCGCTCAACTGAGTGAGCCACCCAAGCGTCCCTCTACTATACAGTGTTTTAAACCCTCTTTCTAATGGTTCTTCTCAGCTTATAAACAAAGTCCCATTTTCTAAAAACAAAAACATACCTTCCCTTGATCCTATTGTTCTATTTCTGTCTTTCTTATTCAGGTTAAGATTCTTGAGAATGTTGTCTCCACTTTCTGACCATCAGTTTATTCCTTAATGCTGTTACGGTGTAACTCCTGCCTCTTTACTCTGAAACTTCCTAATAAGCTTATAGGTGACCCCCCTAATTGCAAAATTCACTCATTGCTCCTTTGTGTTTTACTTTTCTGTTCCATTTAACACTGTTGGTCACTCTCATATCTTTCAGCTTACTTGATACCATAGTCTCCCTAGGTTTCCCAACTACTTTTTGGGGGTGGGGGAGGGGTTGTTTGTTTTTTGTTTTTAAGTAATTCCTCTACCTAACGTGGGACTCAACTCATGGCCCCGAGATCAAGAGTTGCACACTTTTCTGACTGAGGCAGCCAGGCGCCCTTACTTTTCTGTTTTTTTTTTTTTTTTTTTAATCTCCTTTTTTCATCTGCCATTCATTAAATTATTTTTCATAGGATTTTGTTCTGCCTCCTTTTTATTTTTCTATACAAGGGTATTGTTATATTTCATTCCTGCCCACAGTTTAAATTCTTAATCTGTATAAAGGCTGATGATTCCCAGACCCACATCGGCTTAACTCCTTAACTCTAGACCCAGTCTTCATGTGCCTGTCCCAGGCAGTTCAAATTTTAACACCTGTAAGGCTAAATTGATCATCTTACTCTTTATGTTATCTTCCCAAGGCACATCAACAAGAATTGTCCTGCTGTTCTTTCAGCATTCTCTTACTCAGTTAACGACCCCCTCATCTCCTTGGTCCCTAAGGCAGAAAACTTGGAAACTGTTAGCATTTCCACATCTAGTTGGTTACCATGTCTGTCTTCTAAATGCCTCTAGACTCTTTCAGCCTCCATTTCAGTTACATTGATTCAGATGTTTAGTGCTGTATCTTGTGATTCCCGATCTTCAGTCTCACCTGCCCTTTTCATTCGTTTTCTAACTGCTAAAAGTGTTTCTTTTAATTTTGTCATGATAATGATCTTTCACAGCATATATCTAGTTAGTCAGATGGGAAATCCTTTGTTTCCTTAGTGCCCACGAGACACATTCCAGTCTCTTTAAATGGCATTCAGTGTTGGGGCACCTGGCTGCCTTAGTCGGTAGAGCATGTGACTTGATCTTAGGGTTGTGGGTACAAGCCCCACATTGGACATGGAGCCTACTTTAGAAAAATAATAATAATGGAATACAATGTTATTTATAATTTGGACCCTACTTACCTCTTTGGTCTGAAGTTTTTACTATAGTCTAGATCATAGTCATCTATCTCGTTGCTTATAGTCTCTGAACAAGTCTTACTCTTTCTAGGCCCTTTCCTTTGCCTATCTTCCAGACCAAATTAGACATTGCTTGTCTCTCCTATCACAGTATTTTTTTCTGCCAATCTCTGTTACAGTAGTTCATCACATTGTAATGTAATTTTTGTAGACTCATAGACTTTATCTGCTTGAGGTAAGGACTTTATGATTCATCTTTGTGCCCCATCACTCAGTGCCTAGTGCAGAGTAGGTGTTCATTAAGAATATTAGTAATGAATGAATGGATAAAATTAAAGACTTGTTTTTTTCACTAATTTTCTATTGATTTGACTAGGTGACAGAGCACGTAGATCTCCACGAAAACTCCCTACTTCATTAAAAAAAGGAGAAAGGAAATGGGCTCCACCAAAATTTCTGCCTCACAAATATGACGTGAAATTACAAAATGAAGATAAGGTTAGTTGGCACTTTGTATTATTAGACCTTTTACATGTAGTAAATGTTACTTCAGAAAATATACGGCTAGTTTTCTCAGAGAAAATGTGCTAAAAAAAATGTGAATGATTGTGTTTCTACAACAAATTCTGAGGGGTTTTCTAGTCTTTGTAATTATGACCTTAAGTTAAATTGTATTTTTTCCCTAGGAGATAGCATGCTTTTTTTCTTTTAATATGAATTATTAGGGTATAAGAATAATTTGCAATTGAGCTTCAAACTCGGTTTGAAAAATAAGAATCAGTTCCCAGCAGTTAAGGACTTTCCCCAGGTAATAGCTCTTCCAGTTAAAAATAAAGCAATTTGTAATATAATTAAACTCAGAAACTGAGTAGTCAGTTCTAATCAATGCTTTTATAAGGAATATGTGAAGCTACTAATCTAAGACAGTAAATACCTTTAAAATGACTTAGTGCTTTGTTTTATTGATTCTAAGGTTTATATTTTTTAATACATCCAGAGTCATGATACATCCTTTTTTTTTTAAGATTTATTTATTTGGGGGGGTATGGGGGGGCACCGAGGGAGAGGCTCCATCCCATGACCCATGAGATCATGACCTGAGCTGACACCAAGAATTGGATGCTTAACCAACTGAGCCACCCAGGTCCCCCTGGTGGTTAGCTTTTAAGTGACTTTTAAAAATAGGAGTATTCTCTACATACTAATTTGTAACTTTTTTCATTTACTATGTGGTAAACATCTGTGATGTCATTAAATTTTTTTCCAAAACAGTATTTTCAAGTTGTAGGGTGTATGATAGTCACCAGGGGAGTTTATTAAAAATGTAGATTCCCAGGCTGTACTGCCAGAGATTCTTCTGATTCAGTAAGTTTGGGGCCCAAGTGTCTGCATTTTAATAGCACCCTAGATGATTCTGATAAATTTGTCCTGATTAAGAAATGTTTTTCCCCTATGGTTGTATATTATATGGTTGTATATGTTACATGCAGTATATTACATATAATTATTTGTATATAATGGTTGCATTCATTATATGGATATATTTTAATTTAAAAAATGATTCCCTTACTGACGTACCTTTATGTAGTTTTTCCCTTCTGTTTTTGTTTTTCCTTTTATAAGCAGTCGATGATGACTATCCTTTTACTTCTAAATTCTTAACAAGAGGAAGTGCTGGTTCAGGGGCACCTGGGTGGTTCAGTTGGTTAAGTGTCTGCTTGCGGCTCAGGTCATGATCCCAGGGTCCTGGGATCGAGCCCCGCATTAGACTACCTGCTCAGCGGGGAGTCTGCTTCTCCCTCTCCCTCTGCCCCTCCACCCCACTCATGCTCTCTCTCTCAAATAAATAAATAAAATCTTAAAAAAAAAAAAAGGAATTGCTGGTTCAATGGGTATGCACATTTTTAGGACTTTGATACATACTGATAGATTGCCTAGGGATGTGTTTAACATTCTGTCTCTGAAAATTATTCTTTTTGTTTCATCTAGCTTATAGCCATATTTTATAGAGGGAATTATTTTTTTGGAGAGAAGATAAATCTTTGTTCTCAGTGGTTAAATGCTTTTTATACAAGTGGTAAGTTATTTATATTTGTTAACCTAGATCATCAGTAATGTGCCAGCAGACAGCTTAATTCGTACAGAACGCCCACCAAATAAGGAGATACTTCGATACTTTATACGGCATAATGCGTTACGGGCTGGTACTGGTGAAAATGCACCATGGGTGGTAGAAGACGAATTGGTGAAGAAATATTCCCTCCCTAGCAAGTTCAGTGACTTTTTACTTGATCCATACAAGGTAAGGTCACTATTAATTTTTGAACAGCAAGGTAGAACACTGTTAGATGAGTTTGTTTTCTCTGGTAGCTCCAATTAGATTAGATTTTGAGCTTTTAAATCAGAAAATGGATACAGAAATTTTCAAATCTATTTTATGTAGGTGATGATGTGGGGTTGGTATTGAATATCTCCCCTAATACAATTTATTTTTTATTATGGTTGCATAATTAAAAAAAAAACACACATACATACTTTTTTGCCTCAGATTCTTCTTGGAATGAGATGTGGTATAAATAGAAAAAACAATTTGCATATCAGATAAAATGATCAAACATACCAGCAGCCTTGAAAAAAGACTTGAAATGAGTATTACTGTGTATGACAGATTAGTAGAAAGTCTAGCATTTCCCTCTTGAGAATTGTGTTCGTTTTTTTTTCGTTAATTAGCTCATTTGATCTTCAAAACATTTCTTATGAAGTCATGGGGAGGGGGTGGGTGTGTGTGTGTGAGTATAATCTTACTTTCCAGATGCAGAAGCTGAGGCTAGTCTAATTAGAACCAACAGAAAGTAAAATGACAAAAGTCAAGACATTGGCCTCAGATTTCTGATTGTCTTTTTCATCTCAGGGTTTCTCCAATAAGACTTTTGAAATGTAGGTTTTGAGAGTATTTGTGTCTTTCATGGCATGTTTACTCATTTGCATACTGATAGTTCATCTTGGTCTTAGGGCCAGACTGGGACAGGGACAGGGTTGCTGATCCATTAAAACTAAGTCAGAGTTCCATGATTGTTTTTTCCCCTTCCTTTTCATTTTGAAAAACTAAGCACATCTGGAGTCATACAGCTAAATTACCTCAATTATTTTAGGTTAATTTGCTGACAAAGGTATATTGAGAAATAATTTTATTTCTCCAACCATAGTTTAGTACTTAGTATGTTTTCTTATTCCACACCAGCATGACCAAGCATTTTCTTCCTATGCTCTTTAAATTTTTATTTGCATAAAAAGAAAAATTTAGAAATTAATTTGTTTTTTCTAGATTAGGACTAAAGTTTCTATGGAACTTTGGTAAACCTAAATTTTTTTATTTACTGAGGGGAAATTTTAATTCTTTGTCATTTTATTGCTCTAGAGTTTTGGAGCTGTGATAATGGCTTTCAGTGGTTACAACATAAGATTATTATCATTACTGTATGAAAATCCTATACAGGGGTGCCTGGGTGGCTCAGTCGTTAAGCGTCTGCTTAAAATCTTTAAAAAAAAAAAAAAAAAGAAAAAATCCTATACAGAATTAACTCTGAATGAGTTTTTTTTTTTTTTTTAATATTTTATTTATTTATTTGACAGAGAGAGACACAGCGAGAGAGGGAGATGCTCAACCGACTGAGCCACTCAGGTGCCCTTACTCTGAATGAGTTTTAGACTCTTGGATCATTTGAGTCCTTAAATATTTTCCTTTTTTTTTTTTTTTTAAGATTTTATTTATTTGACAGAGAGAGACACAGCGAGAGAGGGAACACAAGCAAGGGGAGTGGGAGAGGGAGAAGCAGGCCTCCTGCTGAGCAGGGAACCCGATGCAGGGCTCGATCCCAGGACCCTGGGACCATGACCCGAGCCGAAGGCAGACGCTTAACGACTGAGCCACCCAGGCGCCGCAATATTTTCCTCTTTTTAAATCTTACAGCTTTTATGTATTTTCGTTTAGTGATTCAAGTATATGAATAACATGAAAGAAAGACTAAGTATTATTTATGTGTAAAAGATCTTTGGGGCTTATTAGAACAAAAAAGCCGATCCACACTTTCTGTAAGGAGCCAGAGACTAGAATTCCAGGAACTTACATCTTAAAAAGCAGTTTCTGAAGAAATCAGCTACTCTCAAATTTTCTAACGAGGGCTTAAGATACTAACTTAATGGAATTCGGCTATAATTAAGATTGAGACTAGGAAGTATAAGCTTGTTTGGACCAAAGTTCTGTAAGTGATTCTGCTTAGTCAGAGAACTTGAGACTCGTAGAATACCAGTCTACACAATAATTCTTATTCCCCAGTACTATTTGACATTTCCCTGATTTTGTCTCCTGAGTTTTGCATAGAAGTTGTGTTTTTCCTGTTTGTAGCTTTTTTTTTTTTTTTAAGATTTTATTTATTTATTTGACAGAGAGACAGCGAGAGAGGGAACAGAAGCAGGGGGAGTGGGAGAGGGAGAAGC
>NW_022589748.1:2808978-2892414 GCF_004348235.1 Phoca vitulina | reverse complement strand
TTAAAAAAAAAAAAAAAAGAATTTAGAGTATCTCAGTCAGGACAGAATACAGGAAAGACACGGATAAGTAGACCATAAAACAGTGTTTTGGATTCTTTCCTCATCTAAAGGAAATTTTAAATAATGCATTGAGGATTCAAGTTGATCACATACGATCTGCCTTTCCCAAAGGCAATAGGTTTAAAATTTTTTTTTTCTCTCTTCATCTTCTCTTTGGTTTTCATAGAATTTCATGTTCTGCTAGGCTGCCAAGTGCAGCTGCTGTGGAGAGAGAGGAGACCTGGAGAAGACCTGGAGAAGAAGCAAGTTCTGAGCAGTAGTTTAAGGAAAGGACTGATGGGGATCCTAGGTGGGAGAGAAGGAAGTTATTTAGAGATTTGGAAGTTGGAGTGTTATCTGAATAGGGCCTGATGTGATGATGAGAGTGTCTTTGTGGTCTTGTAAACTCTAGAACATAAATTACTTGAATGTAATTACTCATTTTATGTTCTGTAATATCTAGCATAGGTGTAATAGGTATGTGGCTAGTGAATTCATCTCTTTAAGAAGTATCATTTGTTGAGAAAAATGCAACCGACAGTTGAGTTTAGGGATAATGACTTGGAATGATTTACAAGGAATTTGTGTGATAACTGTCATCTAAGGTGAAATCTGCCATCTTGGCTCATTGCCCTTTGGTAATACATTGCAGCTGTAGTGTTTTGTTACTTAGTCTATGGTGTTTGAACACTTATTTCAGGCTGGTATATCCTAGTAGGGAAGCTTTTGGATAGAGATGTAACAACTAAATACTACTTTTTTAAGACCTTTGGAATCCTGGCATAATTTGGACTGATTTAATAGGGTTTTTAATGCATTTTGAGAACATTTTATTTTGAAATAATTTCATACAGAAAAGTAGACAAATTACAATGAAGAATTTCTTCTGTACACCTTTGAGTGAATTCCTCAGATGTTAGCATTTACCACATTTGTTTTATTATTTTCTCTCTTTTCAAACACACAAATTATTTTTTTGAGCCACTGAGAATGCCCTTTCACTTGAATATGCTTCCTAAAGACAAGGGTATTTTCTTTTTCTTTTTTTTTTTTTTTTTAAGATTTTACTTATTTATTTGAGAGAGCGTGAGAGCATCGGAGGAGGGGCAGAAGGAGAGGGAGAGAATCTCAAGCAGACTCCGGGCAGAGCTCAGAGCCCATTGCAGGCCTCAGTCTCATGACCCTGAGATCATGACCTGAGCCGAAACCAAGAGTCGGATGCTTAGCTGCCTGAGCCACCCAGGCACCCCAAGGACAAGGATATTTTCTAATGTAACTACAGTACAGTTGGCAAAATCAGGAAGTTAGCATTGAAACACTAGTATTATCCGTAGTCCTTACACAAATTTTGAAAATTGTCCCAGTACTGCCCTTTAAGCCAAAAAAATACTGGTTTGGTTTTAGTAGGATCCAGTGTAGTATCATGTATTATACTTCCTTGTTTGTGACTTGTTAGGAGACTGATCTCTGATCTGGAGCCATCTCTCAGCTTTTGTCTTTCAAGAACCTTGACTTTTTTAAGAATACAAGCCAATCTTTTTTTTGTGTGATACTTCTCAATTGGTTATTTCCATATGATTGTTTTCAGGCTATGGATTTGGGGTAGAAATACCACAGGATTGATGTGTTCTTCTTAGTGAATCATATCAGAAGGCACATGATGTAATTTTGTCTCATTACTAGTGATGTTAATTAAATATTTTTAAAGATGTTTCTTATCTCTTCTAATGTTTCAACTAAGTGTTTATGGTTTAAATTTTTTCTTTAAATAATTTGCCTCTTGAATTTTATTTATGAGTTAGAGAAGCACTTTAAAAAATAAATTATGTTAACTTTAAGAGCACTTAAAACCTATTTTATGGCAACGTATTTTGCACATTGGCTGATAAAGACATCTGGAGATTGAGGCAAGCCCGCTGTGTGAAGGTTGCCGTGAAATGCTACCATGGCTCCTTGGGTGAATGAGAAGAGTGGAGTAAGAATCAGAATATAGATGGCCAAAGTTTTCCAATTCAGGGTTTTTACTGCTTACTGTTAAGTTATATTTAGCATCTGAATGAGCTGCTATAAATAAAGTTTTTTCATTTTTATCTTATTAGATTTCCTTATTCGTGGTGGTGGTTTGTTTCAGGTGACAGGGAACCAGGTATAGAATTGTAGTTGCTGAGTCATTCATAAATACTTCGTTCCTGTTTAGCATTTAGGAAGGGCCTTTGTCTAAAACCTACACACAATACTGCTATTTCGGTGTCCATTCTTTTCTCCCTCCCTGTGCACTACACTGGTAGATTACTTATGCTGAATGGGGGATAGGGGAGACCCTTAGCACATAAGTGGTTTTATACTTTTTCAGATCCCCCTGAGTCCAGCCATGCCGGCTCCCATTTGGCTGTGACTGCCCAGCATGCCCTATGCTGAGATGATCCAGTTACTGAAGGACTGCTCAAGCGGGGAGCTGGCCTGTTGGGAGGGGGTTGGGTGAGTTAATTTCTTTCATTTTTAAGAAAAAAAAAATTATATGGTGTGGTTTGGCAAAAAAACACACACCTTATAAATAAAAATAGGTTGCTGGACCCTCTTATGGCTAAGCCATCCCAGCTTTTCCTTACTTCATTTCTGCATAATATAATGCTTCTAAGTAGAAGAAATTTAAAGAACCTTACGAAAATTTGAGTGACTTTTAAATAGAAAAAGAATCGGTAAATTAAGAAGTGGCCCTTTTAATAGACCCTATTAAAAGATACCTTTTTAAAGTGGTAAAAATGAAACATAGTCTCACACTAGTCTCCTTTTTAGTGATAAATTTCATTTTAGAATGACTTTAAATATAGCCTGTTATCCTGAGCGTTAGAAGAAGTATCAACCTCTATACTCTGAAGATTTTCCAAGACTAGTTGAAGAGGATGGTTAACTTTTGGAAGGCACGTATTTGTCTTTGATTTCTGCCGGGGTAGCTTTGGGCCTTTCTTCTTTGATTTGTAGGGTGATCTCTGAAACACTGTTCTCTTTGGAGTATTGCTACCATTACTGTCCCATCAGGAGAGAGTCTCACATAAGTCATCTTTGCTTATTCATTTTAGCATTTTGAAATCTAGTTCTGGGGAAACAGAACTAGGAAATTCTGCTTCTGGAGAAAGTATCCCCCGAGTTATGGAGAGGTGCTGTTTATATTCCGTAAACTATGAAACCTCTTTGTCAGCCAATACTGAGGACGATAATTGGGGAGCAAAAACAGCCAGCTGGAGGAACAATAATCTGTAATTGCCTGTCGTCCTTAAAAGGCAGGTAGGCCTTTGAAGTTACAGACAGCCAGAAGGATGTTAGGTGTAGTCCGCCCATTTGTTGCAGACCAGATTTCTCCTACTCGGGCTGCCTCGGTTCTGTGAGTTGGTCTGATGATTATATCCGTAATGTTTAAATCTTATTGGACATTGCAGTACAACTTACTAAATTTTGCCATACCTGTTTGGTTATGCCCAACAGGAACGTAGGTGTTCCTCCATATCCACTTTGCGATTACTTTCGCCGTAGCACTTCCCTCACCTTTTTCAAGGGGCTCATGATTTCGTCTTCAGTAGTCTGTAGCTGCTTCCTTGCCTGCAGTGTCCTCTTGTGCTGACCTGCTGCTTCCATGTTGATTCTGTGAAGTTCATCCTTCCCACTCAGAAACCTCAAGTTAGGTTCAAGTCTCCAAGTGTCCTCTGTGCTTAGTTGCTTTTGGTAACAGAAATCACATCTTCTGGAGGTTATCTAGTCTCCCTCCTACTCACTTGAATTTTTGTGAAATTGGCTCTACTTTTTCACTGCTTGGTTAGTATTTCATTTAGTCTTTGGTTTAGCTTTTTTCTTTGTAATTACATTCTTGAAAGTTCCAAAATCAGCAGTTGGTTTTTTTTGTTTTTGTTTTTTAAACACACACTTCAACAGAAACAACGGTATTATGACAAGTTGACTGGGTTCTAGCCTGTTAACTAATTCTGTGTGAGGAGGACATGGTGGAGGTTTGAGGAGGCAGGAGATGTGTGTCCAGGGGAGAGGGAAGTGAATGGACTAAGGGACAATATCACGTCATTACTGGGTGGCATTCAGGATGCATTTGAGGTACCTGGTTCTGAATTTAGAGTGAGGTCACACACTGTCTTTGTATCTTCTATTCCAGTCATGGGTAAGCTGAACATGTTCAGGCCAGGGGTAGCTCGGTATAATAGAGCAGGAGAGACAAGGGAAGCATAGGTTTATGTAAGACTGATTATAACAACGGACTGGAATTTAATGCGGGTAAAAAGGACAAGGAAGTGAGCATGGGGAAAGTGTAGTTGAATTAATGGATGTAAGGTTCTGGCAGGATTAAAGGATTGTAGAGTTGGGCTACTAGAGGGAGTGAATTTGAAGGTTGTGAGGGACCATGAAAGAGAAGTGTATGAGATTGAGAATGTAGAGGGCTTACAGTTAATAATGTATTCATGGGGGAATGAATTCTTGATGTGTGGGGAGAGAACAAAGGGGAGTTTGAGGAGCCAGGGCCAGGGGCAGGAGGGCTCCGTGTTTGTGAGCAGTGGTTTGTTGTTGTTGTTGTTGTTGTATTTTTAATAAAATATGCTTCTGCATTTAGACAAAAAAACTTAAAGTAGTATACTTTCTACTTAAAAGCATATAATGCTCCCAGTTGGAACAGAGTTAAAGGCTTAGAAATCCAGAGTGGTTCTTGATTAACTCCTTAGATGTTGCCATTATCTAGATCAGGTATCTTCAGTCTGGGATCCGTGCGTGCCCTCTGAAATTGTATGCATGATTTTTGTGTGTTGCTTCTGGGGAAAGGGTTCACAGATTTCATTAAAGTGTTTAAGAATTGCTAGCACTGTATGGTAACAGAAAACTAGTTACATAGCAAAAATGTCTAATTTTAGAGTATAGATTTTTAAGTCTGGGTATCAAGAGAATTTTGTATTGATGTGGCCAAAACATTAGCTAACATTCATGTTTTTGTTTCTTCAGGGACATAGTGTCTGTGGACAGAAATGAATGTATAGCTTTACCTGGATAGCTGGGGAAGAGGGCCTGTATGATGCTTAAATATTGCTTCTTCAAATTAGTTTTTAAAATCAGTTTTGCTCTTGTTCTTAAATTCTAGTACATGACTCTCAACCCTTCTACTAAGAGGAAGAATACTGGATCCCCAGACAGGAAGCCCTCAAAAAAATCCAAGACAGACAACTCTTCTCTGAGTTCACCACTAAACCCCAAGTTATGGTGTCATGTACACTTGAAGAAATCCTTGAATGGCTCGCCACTCAAAGTGAAGAACTCCAAAAATTCCAAATCTCCAGAAGAACATTTGGAAGAAGTGATGAAGATGATGTCACCCAACAAGCTACATGCTAACTTTCACATTCCTAAGAAGGGCCCACCTGCCAAGAAATCGGGGAAGCACAGTGATAAACCTTTGAAAGCGAAGGGCAGAAGCAAAGGCATCCTTAATGGACAGAAATCTACAGGTAATTCCAAATCTCCCAAAAAGGGCTTGAAGACTCCTAAAACCAAAATGAAGCAGATGACTTTGTTGGATATGGCCAAAGGCACTCAGAAGATGACACGAGCCCCACGGAACTCTGGGGGTACAGCCAGGTCCTCTAGTAAACCCCACAAACATCTGCCTCCTGCTGCCCTACACCTTATAGCCTACTACAAAGAAAACAAAGACAGGGAGGACAAGAAGAGTGCCCTGTCCTGTGTTATCTCCAAAACAGCTCGTCTTCTCTCTAGTGAAGATAGAGCTCGTCTCCCAGAAGAGCTGCGAAGTATTGTTCAAAAACGCTTTGAGCTTCTAGAGCACAAAAAGCGGTGGGCCTCTATGTCTGAAGAGCAGCGCAAAGAATATTTGAAAAAGAAACGAGAGGAGCTGAAAGAAAAGTTGAAGGAGAAAGCCAAGGAACGGAGAGAGAAAGAAATGCTTGAGAAACTAGAAAAACAGAAGAGGTACGAGGACCAAGAGTTAACCGGCAAGAGCCTTCCAGCATTTAGATTGGTGGATACCCCTGAAGGGCTACCCAACACACTCTTTGGGGATGTGGCCATGGTGGTGGAGTTCTTGAGCTGTTACTCGGGGCTACTCTTACCAGATGCTCAGTATCCCATTACTGCTGTGTCTCTCATGGAAGCCTTGAGTGCAGAAAAAGGCGGCTTTTTATACCTGAATAGAGTGTTGGTCATCCTCTTACAGACCTTATTACAGGACGAAATAGCGGAAGACTATGGTGAATTGGGAATGAAGCTGTCAGAAATCCCGCTGACTCTCCATTCTGTTTCAGAGCTGGTGCGGCTCTGTTTGCGCAGATCTGACGTTCAGGAAGAAAGTGAGGGCTCCGACGCAGATGACAATAAAGATTCAGCACCATTTGAGGACAATGAGGTACAAGATGAGTTCCTAGAGAAGCTGGAGACCTCAGAGTTTTTTGAATTAACATCAGAAGAGAAGCTCCAGATCCTTACCGCACTCTGTCACCGCATCCTCATGACGTACTCTGTGCAGGACCACATGGAAACCAGACAGCAGATGTCTGCAGAGCTGTGGAAAGAACGGCTTGCTGTACTGAAGGAAGAGAATGATAAGAAGAGAGCAGAGAAACAAAAGAGGAAAGAAATGGAAGCCAGAAACAAGGAAAATGGAAAAGAGGAGAATGGGCTAGGCAAACCTGATAGGAAAAAAGAGGTGGTGAAGTTTGAGCCCCAGGTAGACCTGGGAGCCGAAGACATGATCAGTGCCGTGAAGAGCAGGCGGCTGCTCGCCATCCAGGCCAAAAAGGAGCGTGAAATCCAGGAGAGAGAGATGAAAGGTAAAACCTTGTGTTGAGAGCAGAAGGGAAAGCCTTTAGAAGATAGTAGAAGGAAGGAAATTGCCAAGGGAATGGTAGAGGCTCTATTTGTCTTAACTCTTCAGTTATTTCGGGTTGCGGTAGCCCAGACCCCGCGGGGTGTGTAATACTCCAATGGGAGTGTGCAGCCTGGCCTTCTGCAGCTAATGATGGTTTGACTTGGATTAATGTGATGGTGGCATCTTCTCTGGATTTAGTGAAGGACCAAAATCACAAATAGACATAGTGGAAAGAATATAGGACTTGGGAATTGCTGGGCTGGTTTTAAACCCTACCTCTGACTTAGCTGTAATCTTTGGGCAAGTTACTTATCTATGCCTCAGTGTCCTTCTGTGCTCATTAAGATTGTTGTAACACTTAAATGACAAGGTATTTGAAGCCCTCAGCACAGTTGCCAACTCAGATATTAATATTTCCCTTATTATGATGTAAGAATGTAAAAATTTGGGGCTTTGATAGCACCATCAAATCTGAACTTTTTTTTAAAAAGATTTATTTATTTGAGAAAGAGAGTGTGTAGAGGGAGGGGCAGAGGGAAAGGGAGGGAGAAATTCAGACTCCGTGCTGAGCGCAGAGCCCGTTGTGGGGCTTGATCTCACAACCCTGAGATCACGACCAGAGCCAAAACCAAGAGTTGGATGCTTGAGTAACTCTGCCACCCAGGCACCCCAGAACTGATCATTTTTAATTTTTATTTATTTTTTTAAGATTTTATTTATTTATTTGACAGAGAGAGGGAACACAAGCAGGGGGAGTGGGAGAGGGAGAAGCAGACTCCCCACTGAGCAAGCATCCCGATGCGGGGCTTGATCCCAGGACCCCGGGATCATGACTTGAGCCGAAGGCAGATGCTTAACGACTGAGCCACCCAGCCGCCCCTCTGAACATTTTTTAAACAGCTTTATTAAATAGTTCACATACCATACAACTTGTCTGTCTATAACATAACTCATTGTTTTTAATATACTCACAGATAATGTGCAACTTTCATCACGATTTTAGAATACATCTTCTCAAAAACAAACCCTCTATATTCTTTAGCTATCCAGATTTGCTTGTTCTGACATATCATATAAATGGAATCATATAATAAATGCGTGGTCTTTTGTGTCTGGCTTCTTTCACTAAGCATAATGTTTTCAGGGTTCATTCATGTTGTAGCATGTGTCCAGTACCTCATTTCCTTTTATGCCTGAATACCACTCAAGGGTTCTGCTTTGCTGTCCCTCATTCTATATTTGTATCTCCTTTCATGAATCATGAGAACCCTAGCACCCACCAATACCAGTATTTACTTATTTGATGAGTCTTACAATATACACAAACTTAGTTTCAGAGTCGCTGTTACCCACCGTAAACTTGCTAAGTTTATTGGGGTTTTTTGGTCTTTAAACTATTTTGGTCACTGCTATAGTTTCCAACCATATCAACATTTCCAGCTTATAAAGTGAAGATGGTAAAAACCATTTTTTTGTCAAAGTTGGATCCTAGATACCTAGAAATAACTTTAGTAGTTCTTTCATGAATATATAATAATTTCTTTTAAAACAGATTCTAGTTTATACTACCTAAGGCCATTGAAATGTCTTCACATAGATACATATACATACTTTTCAGTTTTAAAGACCATATATTGCATTCCAAGTAAAATAGCATGTAGATTAACTTTGTGTATATATCACACTGCAGCTGTGTTTTACCTGAAATGTAATGACTTCTTGAGTTTCTGAAGTGTTCCTCTGTGTGTTATATTTATCTCAACATAGGACAAAGGAAAGGCAATGTTGATACTCTTACTGATACAGAGAAATAAGGGAGAAAGAATGTTAATATTTTGCCAAGGTTAGTTCAGCTTGTTCAGTATGTAGTTCAGTGCTGTAACCTCCAGAGCCAAGTTTGGTTTTCTTTTGATGACTTGCCCTAGGTGGTTTTTTTGTTTGTGGCCATAAGAGAAAGAACATTTCCTTGATTGTGATTTGGCCATTA
Source organism: Phoca vitulina (assembly GCF_004348235.1). Taxonomy (NCBI): domain Eukaryota; kingdom Metazoa; phylum Chordata; class Mammalia; order Carnivora; family Phocidae; genus Phoca; species Phoca vitulina. The sequence continues at coordinate 2,883,517 of NW_022589748.1, read as the reverse complement.
CTGTTTGTGTTGTTTAGCTTTGTACTAATTTCTGCTGTAATCACTGTTGCAAACATACAGTTCCATTCAGGAGAGTGAACTTTGTTAAAGGTAGCGAGTATCATGTTGGTTTTAAATAAATGAGATTTGTCTTAATTTTTTAAAGTAGCATATTTAGACTGATGTATTTTCCAGATTCTCACCATAATGTAGATGTTCTCATCAGATCAGTGTTACACATTCTGGCATTGTAAATAGTAGTGCTGTGTTTTAAAATTTGTTACAGTTATAGAAAAAGTTAAAAGGCAAGATTACTGGGCTGTTCTTGTTGAGAGAAATTTCTGTCTGGATGAAATACACCCTATATAATGAATGATCAGAAGTAAGTTGATAAAAACTTTTTTTTTTTAAGATTTTATTTATTTTAGATCGCACAAGCATGGGCAGGGAGAGGGAGAGGGAGACAGAGAATCTCAAGCACAGGGAATCAACACAGGGCTCCATCCCACGACCCTGGGATCATGAACTGAGCTGAAACCAAGAGTCAGATGCTTAACCGACTGAGCCACCCAGGCGCCCCCAAACTTTTTTTTCATCATTAACAGTAGTAACTTGCTGAATAACTCCCCAAATGGTATTCAGTATGCAGTGATTGCTCTTATGCACAAGTGCTTGCCTGCCTTTGCCCTCTCATGTCTTTTTTTCTTGTCACCAAGGGTGAATTACAATCAAATTCCTCAGGACTGAAATAGGTTTTATTTTGAAATAGCTATTCTGGTTTTATTCATTCTGATCATTTTGAGGATCAATTAATTCCATTTAAGAACTGTTTTATTTTTTTATTTTATTGTTTTTAAAAGACTTTATTTGAGAGCAGAGCGAGAGCACGAGCGGGGTGGTTGCGGGGGAAAGGGAGAAGCAGACTCCTTGCTGAGCAGGGAGTCTGATACAGGCCAATCCCAGGGCCCCGGGATCATGACCTGAGCCAAAGGCAGATGCTCAACTGACTGAGCCACCCAGGTCTCCCTTAAGGACTGTTTTATTGTTCCATTTTAAACTATTAATAAAACTAATATAATTATTAAAATCAATAACTTAAATTTTGGAGAGAAAAGAATTTTCATTGAGTTGATAGCTGCGGCATGACCAGAATTCAAAGGACATAGGAGAACCAGATAGAAATTGCTGCCTTGGGCGCCTGGGTGGCTCAGTTGGTTAAGTGACTGCCTTCGGCTCAGGTCATGATCCTGGAGTCCCTGGATCGAGTCCCGCATCGGGCTCCCTGCTCGGCAGGGAGTCTGCTTCTCCCTCTGACCCTCCCCCCTCTCATGTGCTCTCTCTCATTCTCTCTCTCTCAAATAAATAAATAAAATCTTTAAAAAAAAAAAAAAGGCTGCCTTACAGGGGCCCCTGGGTGGCTCAGTTGGTTGAGCAGCTGGCTCTTGGTTTCGGCTCAGGTCGTGATCCTCAGGGTATGATTTCATGGTCATGAGATTGAGCCCCGCATTGGGCTCTGCGCTGAGCACAGACTCTGCTTCAGATTCTCTTTCTCCCCAAGGCCTTCTCCCTCCAGCTCATGCTCGCTCTCTCAAATCCGTAAAAAAAAAGAGAGAAATTGCTGCCTTACCGCATGTCATTTCTTACAACAGATCAGAATTAGGAGAAGGAAACTAAGATTTGATGGAAGTCTCTTTTATACTTTCTATTCCATATTTTATTTAACTTGTAAGAATAGAATTTATTAGAAAAAATCTAGTTGATTCTTTGGATCTTTACCAGTGAAACTAGAACGCGAAGCTGAAGAAGAACGAATACGAAAGCACAAAGCAGCTGCTGAGAAGGCTTTCCAGGAAGGAATTGCCAAGGCCAAGCTAGTCATGCGTAGGACTCCTATTGGTACAGATCGAAACCATAACAGGTACGTTATTAGACTTAATTTTTGTCATCTTTTAGGGTTATTGTATTGTTCCTAGTTATGAAACTCTCTAAAGTACTTAGAATAGACAAGCTATTCTGTGTATGGATTTTGGAAACCATTGCTCATCACACATTTATCGAATGTTTTCTGTGCTACATGCTAGAGTTACAAAGTTAAATAAGACACAACCCTGTTCTTGAAGATACCACAGTTATGAAGCCTATATTATGATAGGTGAAATGCAATCCAAATAGAGGTCATTAGAAATGGTAATATATTTTACATGTGTACATTGTGTGGAACCTAAAGTAGAGAAATATTAGAAGTTATAAAAATTACAGATATGAAGCGAATCTCAAATTTCAAAAATATTGGTATCCTGGGCCTTACTTTATCATTTGTATCAGTCTGAACGTTCAGTGATACTCTGTAATCATCCCCCCCAACAATAAAATCATCCCATGCTCATGATCTTGTCATTATTTTATTAATATATGGTTGTGATTTATAGGTACTGGCTCTTCTCAGATGAAGTTCCAGGATTGTTCATTGAAAAAGGCTGGGTACATGACAGCATCGACTATCGATTCAATCACCGCAAAGACCGTGCAGACTCTCCTGATGAGGATTACTGTCCCCGTAGTATGTATATCTGTCAGTTCTTTCACTCTCCTTGAGTAGGATCATTATTAAGGACTGTCTTTCCTTAGTCACTTTTTCCATTTGCAAAGTTTCTTTATTGTCTCCTTAGGTAGATGTATTTGAGGGGGGTGGGAGGATGTGAAATGCATTGAAGAGGGAAGGAAACTAACATTTGATTATCAGCTTTGTTCCAAATGTAGTGTGAAAAGATAAAGAGCTTGAATATTAGGGTATTTGGGTATTAGATTTTTTGTTTAAAGATTTTATGTATTTGTTTGAGAGAGAGAGTGAGAGAGAGCAGGAGTAGGGGGAGAGAAGCAGCAGGCTCCTGGCTGAGCAGGGAGGTCCGATGTGGGGCTCGATCCTAGGACCCTGAGATCATGACCTGAGCCAAAGGCAGATGCTTAACCATCTGAGCCACCCAGGTGCCCCTGGGTATTAGATTTTATATGAGTAGTCTTCAAACTTTGTTTCTTGGAAGTCTCTCTGTCGGTACCTTAATGGTTGGAATTGAGGTAAAGGGCTAAGAAGACAGTTACACATCTTTTTCCTCCACTTTCAGAATTTATTTATTCAGTATGTACGGAGCATCTCATGTGTGCTAACCAGTTTTTCATGTTTTGTGATACAAGATAGAAAACAAGACAGATAAGGTCCTGAATGTCATTTAACTAAAATTCTGGTGAGGGGGAAATATAGCAAATAACTAGCTAAAAATAAATGACCGAGAAAGGGTCATAAAGGGGCTCTGATGTTCTTTTTCTTGGCCTGGGTTCTGGTTACATGGGTGTGTTTGATTTGTAAAATAAATACACAATTATACTTTTATAAATGTGTATATATATATTTTCTTGAGGGATATATATACATTGAACATTGTGTGTAACATTTGCAACATTTGTATGTGTAATATTTCAAGAAAGAAATGACAAAAATTTTTAATTAAAAAAAAAAAACAAATGGTCAGGTTAGGTCAGGTTTCCTCAACCTCAGCATTATTGACATTTTGGGTCAGATCATTCTTTTTTTTTTTTTTTCTTTTTAAGTCAATAAATTTTTATTTAAGGAATTTTACATGTGATTCCTTCTGCTGCTAATCACCGTAGTTCCTCCAAAGTCAGAATCATAATCTTCAAAATAGCCCTTTTAAAAAGAACTTGTTCAATCCACAGTTGTCACTGTCAGTCCAGAGTTCTTTCGGTTGGGCTTCTTCGATCTCCACTTGAATATGGACATACTTCAAAAACTCCCCCCCTGTAATCTTTGGGATCCAATGCCTTTACTTCAGGGCCCTGTTAGGGTCTGAGCCTGGATCTGCCTGGTTCTCAATGTGAATGAGTTCAAATCCTATTCACCCCTAAACCATCACACCCTAGAATTGTACAGATTGTTGGCCAATGCCTGAGATTTAAAAAAATTTGACTATTAGGTCTTTCACAGAGTTTTAGCAGTTAAATGTCTTATAGTTCTTTCCCACAGATCTAACACATAGTTCTGTGAATAAAGGAAACCACACATATACTCTATGAGGCGTTTCCAACTATGTAGGTCTACAGTCTTTTTTTTTTTTTTTTTTTAAGGGTTGGGGAAGGGTAGAGGGGGAGAGAGAATCACAAGCAGGCTCTACACCCAGTGCGGAACCCGACGCAGGGCTCAATCCCACGATTCTTGGATCATGACTTGAGCCAAAATCAGGAGTTGGACGCTTAAGTGACTAAGCCACCCAGGCACCCCAAGATAATTCTTTATAGTTGGGGATTGTCCTGTGCATTGCTGGATATTTAGCAGCATCCCTGGCCTCAACGGACTAGATGCTAATAGTGATAACCAAATGTGTCTCCGGACATTGCCACATGTCCCCTGGGAGGCAGCCTGGCTCCCTATGGAGAACCACTGGGTTAAATGATCTGCAAGCTTCTAGTGGTACTTTTTTTTTTTTTTTAAGATTTTATTTATTTATTTGACAGACACAGTGAGAGGGAACACAAGCAGGGGGAATGGGAGAGGGAGAAGCAGGCTTCCCGCTGAGCAGGGAGCCTGATGCGGGGCTCAGTCCCAGGACCCTGGGATCATGACCTGAGCTGAAGGCAGACGCTTAACTGACTGAGCCACCGCGGTGCCCCGTAGCTCTGCTTTCTGTGACCTAATGAAAATTGCTTCTCAAATATTAGATCATTATGTTTCTTTAAGAAATTTTTTAAAAGCAGTTTTCCTTCTTTTTTTTTTTTTTTAAGATTTTATTTATTTGACAGAGACACACACAGTGAGAGAGGGAACACAAGCAGGGGGAATGGGAGAGGGAGAAGCAGGTTTCCCACGGAGCAGGGAGCCCGATGTGGGGCTCATTCCCAGGACCCTGGGATCATGACCTGAGCCGAAGGCAGACGCTTAACGACTGAGCCACCCAGGCACCCCAGTTTTCCTTCATTTTAAAGAAACTCCTAACCCAAACTTAAAACTCACAAAATTGTTAAATAAGGAAATTAATATGTAGCCCGAAGTTTCACAATTAAGGCCTTTTCTTTTCTTTTCTTTTTTTTAAAGATTTTACTTATTTATTTGGCAGAGAGAGACACAGCAAGAGAGGGAACACAAGCAGGGGGAGTGGGAGAGGGAGAAGCAGGCAGGTGCCCAACGACTAAGCCACCCAGGCGCCTGAAGGCCTTTTCAAACTATGTTAATAATATTAAGTGTTAGATTGTAGCACTTTAGTAGAAAAATCTAGTTTTGGTAGACTTTGTAAATACCCACATGAGGACAGTTATGTTTGAGAGCAGTAAATGTACGGTCAGGATCTTTAGACCTGGGGGAGAGTTTCCAGCAGGAGGAGAGACTTGATTTTATGATGTTTTTCAGAAGCTTAATGGGTGTCCTTAGAAATTAGGTCTCCATAGTTCTAGCTCCCAAGAGAAAATGGGCATTCCATCCCTTCACTTCTAGTGCATCCTGGTGGGTATTGTTACTTCATGTTCTCTCATTCCAGCATGGCAGGGTCTCTTTAAAATCACCTGACTCAGAAGACTAATAGGGTGATGTGTTTGTAGTGCAGGGCAAGTGCGACAGGTTAAAGGGGAGAGAATGGGAGCAGGGGACAGAACCAATTATAGTGTTAGGTGAGGCCTCACAGATTGCCTTAAGATCTATCTGTATTATGTCCTAGTAGTATATAGGAGCTGGCTTAGAAAAAAGTTCATCGTGTTTGACATTTTGAATCCTCCAGCGGTAAGTTTATACTAGTTTCTGTGTTTCACTTGTCCCTACTTAAATACATCCACAAATAGGGGCGCCTGGGTGGCTCAGTCGTTAAGCGTCTGCCTTTGGCTCAGGTCATGATCCCAGGGTCCTGGGATCGAGCCGCGCGTTGGGCTCCCTGCTCTTTGGGAGGCCTGCTTCTCCCCCTCCCACTCCCCCTGCTTGTGTTCCCTCTCTGGCTGTCTCTCTCTCTGTCAAATAAATAAAATCTTTAAAAAAAAAAAAAAAAAAAATCCACAAATAAATGCCTTTGTGCTAAGCCTCACGTACAAAGAGTAAATGGATTATTTGCTTTGATATAGTTACTCAGTCATCCTGCTCCATTCTAAGTTGTGATACTCTGAACTTTGAACTGTGCAACTCTTCAGCTGTATAGAGAGTATCTCAATGTGCTCTGTGTAAGCTATTTAAGAGAAATTAACACCTGTTGTACACTGGATGTATTTAATAGGCAGCATCTGTGTTATTAGCTGTTGGATTTGGCACTGTCCTGTTTAGGTTTGAAACGAGGAATTGGGTATTTACTGTATTAACCTAATGTTTAAATTTTTTTTAGGTAAGAAAGCAAACCTAGGCAAAAATGCAAGCTTGAACACACAACCTGGACCAGCAACAGAAGTTGCTGTGGAGACCACCATACCCAAACAAGGCCAGAATCTATGGTAATGTGAGCATTTATCGGGTTGCTCTTTCTTTTTCCTTTTTCATGTTAAGAAAATATTTAATATAGTGATATCAGTGATTATCTGTTAAGATCATTTTGTATGACTTTGATTTCTTGGATATGTAAACTCATTGCTTTAAAAGCAGGCTTGATTTTGTTTGGTAAGAATATATTTGTTCCAAGCTTTGGAATTTTATTTCCCCGTTATAATGTAACTTTGTATATGTTCTGGGATAGATCTTACATTGAGTTGGAAGTGCTTTTCAATCTGGGAATAGATTTAGGATTTTCATCTTTATTAATTAAAGAATATAAATTGTATACATAGCCATTGATCTGCTTTTCTGTCAGTTCTCTTTTAAGTGGGGAACTAGGTTTTGAGAGGGTCCCTTTTATTTCGTGATTGCATTAACTGTTTTTCCTATGATTGCTTTTGGTTTAATGACCTTTCATTTTTTATTTTTGGATGCAAGTTTACTGTTTTAAGGTGTATGGACAAGTGTGTCAATTAACTTAATAAAATTTGTCTCGTATTTTAGTAGGAAACATTGGCTCCGGTATTCTAGGATAAAGTTAACAGTAGGCCTCATGGAAATAGTAAATTGTTTGTTCTACTTGTGAGCAAGTTTGGAATTCTCTTCTCCCAACTCCCACCAACAATCCTAGATCCCTTTCTTAGTATTTGGTAAGTTTTCAGAGTTGCTGATTCTGTGTTTCTCCTTGCAGGTTTTTATGTGATAGTCAGAAGGAACTGGATGAGTTGCTAAACTGCCTTCACCCTCAGGGAATAAGAGAAAGTCAACTTAAAGAGAGACTCGAGAAGAGGTAAGGATTTTCGTCTTGTTCTCACAGCTTCTCTTCAGCATTAAATATTATAAATATCTAAGGGGTTATATATCCATAAAAGCGATAAAAGTAAATTTTTAAAAAGTGTCCGTAGCCCTTTTATGTTCTTATTGCTTGGTATTTTCTTGACTCGTGCTTATTTGGAAAAGCATGTTTTTAAACCACGTATATACAGTATAGCAGGATTGTTCGTTGATTAATGTGTGTCATGCACTGAACTGAGATCCTCATTGTAGTTAGACAGCCTTGCAGTTCCACAGCAGTTGGTATTCAGAAGTATTGTCAGTATTTGAAATAGCCAGAAAATGAAAACAACCCAAATGTCCATCAGCTGTTGGATAGATAAACAAAATGTGGCATATTCAGCCACAAAAAGGAACAAAGTACTGCTGTATGCTATAGTTATAGCAGGGCTGAAACTAAAAAACAGGCTGAATCAAAGAAGCTAGACAAAAGGCCCATAATGTCTGATTTATTATTTATTTATTTATTTGAGAGAGAGAATGCAGAGAGAGCGCAAGAGTGAGTATGAGCGGGGTGGAGGGGGCAAGGGGAGAGGGAGAAGGAGGCTCCCTACTGAGCAGGGAGCCCGATGTGGGTCTCGATCCCGGGACCCTGGGATTGTGACCTGAGCCGAAGGCAGACGCTCATGGGTATGGGGTTTCTTTCTGGGGTGATGTAAGTTTTGGAATTAGGTAGTTTTGATGGTTCCACAACATAAAAATCACTGCAAATGTATGCTTTAAACTGGTGAGTTTAATGTTATATGAATTGTATCTTTAAAAGCCTCCAAAACAAATACTGTCTACATCTAGATTTGCTAGTGTCCTTCCTGTTCTAGCCATTGCTCCTGTCAAAGCCAGGGCAGGGTTTTGGCTTAAGGCCACCTTTAGTATCTGACTGCATGCTTTCATAGTTGCATTTGGGTTTGAAGAAAGAAGAAATGAAAGAAAGAAGATATCATTCAGTACACAACTGCAACTTTTCCAGACTTTGTGAGTGATAATGGATGGGTACATGATACTAGTTTTAGTCCACTACTTAATGCATAAATTAATTAAAATTTTATTCAGAATCATGGTGTGTTAATATAGGTATTAATAGGCAAATTAAGAAAGACAAGGGAAAATGTCAAATATACCCAACCACAAAGGAATATGGTTCTATGATGTGTCTTCTGTTTGGTTAAAATATTGGATTGTCAGGGTTAAAAACAAAACTTAGACTTTTTTTGGTTTGTTGAGCATTAAAAAACCCAAACACATATCTTGTTTTGCTGGTTTTGAACTTTTTAAAGGCTGTCAAGCATATGTAATAGTTGAGACTTAATGTTCCTTAGCATTATTTTACTGAAGAGCCAGCCACATTTTGTTCTGTTTTGTTTTGTGTTTAATTAAAGTATAGTTGACATAAAATATACGGGTAGTTTCAGGTTCCATCCATGATTTTTATAACCAAACTCTATCATTTTTCTTTCTATATCCTATTCTGGGAATTTGTGTACAGTCTTTGTGATTTTACTTTATTTACCTGTTCTCTTGGTGGTGGTTATTTGGATTTCCTTTGGGGTAGCCAAGGGGAGAGGATAATGTATTACAGACCATTTGAAGTTCACATTTATAAAACAAATATATATACTCCTTACAAGAAAATAAGTGATGAAGGATATAAATTACAGGGTGTGCACTCAGTTACTCACTTCAATAAAAAAAGGAATTTTTGGGAGTGCCTGGGTGGCTCAGTCGGTTAAGTGGCTGCCTTCAGCTCAGGTCATGATCCTGGGGTCTTGGGATCGAGCCCCACGTCTGGCTCCCTGCTCAGCAGAGAGCCTGCTTCTCCCTCTCCCTCTGCCTGCCACTCTGCCTACTTGTGCTCTCTATCCCTCTGTCAAATAAATAAATAAAATCTTTAAAAAAAAAAAAAGGAATTTTTTTTTTCAAGATTTTATTTATTTGAGAGAGTACACAAGCCGGGTAAGGAGCAGAGGGAGAAGCAGACTCGAGCAGGGTGAGGGGCAGAGAGAGAGGGAGAAGCAGACTCTCCACTGAGCAGGGAGCCCGCTGCGGGGCTCCATCCTGGGACTCCAGGATCATGACCCAAGCTGAAGGCAGATGCTTAGCCGACTGAGCCACCCAGGCGCCCCTCAATAAAAAAAGGAATTTAAAAACAAAATGATACTAGGCCAGTTGGAAAAAGAGAAGTAAAGTTTTTTGTTCTATCCATTTAACATTTATAAAAATTAATCATATACTTAGCCACAAAAGCAATCTCAACAGATTTTAAAAATAGAGTTTCAGGATACCTTCTCTGATCAGATTGTGATAAAATTAGAAACAAATTCCTTAAAGATGTCCAAAAAGATCTTAACTGACAGTTAAATATATTCCTAGATAACATCAAGGAAGAAAATAAAGGGAATTCTAGAAAGCAAGGAAAGGGAAATCTTTGCAAGAAAACCAGTGGGACACAATGAAGTTGTATTCAGAGGAAAATAATATATAATAAATAAAATGCTTATTAAGAATGAAATGGAACTTAGTATACTTCAACTGAGATGACCTTGAGCTCCAGTTTTCATTTTGTTGTAAGAAGCCAACAGTGAGGGCGCCAGGGTGGCTCAGTTGGTTAAGCGACTGCCTTCGGCTCAGGTCATGATCCTGGAGTCCCAGGATCAAGTCCCGCATCAGGCTCCGGGAGTCTGCTCTCCCTCTGACCCTCCCCCATCTCATGCTGTCTCCTCTCTCTCTCAAATAAATAAATAAAATCTTAAAAGAAAAAGCAAGCAGCAGCAGCCAACAGTGAAGCTTACGGACTCGCCAGTCTATTGCTGGGACCTCAGTGGGTTAATCTTTAGCATGAGAGTGAACTCGAAGGTCCTTGTGTAGAGTTTCAGCCCTGTTTCACGTTTTTACTATGTTATGAGGCATTCCAGGCAGGTGATTTAAAGTTGTCTCAGGTTGGTAGCATTTCCTGGTAACTGACGTGAGCAAGTGCACATTCTCTGGAGGAGCACAACTTGAAACCAGGCCTCAAAGAATTTCCACAGATAAAATCCCAAGAAACTCATGGTAAAAAGGTAAAAAAAAAAAAAAAAAAAAATGCCGACCAGGAACCATGAATGAGAGCTAGGTAAAGCAGGACACTTCAGGTACTAGGATTATCAAATAATTGAAAAAAGGGTGTTTTTCAAATGAATCAAGAATAAGACAAATTTGAAAATTCGTATAAGAAACACGAAACTGAAGAAATCACCAAGGAGAGATGAAGATCTGAGTAAGTCTTCTAGAAGTGAGACCTGTCATTCAGAGTTTATTTTCCCTCCCTGCCCCCAACTTTTCTAGGTACCAGGACATCATTCATTCTATTCATCTGGCCCGGAAGCCTAATTTGGGTCTAAAATCCTGTGATGGCAACCAGGAGCTTTTAAACTTTCTTCGCAGTGATCTCATTGAAGTTGCAACAAGATTACAAAAGGGGGGACTTGGTTATGTGGAAGAAACATCGGAATTTGAAGCTCGGGTAAGAATATAAGCAAACACCCTTAGGAGATCTGTTATTCATGGAAACTCAATTTGGAATTATTCCCTGATATTGTTCTTGACTTCCCCAGATGACCCTGAAAATCATGTGTGGGTTTGTTTTTGAAAGACCTGTGGAACCAAAAATTCTCCATGTACATTTGATATTTTTCCTTTGATATCCAGAAAAATCTAATCATTGGCTTAGATCCTTTGTTCAAAAAGAGCTTTTCTGGTTTTGTTTTTTTAAGATTTTATTTATTTTTTAAAAGATTTTATTTATTTATTTTAGAGAGAGAGAGTGAGCATGAGCCGGGGGGAGGGGCAAGGGAAAGGGAGAAGCAGACTCCCCACTGATCAGGGAGCCCATCACAGGGCTGATCCAGGACCCTGAGATCATGACCTGAGCCGAAGTCAGACACTTAATGGACTGAGCCACCCAGATGCCCCTAAGATTTTATTTTTAAGTACTCTCTACATGCAGTGTAGGGCTCGAACCCCCAACCCAGAGAACAAGAGTCGCACGCTCCATTGACTGAGCCAGCCAGGCACCCCAAAAAGTGATTTTCTACTAAGTTGAATGAAAACTGGTCCTGGAGTCACAGTCCTGAAACATTATTTAACATATCTATAATATGCCCATGTGATTGATGCCTGTGCTTTAAGATCTGAAACTTGTTTGTTTATCCCTGTTTTGTCCGTCCTTTATACCGATCAGCTCAGTAGGGTTATGCTTAATGTTGGGTAGCACTCATGCTGGTAAATGGGTACATTTCAAGGCCTGTTTAGAGTCCTGTCACTGCTCAGAAAGACCCTCACATGAATTCAGGAGACCCCATGTTCCACATGAGATAGATTTAGATATCACAGCTGGAGAGAAGATTGAAAAATACTGTCCATCAGAAAATACTAAAATGCTGGGGCGCCTGGGTGGCTCAGTTGGTTAAGCGACTGCCTTCGGCTCAGGTCATGATCCTGGAGTCCCAGGATTGAGTCCCGCATCGGGCTCCCTGCTCGGCAGGGAGTCTGCTTCTCCCTCTGACCCTCCTCCCTCTCATGCTCTCTGTCTCTCATTCTCTCTCTCTCTCAAATAAATAAAATAAAATCTTAAAAAAAAAAAAAAAAAGAAAATACTAAAATGCTTTTTACTGATTTTAAATAATAAAATCCATGTAACTCCAAAGATACTAATAATTGTGGGTCTTTTCAAATTATTCATATGTGTTACAGCATGTTTGTTAGTCATGTGTTTTTTTGAGCAGTTGCATCTTTTTTCTCAATTTGTAAGTACATTCTATTTCTTTAAGTCTTTATATCGCTTTGGGATACATAAAATAACCCATGGAGTTGATAGGATAAATCTTTTACTGTAAGACTTTCGTATTTCTATTTCTTTGCTATTAGAATTAGCATATTATAGGGCGCCTGGGTGGCTCAGTTGGTTAAGCGACTGCCTTCGGCTCAGGTCATGATCCTGAGTCCCGGGATCGAGTTCCGCATCGGGCTCCCTGCTCAGCAGGGAGTCTGCTTCTCCCTCTGACCCTCCCCCCTCTCATGTGCTCTCTCTCTCTCTCTCAAATAAATAAATAAAATCTTTAAAAAAAAAAAAAAAAAAAGAATTAGCATATTATATATGCTATATATGCATATATATATATGCATATATATATGCATATATAGCATATATATATATATATGCATCTTATATATGTAGCTTTCTCTTTCTCCTTTTTAATTTTTATTATTTTTTTTAAGTAATCTCAGTACCCACTGTGGGGCTCAAACTCACAATCCTGAGATACAGAGTCACGTGCTCTACCAACTGAGCCAGCCAGGCACCCCCAGCCTTTTTTTAAATTAGTCTGGTTATCTCTGTCAAATAAATAAATAAAATCTAAAAAAAAGGGGGGGGCGCCTGGGTGGCTCAGTCGTTAAGCGTCTGCCTTTGGCTCGGGTCGTGATCTCAGGATCCTGGGATCGAGCCCCACATCGGGCTCCCTGCTCTGTGGGAGGCCTGCTTCTCTTTCTCCCACTCGCCCTGCTTGTGTTCCCTCTATTGCTGTGTCTTTCTCTGTCAAATAAATAAAATCTAAAAAAAAAAAAATTAGTCTGGTTATGAATTCATGGTACATTTTGTGGGAAAAAGGATTTAAATATCTTTATTTTTCTAATGATTTTTTTTCTTAAGATTTTTTATTTATTTATTTGACAGAGAGAGACACAGCGAGAGAGGGAACACAAGCAGGGGGAGTGGGAGAGGGAGAAGCAGGCTTCCTGCAGAGCAGGGAGCCCAATGCAGGCCTCGATCCCAGGACCCTGGGATTATGACCTGAGCCAAAGGCAGACGCTTAACAACTGAGCCACCCAGGCGCCCCTGTTTTAGTGATTTTTTAAATAATTATTCAACACTAAATATTTTGCCAGTTTCAAATACAATATTTACTTTTTTGTTTATTTTGCAAATATTAGTCAATTGCCTACTTTGTGCCAAACCCAGGCTCACACCTTGCTAACATTGGATTATCATCATTCTTTGTTTTTCTTTATAGTTATAAAATGGTATTTTTTAAATTGACATGTTTTGCATGACTGAGAAGGTAGCGTTCACTCAAGAGTGTGAGTTGGATCAAAGTGATTTTGCTTCTGTCCTTATCCATAAAATAAATGTGAGGCTTAGATGACATCAAGTATGGAAAGAGTATTACCTGGCTTATAGTTTGTAAGCCAGTGGGTCAGTAAATGTTTATTTTCCTTCTCAGTTTTTCTTTGCCTTGAGACTGTAGTTTGCACATAGTAAACACCCAGTTGCTGAGTGAATGAATGAGCTCCCTAACTTCCTTAATTAAGTAGAGCAAGTTTCAGCATCCCATGGGTCCCATTGCTGGGTAAATGGAGGTAGTCAGCTGCTTCTAAAGGTATAAACCACCCATTGAACTGAGGACCAAGGCAAATTCATGTTGTGTGACCCATTTGGGGCCCAGATTGATTTGAATTTAGTCAAGGATAGTCTCCTTTTTTTTTTTTTTTTTTTTTTTAAAAGCAGACAACATGCGTTATTTTGAGTAAATACAGAATTTTACTACCACATGTGGGGAGGGGTTAGCTTCAGTAAAAGGCCTTTACCCCCTAGGAAAACCCCCAGTGAAGTTGCTTTTGGATAAACTTTCCCAGTGACACTGAAACTGGTGGGGAGCTGCCACTGAACATGCTTAAAAATTAGCTTCCCCCTACAACCCACATCAAGTAAGAGTAGTACACAGAGATGACCGGAGTCGGGGTGTGGGGAGGGGAGGATAGTCTCCTGTCATCTTGGCCTTTCATTCATTCTCTTGTTTTCGTCATTTCCTGTAGGTGATCTCATTAGAGAAACTGAAGGATTTTGGTGAGTGTGTTATTGCCCTACAAGCCAGTGTCATAAAGAAGTTTCTCCAAGGCTTCATGGCTCCCAAGCAAAAGAGAAGAAAACTCCAAAGTGAAGATTCAGCAAAGACGGAAGAGGTGGACGAAGAGAAGAAACTGGCAGAGGAAGCAAAGGTATTTTGTTCATGAAGATGCGGTTTCGTAACTGTAGGAGAGTGGATCTGATTTTAAAATAGTCCAACCCAGTGCTTTTACCTTCTGTAAAGCACTGTTCCCTGAGCCAGTGTTCCATTTTTCTCACTTCTACTAAATGTTGTGGCTTTTGAACTGGTCTGTGGAGCACAGTTGGATAAAGTCTCACAGTGTTCCCATCCCCTTTTACCAGGGCTGTGATTGATTTTTAAAAGGTGGTAGCGGTTTTTAAATTGTTAAAAATGGTGGTAAAATACACATAAGGAACAATGTAGCATCTTAACCATTTTTATTTTCTGTGTTGTTAAGTACATTCACAGTGTTGTGCACCTGTCACCACCATCCATCTCCAGAGCCTTCTTATCTTCCCAAACTGTAACTATGCCCACTAAAGACTACCCATTTCGCTGTCTCCTCAACCCCTGGCAATCCCCACTTTATTTCTGTGTCTGAGTATTATTACATAGAAGTGGAATCACAATATCTGTCCTTTTTTTTTTTTTTTTTTAATTTTATTTATTTACTTGACAGAGCGAGAGCAGGAACACAAGCAGGGGGAATGGGAGAGGGAGAAGCAGGCTTCTTGCCAAGCAGGAAGCCCGATGTGGGACTCGATCCCAGGACACTGCAATCATGACCTGAGCCGAAGGCAGACGCTTAACGACTGAGCCACCCAGGCGCCCACAATATCTGTCCTTTTGTGACTGGTTTATTTAACTTAGCATAATGTTTTCCTTTGTTAAAAAAATTTTTTTGTTAACATATAATGAATTATTTGTTTCAGGGGTACAGGTCTGTGATTCATGAGTCTTAACACAATTCACAGCACTCACCATAGTACATACCCTCCCCGGTGTCCATCACCCAGCCACCCCATCCCTCCACCCCCTGCCACTCCAGCAACCCTCAGTTTGTTTCCTGAGATTAAGAGTCTCTTAATGGATTATAGCATAATGTTTTCAGAGCTCATCTATGTTGTGTTATGTGCCAGAATTTCCCTTTAAGACTGAGTAATACTCCATTCTGTGTATATACCACATTCTGTATTCATCTGGCGATGCACTCATTTCCACCTTTTGGCATTGTGGGTATGCTGCTATGGACTTTAAGAGCTTGTTGGAGCGTCTAACCGGGGAGTCCAGCTGTATACCCTTGACCGAAGGACGATCCTGATCTGTTGGAGAAGGTTGTCCTCTATGGCCAGGTGCACAGCCTCAGGAGGGCCGCACAGTGAGGGAGGGAGGAGACAGCCATCTAACCAGCCACACCAGCCAGAGTCATCCTGGAGAACAGTGGGATGACAGATATTGCGTCCAGGTGGCCCTCACGTCCAGTAATGCTGCTGGGAACACGGGCATACAACTGTCTGTTGCAGTTCTTTCAGTTCTTTTGGCTATATACCTAGAAGTTGAATAGCTGCATCATATAGTAATTCCGTTTAACTTTTTCAAGAAATGCCTTGTTTTCCACAGCCTTGCACCATTTTACATGCCCACCGGTGGTGCACGGGGTTCTCATCTCTCCACACCCTTGCCAGTGCCGGTTCTGTTCTGTTTCTGTGATTGCAGTCATCCTGATGGCTGTGAGGTGATAGCTCATGGTTTTGATTTGCATTTCCCTAATAATTAGTGGTGAACAATGTACTTGTTGGCCATTTGTCTTCTTTGGGGAAATGTGTCTTTGAGTCCTTTAGCTGTCTTTTAATTGGATTATGTGTTTTTTGTCACTGAGTTATGTAGGTTCTTTATATGTTCTGGGTATTAATCCTTTATCGGATGTATGATTTCCAAATATATTCTTCCATCCTGTGAGCTGCCTTTTCATTCTGTTGATGCCATCCTTTGATGCACAAAAGTTTTCAGGTTTGATGAAGTTTACCTTACCTGTTTTTTCTTCTGTTGCTTCTGCTGTCGGTGTCATATCCAGGAGATCATTGCCAAATTTAACGTCACAAATCCAGTTTCCTTCCCCTCTGTTTTCTTCTACAGGTCTTAGAATTTTAGCTTTTACATTTAAATCTTTGATCCATTTTGGGGCACCTGGGTGGCTCAGTTGGTTAAGCGACTGCCTTCAGCTCAGGTCATGATCCTGGAGTCCCGGGATCGAGTCCCGCATCGGGCTCCTTGCTCAGCAGGGAGTCTGCTTCTCCCTCTGACCCTCCCCCTCTCATGCTCTCTCTCTCTCTATCTCATTCTCTCTCTCAAATAAAAATAAATAAATAAATAAATCTTTGATCCATTTTGAATTATTATTTGTAGACTTAAGGTGTAAGTTCAATTTTTTGAATGTGGATATCCAGTTTTCTGGTTTAAGTTTTAAAAGTAACGTGCTCATTGTAAATAAATCCAGTGTGAGAGGTAAGTGAAATATGAAACAACTCCCATCCTAGTTTTGCTCCCCAGGATTATCAGTCTTCAGTATTTGGTGTGTTTTCTGTATGCACACGAAGATAGTTTTATTGGAATTTTACAGAATGGAATCATCTGCATCATGTTCTGCAGTCTCTTATCCATCAACATACTCTGTCTGTCTCCCCGCTTTCAGTCCATTATAGATCTACGTGGTACCGTGTTTTCTCAGCGCATTAATTCCTTACTGATGAACTTTACGTCGTCTCTGGTTTGTCTTTATTAGAATAGTGAGCAGCTCCATTTTTTTCTGTTTTGTCTATTAGCTTTCTACTTAAGATTACTTACAAAGAAAAGAATTTGAAACCATTACATTAAGGGAAACGTCCCAGGCATTATCCCATAGAATACTTCCCTTTGTTTTTGATTTCTCTCTCCCCCTTCTGTACTTCCTTCTTTTTGAAACCAGCTGGTAGAGACTTGTCTTGGGCAGTCCTGTGGTGGGTCCGGAGGTTGTAGTGATGAGTAGAAGCCAGAAGTCCTTGCCCTCCAGGAGTCCTGTTGGAGTGGGAGGGATGGTTGTGGTGGAGTGACAGGTCCTGACGAGAAAGCGCAGGACTCAGCCTACCTGTGAGGGACACCTAGGGCAAAGTAGGGAAAACTCCCCAAAGGAGCAGATGTGTCAACTGGGGTTTGAAGAATAAATAGGAGTTAATCCAGTCATGGAGGGGGGCATAGGCCTGGTTGGGTTGAACTGAAATTGGCTTTCTCCTCTTTGACAGTTGCTCCTTGTTTTGCCCTCTGAGTTTACATAGAATGAGTTTTCCCTCTAACCTCAGGTATTTGTATACCGTTGTCAAGTTCCCCTGTTTCTTTCCAAGGCCAAGGTGATGCATGATGAAAGGAGAGTCCTTCTGAGTGGGAGGGTAAGTGGAGCGGAGAACGAAGATTCAGTAAGATCAAGGTCTGTTCATGTCAGTATCTTTCTGGGATTGGGTTCTCACTTCCTGTGTGCCCCTTTTAATGGCTACCTAGCATGCAGGTCACCTTCCAGATAAAGTCTAAGACATTAGTTTATAGTCTCCTCTGCTAAGTCTCTTCTCGTTAGGCATCAGTTTTAGCCTTGCCAAGTACTGCATGGGTTTTGTTTTTAACTCTGTCCAGAGGAGTCTCTTTTTTGACGTGATCTTTCCTTGACATTTCCTTACCAGTAACATTTTCTTCTCGTTGGGAAGTAGTGGCTGTAGAATTCTCGTTAAGTTCTTTTTTAGTACCCTCCCCATAGCAAAGTAACCTCTTTTTAGCTTGTCATATGAGACTTCATTCTTAGTTTTGATTGGGGAGGAAAATTTGAGCACTGCAGATTTAACCTTGGGGCCCAGACACAGTACACAAATGGAAAGCATGGAAGAGTTTCTTGGAAAATCAATTAGGTTGCCTACTAAGTAGTTCAACAATGTTCTCCATTAAAATGGCATTATGCCCTGCCTGCAGTTTCTGACCAAAGGTCAGCTTTGCCACAGCTCTGAAATTTTCCACTGTCCTTTGCTTTGAAGGTTTCCACTTAGCCCAGGCCAGCGTTTTTCGGCGGGCACTAGGTGGTTGCGTGAGTTAGTTAGTATCAGTCTTTAGTATGGGTTTCAGTTTCCTTACTTATAAAAGTAGATTGTTTCTCGAACCCCCTTTTGTAATAGTCCTGATGACTTCAAATATTTAATGATGTATCTCATTTTTTTGTCTTAAGTGGGAAAGACCTTGTATAATTTGGCAAAATCCTGGGTTCTGTTAGGCTCTCTGTTTACTTTGGATGCATTTGTCCTGACAACCTGATTATCTGATTTTCCATTTTAAATGTTCTTTTGTGGAAGAATATGGTCGGAAGCCTTGTCCTGTCCTTGCAAGATAAGATGTTGCCTTTTTACTGTTAGTAAAGGGATTAATATAGACTTTGCATATAAGCTGGCTTCCCTTTGATTCTGTTATACCCACTTCTATGTAGGGACCACCTTTATTTAAACATGCTAGAGAATTTGAATTTTTCATCAGAATAATGTGTTTAGCCTCCCAGAAGCATTGTGAGACACAGGATTTTACCGGATACCACCAGTGTTGAATGTCAAAACTTAGTTGCCACGGTTCATCTGTTCCTAAAAACTGTGTCTTTAAAAAACAAAAAAAACCAGTGTCTTTGAATATTGTGTGGGGTTTTTGTTTTAATGTGCTGGACTGTTTGGAATTTTTTTTCCAATGGTAGGAAACCAGGATGGTCTTTCAAATCTTGAGTGCCTAATGTTTTGCTCTCAAAATTAGAGGTTGGTTGGAATCTAGGCTGGTCTAGGTGGATAACTCTGTGGGTTTAACAGGATCCTAGTGATTATCCGGTATCTGTAATGTCAAGAACATCGGTATTGGGGATCTGGAGATGTGAAGGAGACCTGGTCCCAAATTGCTGTGAGACCTTGGGCAAAAATAATAAATGAAGGTTATACAAATGTTCATAGCAGTAATTATTTATGATAGCCAAAAAAATGGAAACAACCAAGGTGTCCATCATCTGATGAATGGGTAAACAAAATGTAATTGATTGATCCATACAATGGAAGAATATTCAGCAATTAAAATGGAATAAAGTACTATTACATGCTACTATGTGGATGGTCCTAGAAAAATTATGCTCCAAGAAGCCACACATTATATATGAAATGTCCAGAAGAAGAAAATCTCTAGACCAAAAGTAGATTAGTGGTTGCCTAGGGCTGGGGAAGTTTAGGGTGGGGAATAGGGAGTGACTACTAGTGGGGGTACAAGGTTTCTTTTTGGGGTGATGAAAATGTTCTCAAGATTATGTTGATAGTTGTACAGCTCTGCAAATATATGTAAAACCATTATTTTCTTTACAAGTGAACTTAAATTATATCTCAATCTGTATTAAAATGAGGTTAAGCTTATTTCTAAGATCTTTCAGGGTTGTTTTTTTTAAAAGATTTATTTATTTGAGAGAGAGTGTGAGTGTAGAGGGAGGGGCAGAGGGAGAGAGAATCTCAAGCACACTCTGCGCTGAGCCTGACCTGGGCTTGATCTCATGACCCTGAGATTGTGACCTGAGCGGAAACCAAGAGTTGAACGCTTAACCTACTGAGCCACCCAGGTGCCCCAGGTTGTTGTTTTTTTTGTTTTTTGTTTTTGTTTTTTTTTTAATGAGGCCAGATGCCCTATTGAGTGCTCAAATCTTAAAATTTATAGGAAATAAGTAAAAGGCAGTACTATCTGTTGATAGGGCTTTTTCCTGACTACTTGTGTGCATCTGAGTGTCCACTAGAGGACAGCAAAGCTCATTTTAGCCATTTTCAGCCTGTTCCCAGTAGGCACTCTTTTTAGGGCTGAACCTAAAATTCTTAAATTTATATTCCACGGGTGCCTGGGTGGCTCAGTCGTTAAGCGTCTGCCTTCAGCTCAGGTCATGATCCCAGGGTCCTGGGATCGAGCCCCGCATCGTGCTTCCTGCTCAGCGGGAGGCCTGCTTCTCCCTCTCCCACTCCTCCTGCTTGTGTTCCCTCTCTCTGTGTGTCTCTGTCAAAAAATAGATAAAATCTTAAAAAAAAATTTATATTCCATTGACAGGATGTTAGTTGTTAGCGCAATAAGAGGACCTGTGCGGTAGCATATGTTAGCTCTCCACTGCCCTTCGGGAGAAGGTCAGCGAGGCAAGCTGTGGTTGTGGACCTCACAGTTTACGGAGGAGCTCTGAGCGGGGAGGAAGGCAGCTGTGCTGTATTTTGAGGACAGTTGTTGAAAAAGCTGCAGTGGAGGTTGGAGTAAGGAATGGGTCAGATTCCACTAGAGCTTTAGCAGCTTCTCATTTTTGTTGTGTTTATATTACGTATTCTTGTTATTTATGAAATTACACACATAGGGCTCTCTGTGGTTCTCTGTTTCCATAAGAAAGAAAGGGCAGCCTTTGTTCCCCTCTCTCAACCCTCCCACCACAGCTTCAGAAGTAGCTCAACTACAGACAGGCATTTGTCTGTGCAGATGCTTACCTAATCATTTAGGCAAGAAATACTTTGAAGACCTAAAAAAACCACATTTGACTTAATGAAACAGTAATACAAATAAGTGAATTATTCTAAAATGGCATTTCTGTTTTTCCCTAGAATGTCTGTTTTATAGGAGTGAGGGTTGTGTTTTATCATTGAAATTCCTGATTATATTTTCTCCCATCCTAACTGTGTTTTCCCTGGGTAATTCTGAATTAATTTGCATTTTCTGATGATGGGAGGAGGCAGTGTCTATTAAGCTGAGAGTAACTGCCCAGAAAGAAGTCAGCCTGGGCCCTGGCCCTCTGAAATTTTCACTTAGTTAGAAGTTGGTGATAAAGTCAAGAGGAATGCTTTGTATCAGTACTTAATATTTTTAAGTGTTGTTGAATGCTATATAGATAGTATTTACTGTAATATCCAGGCCCTGTAATCTGGGATTGTGGCACATAATGCAGAGACCCATCATCTTATTAACCAAAGTTGTGTTAGCTCAGGACATGGTTGCACGCTAGCATTTCCATAAATGTTAAATGATACTGAATTTTTAAGTGGATTTCACTGGAAGAGATGGGTCTCTGATCATCCCCCACCCCTGCCTTAATTCTCTGTGTAACTTTTGGCAAGGTTTTTCACTCTTCAGAGCCTTGATTTCTGCTGTAAAATAAATGGGTGAGGGTGGAGAAGCTCTAGGAGGTAAACGTACTCAGCATTCTCTCCTCTTCTGTTCCTAGTGCTCTCGGTGCATACTCTGCCAGTATTATGTGAAAAATCTACGTGTCATGTCCTTGAGGTCATTGTAGTAACGCTGACCTGGTTTGGTCTCTGTTTAGGTTGCATCTGCTCTGGAAAAATGGAAGACAGCAATCCGTGAAGCTCAGACTTTCTCCAGAATGCATGTTCTACTTGGGATGCTTGATGCTTGTATCAAGTGGGATATGTCCGCAGAGAATGCTCGATGCAAAGTTTGTCGGAAGAAAGGTATATTTAGATCAGTGTTGCTTATCTGAGTGTAGTAGGGACTAGGGTTTCCATTCCAAAGGTATTTCCTCCGCTGAAGAATTCTGTGCACACAGCTTTGAAGTATAGTGGGACAGATTTTACCTTCCTCTGGAGGTCTGTAAAATGCTACTCTTTTAAATAACAGGACAGTAAATCAGAGCAAGCCCTTTGTTCCTCAGGTTTGAGTATAAGAGCAGTTTATCTCTCCAGTCTTTAAATTTTCTACAGGGAACACAATAACCTAAAATTTTAAATCTCTTTTATCATCTCCCGGAGTTTTTAGTCATCCATGAGGTAAGACGTCTGCCAGCAGAGGGCAGTATTTGCACACTGGGAGGAATACTCCGGTTTGGGCCCTCTGCCACTGAGTCCTACAGAGCAAGGCATTTGGGGCTCTTTAATGGTCCCAGCTCTCAGAGCCTGTGTAAAAGGAACTTCATGACTAACAGCCCTCAAGCGATTGACTTCTCAGTGGCTAACGTTATTTTGTGAAGTAGGTTAGGATTTAATTCCCAAGGATAGAAAGACCTGTGAAAAATCTATCAGTTGGTCTAAACGCTGTTTCAGAATGAAGGTCAGAGAGAGAAATGACCATGTCAGGTTGGTTCCGTGCATTTTTGACACCAAGTGGTTTAAGAGAACCATATCAGATAGGAGTTGGGAAGCATTGGGGGTCGAGGAAGAGGATGGGCAGGAAATGTAATACTTCATGTGGGATTCATGTCTTAGTGGGAGATGAACAGCCACCTTTCCTGCTACGACTTGGTTTTTGCTGCTACTTTGTAAATGTTTTAACTGTCCTCCCTAGGCCGAGCTAGATTTGGGGATATAAGTCAGAAGACCTGAGTCTTAAATTACCAGTAGCCTAGTTTATGCTACATTTCTGATCAAAAATGACTGTATTTAAAAAGAAAGTGATAACATTATGCTAGACTGTTTGCTCCCCCATGCTGTTAGTCGAGGGTGAGTGGCTCTTTGTTACAGCTCGCGGACTGTTGCCATGCTCCCAACAATGCTGTACAAGTTTTTCTCCTTGCAGGTGAGGATGACAAACTGATCTTGTGTGATGAATGTAATAAAGCCTTCCACCTGTTCTGTCTGAGGCCAGCCCTCTACGAGGTCCCAGACGGCGAGTGGCAGTGCCCTGCTTGCCAGCCTGCGACCGCCAGGCGCAACTCCCGTGGCAGGTGAGAATTTCTTCTCTCAAAACAAATAAGTGAAATGGTTGTTACAGTTAAGCTTTAGTTACTCAAACGGAATGATTCTAAGGAGTTTTAACTTCATCTTTTGCGTACGGAGCCTGATCATTGGGGTTACTTAAGTAGGAGCTCAGAGGGCTCTGATTTCATTTTAGCTTGATGTTGACATTCCTGGTTTTCACTACCAGACATGTTCTGTATCTTCTGGATCATACCTTCTCAGATAACAGTTTATCTCCCTTTGCCTTAACGCTTCTACTTTGCCCTCTTCTGAATTACTTCTGCAACCACCCCCTGCTCAAGAGTCCTGAAACTCATGACCTTCCTTACCCATACCTGTTGTTTTCCTTCTTTATCATGATTAGAACTCTGGGGTCAACTTGGACATCTTCCTCTCCCTCACGCTCAGTTCATTTACGTCAGTTCCGTGTCCAGACATCTCATGAGTCAGTCTCCTATTGCCCCTCTGTGGTCCCTGCTGTCGGTTGACCCTCTTCCGTCTCTCCTCTGAGCTCCTTCGGTGGCTTCTCAACTCCTTACCTCATGTCTCGCCCCTCCTGTTCATCCAGCTTTGGTGTGGATACCAGAATGGTTTATGTAAGGCTTAAAGATAAGTTTGTGTCACTATCCTAAAACTTAAGTCTTTCCATTACCTCTAGAATAAAGTCCAAACTCCCTGGCCTGATTTTTGAGACTCTTAGACAATACCGGTCTATGTTTTTATGAGCCCTTATTCCCATGTTGTGTGCTCGGTGCAGGCTGTTGACTGGGTATCCTTGTCTGCTGGGCTTTCCTTCTCGCTGGGAATATTCCCTCTCCCCAGAACTGAGGGAACTGACTACAGCCTATCTAAAATTTCACTGCTTTTTTGAGATGTTGTTTTTATATTCTTAGGGTTAATTCTTCCTCTCTCTGTTCCAACCAAGTGTCCAATCTCTCAGTCTTTTGGTGCATCTTGCCTCTATGGTTAGTCTTACATGTTGACTGTCTTCCCACAAGATTGTTAGTACCTTGAGGGTAGAGGTGGTGCTTTGTTCTTCACCCTGATCCCAATAAGGCCTTGTGAAGAGGATATGCCTAATATTTGCCAAGTTAATACCATTGTTTTCCACATTGCAGTTTGAGGTGGTGAAAGGGCAGCTTATAGGTGCTCTGGCTTGGTCTCTGAGAGGGCAGAGCTGTTTGACCCTGACCCCATCTAACAGCATTACTCAGTTATTTCTCACTCCGCTCCCGCTGCACTTAGAGCCAAGTAAGGCACACTACCCTGAAATGGGGGGCTTTGGACCAGCTGTTCTGAGCTGGGATTACCATTGCTTTGATGTTATGGTCATCTGCAAGCTGTTCCACTCCTAGAGGAGGACCGTCAAGGTGGAGTAACACCTGTCCGGGCTGTTTATCGTTTCAGTCCACCCCAGAGTTGGGAACAGCTTTTAATATCTGAAATGTTACATTATCTGGGTGATTTCGTGAGAAAAAAGGAATGAATAGGTTTTGTATTGTTTTATGTGAGGAGAGGTGGGGTTGTATTTTGGTCTTGATTTCTGTTGCTATTGGTGTCTTATCCAAAGCATTTGGGGCCTGTTGGAGGAGGCCTGCTTAGGCTTTCATGCTGTTGCCCGTGTCCTAGCCTCGATTCAGGCTCCCTGCCCTCAGTCATCTCATCTACCCAGTCTGTGAA
Source organism: Phoca vitulina (assembly GCF_004348235.1). NCBI lineage: Eukaryota > Metazoa > Chordata > Mammalia > Carnivora > Phocidae > Phoca > Phoca vitulina. The sequence continues at coordinate 2,858,879 of NW_022589748.1, read as the reverse complement.
GAGGATCCCCGTGGGCCTTCATTCTTTCTTAGGACCACTTTGGCCTAGACCCGCGTTCCCTACATCTGTTTCCCTCCCCACAGAAATTACACCGAAGAGTCTGCCTCTGAGGACAGTGAAGATGATGAGAGTGATGAAGAGGAGGAGGAGGAGGAGGAAGAAGAGGAGGAGGAGGATTATGAGGTGGCTGGTCTGCGATGTAAGTATTCAGTTTGCCTTTGTAGTTGACCTCACAGTTTTCCAAGCTGCCTTGGGAAAGACTGGATTGGCAGTAGCCACCCACCCACCCAGCGTTGCCGTCGGGCTATCATCTTTCTCTCACGTGTTTCGGCTGTGGGGTGACTCCACTGCCGTGATTTTTGAAGGGATTTTCAAGGTGCCCTGTAACCACCTTCCTAGTGGGAGTTGGATGGCTTGGTCTTAAGAACATCAGCCCTGTGTAGATCCATTTGGTCCGACATTTAGTGGAATTCAAGGCTCCAGGTGTGTTTATGACGAGTCTGCTGGTTTGAGCCTCTCAGTGTATGGGGACAGTGGGGACCACGGGTGAGGAAGGCCAAGGCTCACTGTCCTCTCCTAACAGTGGTTTGGCTGTGCTGCAGGGCTGCTTTTTCCTCTGGTCACGTGATTTTCTCGTCATAGTGTGCAGGGATCTAGCTTCGCTAGTTTGAAAAGAGAAGACCAGTTTTTTCATGGCTTAGGGTGGTTGTTAGGAAGGTTCAGATCTGTTTTTCACTAGATGCCAGTGGGGGATTTGGGGGGGGGGCTCTTCCTTTACACTTAACCGCATTGACTCTCACTCTTTAACAGCCATTTTTCATGAGGCATTTTCATGGTTAAACCTAAAGCTCTGCAGTCTAGCCTTTTACGGCTTCCTCCAAGGGTATATATATCCAAAATATACCCTTCTTTGTAGATTAGTAGAAAAGAGACCACAGATCAAGATTTTGATGAGCTTTTGAAGAGATGGTACAGTTCCCAAGATCACAGCACTCTGAGCGTTTAGACCTTGGTATAAGGAGTCTGAGAAGATGCTTGGCATGACCAGTTTTACAGGAGGGGTGCTGCTAAAACCTGAGGGGTTTGGGTGTGTACGCCTGTCCCCATCTTTCCAATCTTGCAGGGCTCTTATTTGGGATACTTTAATTTCTCTCATTCCTACAGAGCTACTTTTGTTTGTTCACTAGGCACGATTTCCCAGTTGTCCAGGGTCAGAACACAAGTAGTCCCTTAACCCCAGATTATGAAGAGACTTCGTCTGCTAGCTGGAGAATATGATTGGGACGCAGGGTTGTCAGGGAATAGATTCTGAATGTGACAGTGTACTCATTTTGTTTATTTTCAGAGTAGTGATAGCTTTCCACTTGCAAGTTACTGTTTTCTTTCCAAAAAATTGTTCTGTCCAGCTTTCTAGGGTCTTATCTGCCAAAGGGGTCTGGGAAGTATTGGTATCTGAGAACCCTTTGTCTACTCCACCTTTTAGGCCACCAAAGATGTGTTCCCTAGTTCCCAACTCAAGGCCCTGGGTTGGTGGCCGTCTCTAGCATTTTGAGTTTCATCCTTGGTGTCAGTTTCTTATTCTTTCTTCCAAGCCTGGTCTTGAGCTTAGAGATCTTAAAATAGCCAATGAAAGGTTATCAGGGTCTAGAAGTAGAATATGAAACATTCTTTATTGATTCTTTGTGTCATTGGCTCTGTATACCCTTGTCTCTGTCCAAATGTCACCTCCCTACTTTGAAGGGAAAATGTGTTCAGTGGAGAAGCTCTGAGCTAATCCTAATGGAGCATCACTCCCTGAGGACGTATTGAGAAATACTGGTTTGTCTGACATCGAGCACCCGTTGTCAACCTGAGACACGGGTCATCTTGGGGGCCTTTGTATTCCTTATTCTCCCTTTGGGGGTCCTGGGCAGGGCTCTTATGGAAGTGGCCTGGCCCATTGTTTGGTTTTCAGAAATGCAAGAAAGCAGGACTGGGGTGGGCCTTTAAATTGGATTCACTGAGGAAGACTTCGAGTAGATAACAGCTTTTCTCCCAGAAGATTGTGGTGGTGAGCATAGGATTATTTGGGGGAACTAGGAGGCGAGAACTGTCCTACAGTCAGATTCCATCTCACATGCAAGGACACACACTCACAGGCCAAGCTTGGGCTCTGGGAATTCCAGGCAGACCTTTTAGCAAACGGCCTCTCCTCCAGAGTGAGTCAGCTTGCCATTGACTCCTTCAGAGGCTTCGTTCCTAGGAGTAGCTGTGAACAGAGCGGGGACAGAGAGTAGCCATTCTGAAGGAACTGGCCTTCAGAAGAGATTCTTAGAAGGTCTTTGGCAGTTGCTGAAAGGTATCCATTCATCTGCTTCTCTACCTTTAAAGTGTCATGTCTGATAGGGCAGGAGAGCAAGAGCAAGAGCACCTTATGACCAAAGGGAGCTGTTGCTCTGCTCGACCAGATGCTCTCCCCATCCCATAGGCATGCTCCCTTCATCCTCTGTTGTTCAGCTCTGAATCCGTATTTTCTATTATAGTGAGACCTCGAAAGACCGTCCGGGGCAAGCAGGGTGTCATCCCCCCTGCGGCGAGGCCGGGCCGCCGGCCGGGTAAGAAGCCGCATCCCACCAGGAAGTCTCGGCCAAAGGCGCCACCTGTGGACGACGCGGAGGTTGAAGAGCTGGTGAGTGATTTCGCCTCCTCGCTGTACCCATCGTTTCTCAGCCCCCACTCCAGCGTCAGGAATCCATCGGGCAACAGGTGGGGGCCCCTCCCCCCTCCCTTTGGAGGCTGATGCGGCAGTTGGGGGGCCTGTAGGCAGACGGAGGCCACGGGGCCCCCCGGGAGCAGCTATGTCCGGCATTCCCCTGCTGTAGCCTACAGACTTCGTCTCCTCCAGTTAATAGGCAGCCCGTGACTTGTTAAGGATTTTAAAATAGTATCCATGTGTCTCCAGTGGCTCGGAGGGGCTGGGTCTCCATTGTGGGAATGCCAGCAATGTTGGAGCCTCAGTCACTCCTGGGTCTTTTGCCCACAGTTGTTGTGGGAGGGGTGTTATCCTCCCCTCTGCTCCTCAACCAATGTAATTTTAGTGGTTTTACTTAGATTTCACTTGAGCTTTAAAGAACAATCAGAGGCTCTTGAAAACGTACTTATTTTGGCAGAGCAGATTGGGGTTGGGGGGCATAAAGCAAGCCATTAGGGAGCTCGAGGGCAATGCGAGATCCTTCTGCTGGCCCAGCCCTAACTAGCCCTTCAAGCCTGGGGCTCCGACTGCTGTGAGTGACAGTGGCAATGGCTCCCTGGAGGGGACGCCCACCCTCCCCAGCCACTTAGCTCCCACGTGCTTGCAGCAGGAGGGCCTGGGAGAGGAATCGTACCTCTTGCTTTTCTTCCTCAGAGCCCCCAGCCCCCCGAGAATTGGCTGTCAGTGGTCCCCGTAACCCGTGCGGGTCTCCGCGGTGGCTCGTTTATACCCCTCCTGGTGGGCACGTGATCCCGGGTCCATCTGCTCTCCGGTGTGCTGGTGACAGTGGCCTCTCTGGCCGACCTCTAGCGGGACCGCTGTAACGGCAGCTGCTGCCTGCCCTGGGGTGCTTTGATCTGCGTCCGCCAGGGAGGGGCCGGTGGGCTGATGGGAAGAGGTCTGCCCCCGCTGAGCGCGCTCCCTGACTGGAATGTCAGATGATTTTGACTGTCTCTGCTCTGAGAAGGTGGTTGAGCTTTTTGTTTTTGTTTTTGTTTTCTTTTCAAAGGATATATACGTTTTCTGTTCTGTCCGCTCTTCTCTTGGACCTGTAATAACACGTCTCTTTCTTTGGTGCCAGGTGCTTCAGACCAAGCGGAGCTCCCGGAGGCAGAGCCTCGAGTTGCAGAAGTGTGAAGAGATCCTCCACAAGATTGTGAAGTACCGCTTCAGCTGGCCCTTCAGGTGGGCTTTGTGTCCTCAGGCCCTGGGGAGCAGGACCGGCCTGGTGGGTGCTCCGAGTGTGCAGCCAGCCAGCTGTCTGGGGCCACGCTGAGCGGAGGTCGTATGGACGACCCTGATCCTTCCTTTAGGACATGTCTGAGTGTGGGGGGCATTCCTTCCCAGACCGGTGGAGACAGCACTTGGTCCTAGGTGAACCAACACCTCTTCTCTGCCTGCCCGCTGGCTGATCTCAGCAGGGGTGGGCGTTCCGGGAACGGTGGTCCGAAAACAAGGTTTCGCGCTCTGATCTCCATTTGGTTCTTCTCCACAGGGAGCCCGTGACCAGAGATGAGGCTGAGGATTACTATGACATCATCACCCACCCCATGGACTTCCAGACAATGCAGAACAAATGTTCCTGTGGGAGCTACCGCTCTGTGCAGGAGTTTCTTACTGACATGAAGCAAGTGTTTACCAATGCTGAGCTTTACAACTGCCGAGGCAGCCATGTGCTGAACTGCACGGTGAAGACAGAACAGTGTCTGGTGGCTCTGTTGCATAAACACCTTCCTGGCCACCCGTATGTCCGCAGGAAACGCAAGAAGTTTCCCGATCGGCTTGCTGAAGATGAAGGGGACAGTGAGTCAGAGCCCGTTGGACAGTCGAGGGGACGAAGGCAGAAGAAATAGAGAGGCAGGGCCCTGGTAAGGGAGCTGAGGTGGGGGGGGCAGGGAACGGAGAGAGCCGGGGAGGGTGGGAGGGAGCGAGAGAGGAAGATGGAGAAGAATGTGGAAGGGAGGAGATCACAGGGAGTCCAGAAATGCCCGTCATCCCAAGCTTGTGCTGCCTTGCCCAGCTCTCCAGAGGGCCCTAAGCAGGCAGAGCTCCTTGGAGAGCCTATCTTGGGCTGGTGGTCTCTGCCCAGAGATACCGTGGGCGGTAGGCGGCCTCAACCCTGCTGAGTGTTTCCAGGGAGAGGCCAAGGGTGCGGCTTTCTCATGGGCCCCCATCCTTTAACTTTCTTCCCTGCGGCCCCTCCCGCTTTGGCCACCACGACAGTGCCAAGCCTCTGGTCTCCAGGGGAGGGATTACTGTATTACATGGAAGGATCGGGGTAATCAGGCCAGTGGGGAGGCGGGGTTGATTTTTTTACTCTCCATTTACACCCAGTCTTGTTTCTTGAAGCCCGTCCTCTGTCTCTCCCTGCCTCTCCCTCAGGTGATGGTAGCAGTGAGGGCCGTACGGCATTCTGTATTCACCAGCATCACGAGACACTCATGCTCTTTTGAGTTGCTCTTGGCAGAGTAAAAGGACATGTCCTGGAGCCATTCCTGAATACCCCTCCCCTTCTTTGTGACCGCTCTCTCCCCTCTCTCGCCCCACCTCACCTCTTCCAAATCAAAAACAAAAAAACTGAAAAAAAAAAACAAAACAAAACCTACAAAACCCACAAAGAACCTAAGGCACTTCACTTAGAGACTGGAGTCCTGCTTATAATCATGCATATAACCTTTACTTGGATGGATCTGGCCAGAGGGGTGTTGGAGCCCAGCCCACCCACATACCAGACACAAGCTCTTAGGGGAGCAGAAGAAAAGCAGGAAGAATTTAAATGTTTAATTTTTTTAAATTGACTTTTCTAGTTATTAAAAGTTGCTTGTTTCAGCAGTGATATTGTATAAAGAACATCTTGTAAAATATTTCTGTCATCTTGCTTTGGCACATGTACAGTACAGTTTATATGAGAACGTGTTTGCTTTACTTTGCCCCGTCGCCTCCCTCAGCCCATCCTCTTGCCTTCAGAGAAGCGGGGTTGGAGGCTCAGCAGGGCAAGCGGTGGGACCTGGCGGGGTCGGGCACGTCCCTCTGCCTGCCCTGGCGGCCGTCTCTGCCTCCTCCATCTCCAGCCGCCTCCTCCCTCCTCCCGAGCCTGTTCTGGCCTCGGACGCAGACGCGGAGCTCCCGGAGCAGCTGCATCTCGCAGGGGTCCGTGTCCGTGCGGGGCAGGGGGCGGAGTCTGGCCCTAGTAGTTCTAGTTAGGCAGAACCTCGTAGTCTTCTCTCCCTTTTATGGCAGATTTTGATAAAAATGCAAAACAGGGTTTAATTTTCTTTTGTGTCAGCTTTGAATTTAGAAAATGTGAGCACCTCAGCTCTTCTGTACCTATTTAAGTTAAGGGAAAACTTGTCCACCAGGGGATTGCAGCTCCTAGAACTTGAGAATAAAGCCTCTTAATATGGAACTTCAAGGTGTGGTCCTGTCTCGCGCCCGCCTGCCCTGCCCGGAGACTGGGGATTTGCTCCAGTGGCTGCTGGATAGGTTTACTGTCCCTTCTCCCCCAGCTTCGGGCTTAGCACTGCCGCTCCGGTTCCATAGTCCCGGCCACCAACACCATGCCCTGCCTCGTACCCTAGAGCCAGTCTGGTCTTGTTCACAGAATCCTGTGTTCCCACTTCAGTGACACCTGAACTGTTGTTTTTTTTTTTATTGTCTTTAAGGAGGAAGGGCCCCATTAAAGGGTAAACTTGTAATAAATTGGAATTTCAAATAAACATTATGTACTTGTGTTTATAAAGAAGAAACGGTTCTGGTGAATCTTTCTTTGTGCTCTTGGGGGAGGGAGTGGATCGTGCAGAGTCCTGAGTGCTGGTACCGCTGACTGTTGGGGGCAGTTGTCCTTCAGGAGCAAGAGGATCCCTGAAGTGTGACCTTCAGCTTCTCCTGGCCTTGGCCCTAAGCCCCCTCTCTCCCTCCAAATTTTCATTAGAATTCTAGGAATTCGGGGAAAATATTCTTAAAGGCTTCACTGTGGGAATTTGTATAGTGCTTGAGGACTTAATTTTGGGGCAACTCCTGGCGTTTTAAAACACCTCAAGGAAAATTTCGAACATGTAGCACAAAAAGAGTGAAAACAATGAATTCCCATGTACTGTGCTTCAGCAGTTCCACCACACAGCCAGTCTTACTTACGCCTGCGTGTTTTTTATGCTGGCAGTTTTTAGAAGTCCGAGTGCTTGATCGGAGTAGGTCACTGCCAGGTGGCCACCCGCTTACAGAATTCAGAGATGTTGCAGAGCCCACGGTGTGGTCCCATCTACCGAGAGGGAACTCTGGCTTCCAGACCACCCGAACCCAGGGCGGCAGTGATTGAAACGGGAAGAAATCTGAGGAGAACCTGGAGCCCTGGGTGCGGGTTCTGCCCCAGCTGCTCTGTGGCCTTGCTGAGTGTGGGCCTGGGGTGGGCGGGGGGTGGGGAGCCGCCTGCCCCGAGGTCCGCCCCAATGTGGCCAGCGCTCCGGCTCTGGGCAAGGGAGCTGTACGACCTCCGAGCATTTCCTAGACGGTCACAGCCGGACACGGGGGCCCGGCCACGTCCGTGAAGTCATGTTCCCCAGTGGGTTTCTTAGGGTACCTGAGGGTGGCGCCCGCGGGCGTGCACCCTGGTCTTGTTAAACCATCGGCCTCCCTGCCAAGGGTGGGACCTTAGGGGAGCCACTGGACGTCAGCCTGCAAACAGGAACGAGAACTTTCTCCCGAGGACAGGCACCACTTCTGGGATTCAGCGGAGCCCTCCCTCTAGTCCTGCCTGCGCTGCCGCCTCCTCAGACCCGGGCTCTGGAAATCGGTCAGGGGTGGCAGTGAGCGGGGCCTGCATTGCCCGGGAGCCAGGGCGCCCTCACGCAGGGCACTGAGAATCCCAAGCCGGGCAGGAGGAGAGGGCCCGGGGCCTTTCGCCAGACTGCGGCCCAGAGCAGGCAGGCAGAGCAGGTACGGACACCCCTTCCGGGGGACCTGCTCCGTCTGACCGCGGACTCCTGGGAACGTCGAACCATTTCCTTGGAACTAACACCGAGGTCAGGGCTAAGACGTTCCCTGACCTCAGGCCTCCCGTGCACAAGCTGAGCCGCGGAGGGGCGGGGCCCGCGTGGACGTGAGCGCACAGATGTGCCGCCGGGGCGGGGGGCACCCCGTGCACAGGCCAGCAGGTGTTGGGTTCTGGAATTTCCTTTGGGAGGCTGGGGGGCGGGGAGGCCCCACTGTGGGAGGGGTTTCTCTGGACGAACCCGCCCTAGGTTCTAACACCTGCCGTCCCGATGGAATCCCATCCGTGGTGTGGCGGAAGTCACAAAGGCTCTGGAGGCCGCAGGCTGCCCGGCCGTGTGTGATCCCCAGCCAGCAAGCTCTCCACACTTCCCCTGGCTGTGAAATGGGGAGAGAAGGGTCAAGTGGAAGGCTTCTGGAAAAGGTCTCTAATAAATGTTTCCCTCTTCCTTCTCCTCCAGGGTCTGGGACTTTTCTGGTGTCCCCCAGTGCTGGGAAGCCACCGGCAGAGCCCCTCACTGCCCACCTCTCCCCTCCCAGTTGTTCTGGAAGCTCAAATCTTGTTTCCACCTGGCGGGACCTAGCTGACTGCACCCTTCCCTGACCACTGACTGGCAAGGGACAGGGGTGGACTGGTGCCACTCCTGATGCTCAGCGTCCCCTCCATCCTTTGCCCATACACAACGTCACCTGCCTTTCTCTTCCCCAGTCTCCAGAATCCTCTCCTTTTGCTCCCACCGCCCCTGCCCTGAGCCCAGCTCAATGCAGCCCCTGCCCCCCCCCCCTTCCGACCCGGGCCCCTGTCACCTTCAACAAGCGCAATCTCTCAGTCAAGGACCCTCACGGGGGGAGTGACGAGGTGTCAGGGTCACTTGGCTTCACTGACTAAAAAAGGCCAGAGGCCCTCCTGTGTGCTCCCTGAGGGGAAAGGCTTTAGGAGGGGGCTGGGGGGAAGGCTGTGCAGGAAATGCATAAGCACAGGTGCCTGGCTGCAGAGTTCCCCCGGGGGTCAGCGCCGGTCCTTGTGGGGAGGGACAGTCCTCAACTCTCCTGAGCTCCCGATGGGAATCTGACACCCTGTTTGATCTTCAGTTGGTGTCTTTCTCGCCCGCTGAGACCGGTGGTTGGTGCAGGGCACAGAGCTCCGGCCCGAGAGGCCCTGGCTTTGGGAACTCAGCCCTACTACTGATGGGAAGCAGTCGACCCTGGGCCCCCCCGAGGCTCTGAGGCGAGGCTGGACCCTTGGGGCCTCCTGGCAGTGACACCGAGTGCTGGCTCTGTGCATCATGCACCCAGGGCCAGTGACGCAGGCCCTCACCTGGCTGAAGTCACAGTGGCCGGAGCAGAGGCCAACATGGGCCTCTGGGGTCTGAGCCCCCACCCCCAGCCCAAGCTGATGGGGTCTCCGTGGGAGGGCCACACACTCCTTACAGTGGGCAGAGATGGCGCAGGTCCCCGCGGCCTTGGGCTTCCCCGGCGCGCACATACACACGTACCTTGTCCTGGGCCCTGGCACACGAGTGTGCAAGGTGCCCTGGAGCAGCCGTGTGCACTCCCCTGCACCTGCCCCATTTCTCACAGCAGCTCTCCACACCGCAAATCCTTCCACAGCCTTCGGAGCTGGGGGCCCAGTTCCCACTAGACTCCAGGGCTCCCCATGTCCCCTGTCTGGGCTGCCAAGATGCCCACATACCAGTCCGGCCCCATCCCCACTCCCCCCAGAGAGCTGAGGGGGGGCGGTGGGGTGCCCTGACTAGGACTCCAGGGAGTGAGGTGGACGCCGGCAGTCCTGGCAGGCAATGAGGACGGTCACCCCAGCCTCAGCCCTCAGGCCCCGGGAAGGGACAGCGGGACACGCCCACCCGAGACGGCGGGAGCAGGTCCTGAGGCTCCGAGGGAAACTTGGAGACAGGTCGGCGCCCTCACTTCCCATACGAGTGAAGAAAGCAGTCCTACCCACACCCCCCAGACAGGCTAGAGTCCCCAAGGCCACGGGTGTCCTTCCAGGGATTCCCGGAGCGGCCCGGCCGGCATCCCAGGCACACTTTGCAAAGCGGGAACTCAGGACTCAGGCAAAGGAGCAAAGACAGGCGAGAAGGGAAAACACACGCACACGCGGGGACCTCTGCAGAAACAGCTGCTCCCCAGGGACGCCCTCCTGACCGGGAGGGGGGAGCCAGAGATCGGGGGCCGGCGCATGAGGCCAGCACCCACCCCGCTCTGCCCACCAGGGAGACTCCCGCAGGGCCCCCACCCTCCTACCTTCCCCCTTCTCGGCCCACAGAGGACTCGGCGGTGCCACACGGGGGGGGGGGGGTTTATTCCAGTCACAGCTTCCAGAGAAACTCAAACAATAAATTACATCATTAAATAAACTCCCTGTTGGACCACGCCCTCTTCTGCCCCTCCTCCTCGCCGCATGCTCCCCCAGAACCCCGTGGGGACCTGGCCAGGGCCACCCCCTGCACTAGGCCACAGCGGAGTGAGCCTCACCGGGTCCCGGCAATCGAGGTGGCAGGAGAGCCTCCCCGCCCTGGTCCTCGGCCCCTCGCACTCACTTGCCTGACCTTGACAGCTGGGCAGCTGCTAGTCAGCTGTCTCCTCCGGAGGGGGGGCCGGGAGGGGGCAACAGCCGCCCCGCGCAGCCCTGTGTCCCTAGAGGTGCGTGGGGTTCTCCAGAGAAGGGTCCGTCTTAGTCATGTGCAAGACCACGGTGGGGGCCTTATAGTGGCAGTGGGTGCCACGCCCGTAGCCCCCGGGCGCCCGGCAGGCCTTTGCCCGGGCCCGGCCAGCTCCCATCTTGCGGTGGCACAGGCTCTGCCAGGTCTGGAAAGTCTTGGAGCTCCATACCCAGACGCCGCTGGTGATGCCCACCACCAGCGACATGAAGATTTTGAGCATAAAGACAGCCACGGTGGGCACCGAGCCCCCTGGCAGCGAGCAGTCCCTCCGGCCCCCGGGCATGCTGGCTGCCGAGCAGGGCTGCTCTGTGGCCCGAAGGCGCCAGAAGTCCATGTTGAGGCGTTCATAGACGTAGCACACGATGACGCAGGTGGCAGGCACCGTGTAGAGGATGGAGAAGACCCCAATCTTGACCATGAGCTTCTCCAGCTTCTCCGTGTTGGTGCCGCCCGTCTTCATGATCTTGCGGATGTGGAAGAGGGCCACGAAGCCCGTCAGGAGGAAGCTGGTGCCCAGCACCAGGTAGCAGGAGAGGGGCACCAGCACGAAGCCCGTCAGTGCAGCCGCATCCATGCTGGCCACGTAGCAGAGCCCCGTGAGCTCGTCCCCGGCCACCTTGCGCAGCGTCAGGATGACGATGGTCTTGAGGGCCGGCAGGCCCCAGGCCGCCATGTGGAAGTAGCTGCCATGGGCCTCGATGGCCTCGTGGCCCCACTTCTTGCCGGCCGCCAGGAACCAGGTGAGGGTCAGCACCACCCACCACAGCGAGCTGGCCATGCCGAAGTAGTAGAGCAGCAGGAAGACGAGGGTGCAGCCCGTGTTCTCCAGCCCCTCCTGGATCACGTAGAGCGCGCCCGCCTCCTGGTCGCAGGCCACGCTCTGGGCGCCGGCCACCGCGCGGATGAGGAAGGCCAGCGAGTAGACGTTGTAGCACATGGACAGGAAGATGATGGGGCGCTCGGGGTACTGGAAGCGGTGGGGCTCCAGCAGGAAGGTGAGCACGGTGAAGGCCGTGGAGAAGAAGCACAGCGCCGACCACACGGCCATCCAGACGAGCGCGAAGTCCTTGTCGCGCCGCGACCAGAACACCTCGACGCCGGGCCCGCAGCGCGGCGCGCACGAGCGGCTCTTCTCCACGTACTGGAACTTCTCCGGGTTCTCGCAGGTGCCGCCGCCGCCGCCGCCGCCGCCGCCGCCTCCCCCCGGGCCCGAGGCGGGGTCGCCGGGGGGCCGCGCGGGCCGGGGCGCCACGGGCAGCATGCCCAGGCCCTTGTGGGGCTCGGCGGGGCCGGCCGTGGCGTTCTCGGGCGCCTCCATGCAGAGCGCGTGCGGGTCGTTGCGCGTGGGCAGCCGGGCGCAGTCCAGCGAGTCGGGCCAGCCGAAGTTGAACTGCTCCATGATGGGCGCGCAGCGCAGGCGCGCCTGCTCGCACATGGGCCGGCAGGCGGGGATGGGCGTCGAGACCTGGTCGGTGCACATGGGCGCGTACAGCGAGCACAGGAAGAAGCGCAGGTGGCTGTGGCAGCCGTACTGCACGAGCGGCGCGAACTCGGCCAGCTCCGCGGCCGCCTCGCCCTGCGACGTGTGGCCCAGCAGGTTGGGCATGCGGGTCAGGTTGTAGCCGATGCCGCGGCACATGGGGATCTCCACCGCCTGGCAGGGCGCCGGCCCGCGCCCGCGCTCCGGGTCGAAACGGCCGATCTCCAGCGCCGCGCCGCCCGCCGCCAGCAGCTGCCACAGCAGCAGCGCCCGGCGGAGCGGCGGCACGGCCATCCCGGGCGGCCCCGGCCGAGGGCGGGAGGGCGGCCCCGGCTCACTCGGGCCGCGCCGTCCGGCGCCCCCGTGCCCGCCCGCCACGTCGCGGGGCGCGGGCCATCGCCCAGCCGCCCGCGTGCGTTCGGGCGCCCCGGCAGCGCGCAGGGAAGCCGCCCGAGGGAGAGGAGGCGCCGAGCCGGCCGAGCGGCCACCGCCGCTGCCACTCGAGCGGCCGCGGAGCCAGAGCCGGCGCCGCCTCCCGGGGCCGCCGCTACAAACCTCGGGGCGGGGCGCCGGGCGGACACGCCCAGGGGCGGGCCCTCCGCGCGCCGGGCACGCCCCTCCCCCCGCCGGGCTTTAAAGGCGCCGCGTCTCCTCGCCGCGCCGCGGCATCCGCGTGGGCGCGATCCGGCGGCGCGGGGTGCAGGTGCGCCCGGGGCCCGAGCGCTCACACTCGGTGCTTCCCCTTCCCTTGTTGCCGCACGCTCCCCGCGACAAGACCGCCCGAAGATTCTTCTGCCCTTCATCCCCGGTTGCCTCTCTTTACCCCAGGCGGCAGACCCATTTCTGAGTCCTCCACGCGTTGCGAAGCCTCGGCCTTGTACTCAGTGACAGTTCAAGTGCAGCCTGCGACTTCACCAGTTGTATGCGACTTTGGGCTCTTCTCCCTCGGCCTCTGTTTCCTTTCCTACAAAACGGGCAGACAGTCTTGTGAAAACAAGCAACTCGTTTGTTGCATGCGTCCTGCTTATCGGTCGCACTGCACAACATGACCTCATTGTCTCTTCTCCGCAATCCAGGTGGGGAACCCGAGGCTCAGAGAGGAGTGACATACCCAAGGGCACGGAGCTATTAAGTGTTGCATCTGTGACTGAGTCCGGACCCCATACTCGAACTTGAAACCCCAGGGTCAAGGGTCACTTGCTTTACCGACTGAGCCAGCCAGGTGTTTCCCCCCACGCCCCCACCCCTATACTCGGTCCATAAGGTTGCTGTACTCCTCTGAGGGGAGTGGGGGCCACGCGGTGTCACTGTATCGCTGGGAGGCTCCGCTCTAGAATGCCACCTTGACACCTTTGAGAGGCACTTAGGAAGTGCTTCCCTCAGAGCTGAAGGACTCGGCTTTTTATTTTTTATTTATTTTTTTTAAAGATTTTTATTTATTTTTTAATTTTTAGGTAATCTCTACACCCAAGGTGGGGCTCAAACTCACAACAACGAGATCAGGAGTGGCAGGCGCCACCAAATTGAGCCGGCCAGGTGCCCCAGGACTTGGCTTTTTCAATCAAAGTGCAATTGACATGTAACATTAGTTTCCGGTGCACAACATGACTGGGTATTTGTATACACTGGGAAATAATCACCAGGTAAGTCTCGTCACCATCTGTCAGCGTACACAGTTACACATTTGTTTTCACTTGTGATGAGAACTTCCAAGATTCACTCAGCAACTTTCAAACGCCCAATACCACGTTACTGACTGTAGTCAGCAGCCTGTACTTACGTCCCCTGGACTTACTTATTACTGGAAGTTTGTACCTCTTGGCCCCCTTCACCCATTTTGCCCACCCCTCCCAATCTGTTCTTTGTGAGTTTTGTCTTTAGATTCCACATGTAAGCGAAATCGTACAGTATTTGGAGGACTTCATTTTGACACCCTTCCCCTCCCCTCCCCTCCCCTGAGCTCCCTGGGCACAGGGCTTTCCCTGGGGGGTCCTCTCTGGCCAGGGAGCCTGCAGCCACCACCCCAACAGCCTCCGGAGAGCCCCATTCTCCTTCCTGTGCCTGCAGAGCAGAGGGACCTCGCAGATACCTTGGGAGTCCACCTCATTACCCTCCTCACGTCTGCCCTCACCCCCGGAAGGGTGAGGAAGACCCAGACTCAGACTCCACAGGTCCAGACGCCCTAGCTGCTGCTCAGGGTGCTTCGAGCACAAGGGACCGAGGGAGAGGTCTGCCCTGCAGGGGGTCTAGGAGATGGACCCAGAACGTCCCATGAACCACGCAGACCCTGGGCCAGGCACTTCCCACCGTGACCTTTCTACCCTCGTAACAGTTCTGCAAAGGAAATATGTAATCATTTTACAGAAGAGAAATTGAGGCTCAGAAAACTCAAGATATTTGCTCGGATTACACAGCTCCACAGGGTCAGGGTGAGCCTCCAGGCTCTTCCCCAGCATGAGGCTGCCCACCACCAGAGGAAGGGTACCTGCCCCGTGGTGGGGACTCAGGGTGATGCGCTCAGCGCCCCCGGAGCCATGCTGCGGTGGGGAAGGGAGAAGGAGAGGGGCGTGCTCTGTCATGGGCATGCACCCAGCTTCGTGCTGAGAGGCCCCACGAGATTGGGCATCCGTGGAGGTGCGTGCAGCCCGGTGCCCAGCGCTTCGTCCACACTCAGCCCACCTGAGCCTCGAGAGGTATGGCTGAAGATCCTGAACTTCCCAAGGAGGTCGGGTATCTTGCAAAAAAGGACCCCACCTTGACCCTGTGGTCAGGGATAACGGTTTCGCAGAATGCCAGAGGCAGCTTCCCATTGCCCAGGGTGAAGCTCATGCTCCTGAGGATGACAGCAGATGGCCTTCCAGCCATAGCCCCTAGCCCGCCTCTTCATCTCCTGCCATGACTCCCCCCGCCCCGTTGAGAACACCGTGCCACGTCCCTCCCTCATGCCTTCAATCTCCCCAGCCCGGGAGGCTCTTCTCTTCTGCTCTGCTGGGTACACCAGCCTCCGGCATCACCTCCCAGGGGCCGCCCCCCAGCTCTCCTGGATGGGGCTGGAGGCTCTGCTCCCGGGCCCCAGGGTCCTTGCCCACCCACTGTCCCCTCTCTGTGCACTTGGGAACTCTTGGCCCTCCCTCCACCCCCTGCTCCACCCCAATACCAGCAGCCGCTGGAGGACCATGGGGACACTTTAGTTCTCTGTGCATCTGGCCCCCCAGAGGCAAAGGTGCATGAATGATAGCGGGGCCCCACGTCAGGGTGTCCGTTGGAGGTGGGGGCTCCAGAGGAGCCCCTCTGTGGGCAGCCGGGGGTGGAGGCTGAGGACAGTGGAGGCTTCCTGCTACCCACACTGGGCCCGGGAGCCAGGGTTTTTGTGCCCCTGCCCCCCAGCAGGGCGGAGAGGAGTCTGGGGGCCCTTCCTCTGTCAGTGGCAGTGGGGAGGGCGCCCCAGGAGCTGGGGGATGCCAGGCTTGTCACCATGGCAACAGCTGCTCCTGGGAAGCCAAAGGTGGGGGGTGTGGAAGGACCCCTCCCCCATGCAGATGCTGCTTGGAGAGAAGAGGCCTCTTGGGCCGCCTGCCCACCCACCCGGCTTTGTCACTCGATCTCCGTCTTTACAAAGGCAGAACAATACCCGTGGGCTCGCTGAAAGGGAGCCTATGGACCAGGAGGAGGGGGATTACCATCAGTGCCCACCCCCCATTCCTGCTTCACTGGGCAGAGGGGCCAGAGACAGGGGCGAGGTGGTCGTAGAACCCCCCTCTCGGCTCCTCCCCGGAGAGGCCTCCCTTCCTGGGGGCCTGCGCACATGGGAAGGGACACCCCTTCCCTCTCGTCCCCCCCCAACCCTCTTGTCTACTTGGCTTGCACTCCCAGAGGCCCTTCTTACCACATCCTCCCTGACTGTGGCAACTTGTCACCCCCCAGTGCACACTTGCTGCCCTCCCCCTCGGCCCAGATACTGCCTCCTCCAGGACGACGCCCTGCCTGATGGCCCTGGTGCCCGCCTCTGTGCCCTGGGGCCACCACACCTGCGCCTGTCTTCCCCACAAGCCTGGAAGCCCCCGGGTGTCTTGGGCGCCTGGCCTGGAGCAAGCTCCCATAAATGTTTGTTGAGTGAAAAACACGCCGTGATGAGGAGGGGGCCGTAGATCTTTCTGGAAGAGCCTGAATGCCAGTGGGGCCTGAGGGTGGGGAAGAGTAGTGACTGGAGCCTGGAGCACAGAGGTGTTTGTGTGAGGAAGCAGGCTCAGGCCACACCTTCTCCAGGTGCCCAGGACACCCTGCAGGAGGGCTGTCGCTGGTGCCGGAGGACCTGGCAGACACACTGACGCACCTGCTCCTGGGCAGAAGGAGGTGGGTGCGCTGGGACGGGGAGGCAGGGGGAGGTAAGTGTAAGCATCTGCGGGGACACGCAGGGGCCCCCGTGCATGGGGCAGGACTGGCTGACATGCTCGGTGGGGGGGCTCCGGGAATGGGCTCACCTCCCCAAAACTTGAACCCTTTGACTCAGTTTCCCTTGATGGCGATGCGATGTCAAGGGCTGGACGAGACTGTTCCATTCTAAAGAAGAGTTTTTAAAATTCCTTGTTAGGGCATTTCCGGTGTTCACAACTAGTCAGCATTAGAGGTGAGGAGAGAAATAAGATGATCTGTCCGCCTCTCCTTACAAACCCGGCCCTCAGGGAATCAGCGTTAAGAGTTTGGGCACCTCTTGGGCACCTGGGTGGCTTAGTCATTAAGCGTCTGCCTTCAACTCAGGTCAGGATCCAGGGTCCTGGGATCGAGCCCCGCATCGGGCTCCCTGCTCAGTGGGGAGTCTGTTTTCTCCCTCTGCTGCTGCCCCTGCTTGTGCTCTCTCTCTCTCTCTCTCTCTGCTAGATAAATAAAATCTTTAAAAGTTTTTGATACTTTCTCCTAGACTTTGCAAACACATACACACACAGTGCAGTCTTTTCTTGTTTTTGTTTTACTAAAATGGAATTAATATTGTACTTTTTTTGGAGAGAGAAAGAATGAGAGAGCGGGGTGGGGGGAAGGGGCAGAGGGAGAAAGAGAATCTCAAGCAGGCAGAGCCCAGCAGGGGGCTCAATCTCATGACCCTGAGATCATGGCCTGAGCCAAAATCAAGAGTCGGGTGCTCAACCGACTGAGCCACCCAGGTGCCCCAATATTGTACATTTTTACACTTCATTTCTCTTACCTAAAAATCTATCATGGATAGATGGATGGATAGATGATTAAAATCAGTGTAGCAAAATGTTAATTTTAGAATCTACATGGTGAGCATTCAGGTGTTCACTATAAATTTTGTTAAACTTTTCTGTATATTTTTATTTTTATTTTTTTTTTAAAGATTTTATTTATTTATTTGATAGAGACACAGCAAGAGAGGGAACACAAGCAGGGGGAGTGGGAGAGGGAGAAGCAGGCTTCCCGCTGAGCAGGGAGCCCGATGCGGGGCTCCATCCCAGGACCCGGGGATCATGACCTGAGCCGAAGGCAGACACTTAACAACTGAGCCACCGAGGTGCCCCAACTTTTTTGTATATTTTTAAATTCTCACCATAGTTGAAACAAAAAAATCTGTCACGAATGTCTTTCCATGTCAACACACAGGATCCAACCCATTCTTTTTAATTGTCACTCTGATTCCCACAGTGTGGAATTATTATAAACTATTCAGCTAATCCCCTTTAGGTAGGCATTTAGGTGATTTCTATTATGATTCCTATTACCATGGAGATCCATGAGTATATGTATCTATATTCAGGGTCTGCAAACTGTGGTCCACAGGCCAAATCTGGCCTGCTGCCTGTTTTTGTAAATAAAGTTTTATTGGAACCAAACCATGCTCACTGGTTGACATGGAGTCTATGGTCTTTGAGCGACAATGGCAGAGATGAGTAGCTGTGACCGAAACCACATGGGCCACAAAATGGAAAACTTGTACAACTTGTACTATTTGGTTCTTTACAGAAAATGTCAGCTCCTAAATGTACTTGTGTTTTTATTTTTATGGCATAGTCTGAGAACGATGGATCAATGGATGTGTGAATTTTTTTTTTTTAAAGATTTTATTTATTTATTTACTTGAGAGAGACTGAGAGAGAGAGCACATGAGAGGGGGGAGGGTCGGGAGGGTCAGAGGGAGAAGCAGACTCCCTGCCGAGCAGGGAGCCCGATGCGGGACTCGATCCCGGGACTCCAGGATCATGACCTGAGCCGAAGGCAGTCGCCTAACCAACTGAGCCACCCAGGCGCCCTGTGTGAATTTTTTTATAGCATCATTGAGGTACATTATTGATGTACAGTTCCCATAAAGTGTACAATTTGATGAGTTTTGACATATGGATATACTTGTGAAATCATCACCACAACTGATGCAGATAATGACTATCTTCTGGTTAAAATGCAAATGTCTTACTTGGAAATCACATATTAAAATATTAATAACTGGTACATATGTGACTGCTATATATATAATTGGCCACTATAGTGCAAAATGAGCTTAAAGATAAGTATCTTTTATTAAGTATTAATTTACATTTTATTTAGTCCTCTTAACATCTTACAAGCTTGTTACTATTTATTTGAATTTTTAGGTGAGGAAACGGGCCTAGAGAGAGTTCAAGCTACTGACCTAAGGGCAAGCAATAGTGCCAGGATTGAAAAATAATACTGGGGCGCCTGGGTGGCTCAGTCGTTAAGCGTCTGCCTTCGGCTCAGGTCATGATCCCAGGGTCCTGGGATCGAGCCCCGCATCAGGCTCCCTGCTCGGCAGGAAGCCTGCTTCTCCCTCTCCCACTCCCCCTGCTTGTGTTCCTGCTGTCGCTATCTCTCTGTCAAATAAATAAAATCTTTAAAAAGAAAAATAATACTAATGAATATATTCTTCACCCCCAAAAGTTGTCTTATACCTTCTCCCCCCTCCCCAGGTGATGGACTGCGGTCAGTATAGTGTAGGTCACATTTAGTTTGTATAAGTGGAATGTTAATGTGATTTCATAGGAATTTTTGGTAGCAAGCCTTCACTGAGCACCTCCATTTGCGCACACAGCACAGACTGGGCTAGCCGCTGGGGACACAGGACGAGCCAGACTGGGAGCCTGCTCTCCAGTTGTTCCCGGGCAGCGGGAGTCGGTCACGGACAGAATAGCCCCCTGTGGTGTCCGCTGACATCTGTGATTACAGGAGCTTCCCCGCCCCCCGGGTGGGTGTCAGAAGGATGCGCGAGCTGGGTCTCAAAGCCAAGTGGAGGCCGGGGAGAAGAGAAGGAAAGGTGTTCTAGACAGAGGGCACAGCCTTTGCAAAAGCTTTGGAGGGAAAAAGGAGGCAGCCTGCCGGGGTGGGCGGGTGGTCCGGGTCATAGTGGAGGCTGGGATTTACCCTCGGGCAATGGGGAGCCCAGGATGGTTTTAAGGGAGGGTGTCCATTACTCGGTCTGTGCTGAGTGCTATGGGGACAAAGGACAGCGTGGGCTCTGCTGGGGGCAGGCCAGGATCCAAAGAGGTGACACGTGCGTGAGTGCTTTCTCCGGGCCAAGGGAAGGAGGAAGGCATTTGCGGCGGGGGGTTGCGGAGCTACCAGCAGGAAGCAGGCCCTTTCGGTGCGGGACTCTGGGGTTGCTGCCGGGAAGGGGCGTGACGTCTGCGAGTGCCCGGGGCGGGGGGAGGTGGGGGCAAAGGGACGCCCCACCTCCAGGGAGCCCCCGGCCGGTGTCCACCCCTAGCCGGGCTGGGGCCGCTGTAGCCACCCGGCGGCCAGGACCGGCCCGGAGGCGCCGGCCGCTACTGAAAGCCGCTTTTGTAGGGCAGCTCGAGCTCCTGTTTCGTTGACGTTGGAACCTGCTGCTTAGTGATCCAACTCCGAGGGAAATCCAGCAGCAGCGGAGGGGAAAAAAAGTAACCTCAGCTGCCGAGCGGGGAGGAAGGAGGCCCCAGCCTGGCCTCTGCTGCCCCCACTGCCTCCGCCCCGCCCCCATGCCCCGCGCAGCCGGGGGTCTCGGGCCTCACACACCCAGCCCGGGGCCCGGGACCCCCACCCTCTCTGAGGCTGCTGTCTGCGGGGCTGTGGGGGGCCGTCTGGGGCTTCTCCCAGAGCAAGTCACCTGCCTGCTGGGCAAGCGGGCCCTGGCCAAGGGGCTCACCTCACTCCTCCGCCACCCCTGCCTGGGGAGGCTCCAGGCTCAACGGTCACGAGCGTGTCCTGGACCCATTCTCCTGCCCCGCCCCAGCCCAGCCTGCGGCCCACGCAGGGGCCTGGCTCTGGGCCACACCAGCTATGAGGGCAGAAGCCTAACAAGGCCTGTCAGATGCCGAGGCACGACCTTTAGCCACTCCAGACCATGTCCCCCCTCAGCCGGGGGTGGACTGTGGGGGGGAAAGGTGTGGACATCGCCCCCAGGCCCCCCCCCCCAACAGCCCAGGGAGGGCCTCCCACCTCTTCACGGCCCAGACCGCCTCCCCTTCCAGGCTCCAGTGCTTTCGGATTCCGGTCCCAACGCTCCCTGTGTCCTGTGAAGCCCTTTCATACCCATGACCTTGTTGGCCCCATTTGACAGATGAGGAGACTGAGGCCTAGGTCATGCCACCAGACAGGCCCCGTCCTTCTGTCACTCCCATGAAGGGCTGCAGCACAGGGAGGGGGCACATCCCTCCCACCCGGTGCCTCCTGGTTCTTGCCCGGTCCTGGCCCTTCCCGGGTGTGCGCTGGGGACAGGCGAGGGGAGTGTGATTCCACGCGAAGCACAGGAGCCCCCCTTCCCGAATGTCTTCTCCCGGGGCCTGTGCTACCATTTCTGCAGGCGCTGACCCAGGGCAGACAGCAAGTGAATCTTGGTGGCCTCCAGGCCCCGCGCGGCCACGTCGAAAGATGGTTCAGAACATGGTTTCTGGATTCAGCGGCCTGGACGCCAACCGTGCCCGGCAGCTGTCATCTGAGGCAATCTGTGCATCATCCCTGGGCTGCCGGGCTGGTGCTCTGGGGCTGCTGGGACGGCTCCCCCAGGCGCACAGCCCCCCGGGGCTGGAGCTTTCTCCTGGAAAGGAGGGAGAGTCCGCCGGGAGAGCCCTGCAGGCCTTCCGCGGTCCCCTGCAGGTGAGAAATCTCCCTGAATCCACCCACAGCGAGGGGCACCCTCCCCTGTCTCCTGACCCTCGGTGGCCTCCCTCAAGGACAGACTAGATCTTTGTGACATACCACATCTACTCTGCTCCCGTGTCTTCACTGGCTCCCACTTTTCTGTAGGGTCAGACCCAAAAGGCCCAGCCTAGTGAGCAAGGCCTTGTCCTGGGCTCAGTGTTCAGCTTCCCAGCTGGAGCCCACCTCCCATTCATGGAGCGCAGGGTCCCAGCCCTCATGCCCCTGGCGGGCCCCCAAACACGCGCCCCAACCTCTGGGCTGGGGCCGCATCTTTGCTCAGGACAATCCCTTTGCTGACTGTGGACTCTTCATCACTATTGCTTTCTGATTTACTCTTTTTAAAAGAGAAAGAAATATAATGTATATAGTTTATAATCACACATATTAAGAAAAAAACTAGCATTATGCTCTGCTCAAACTTTAGAGTAGACAGGAGTTTATAATAAAAAGTGAGATGGGGGGTGCCTGGCTGGCTCAGTCGGTGGGGGGAACGTGTGACTCTTGATCTCGGGGTCATGAATTTGAGTCCCACATTGGGTGTGGAGATTACTAATAAATAAATAAATAAATAAAAAGAAAGTGAAAATCTTCATGTGCTCCCATCCCCCTCTCTAAAGGGTCCCCTGCTGGCAGTGGGCGGTGTGTCCATCCAGACCCTCTATGTGGACTCAGGGGCCTTCTTGCAAGTGAGTAAAATGGCTTTTGTTTACTTATAATACTTTTTTAAAGATTTTATTTATTTGACAGAGAGACACAGCGAGAGAGAGAACACAAGCAGGGGGAGTGGGAGAGGGAGAAGCAGGCTCCCGGCCAAGCAGGGAGCCCGACGCGGGGCTCGATCCCAGGACCCTGGGATCATGACCTGCGCCGAAGGCGCCCCTTATAATACTTTTAAAAAAAAGATTTATTTACCCGAGAGAGAGAGAGAGGGTGCACAAGTGGGAGGAAGGGCAGAGGGAGAGAGAGAGAATCTCCAGCGACTCACCACTGAGCACAGAGCCCCCAGTAGCCGGGCCTATTCCACCATCCCAAGATCACGGCCCCAGCCAAAATCAAGAGTCGACTGGGGCGCCTGGGTGGCTCAGTTCTTAAGTGTCTGTCTTTGGCTCAGGTCATGATCCCAGGGTCCTGGGATCAAGCCCCGCATCGGGCTCCCTGCTCTTTGGGAGGCCTGCTTCTCCCTCTCCCACTCCCCCTGCTTGTGTTCCCTCTCTCGCTGTGTCTCTCTCCGTCAAATAAATACATAAACTCTTAAAAAAAAAAAAATCAAGAGTTGGGAAGCTCAACCGACTGAGCCACCCAGGACCCCCATGGTAATTAAAGTAATACATGCAGATAGTTTTTTCTTTATCGCGATGGAATTTATGTTAAAATGCACAGGTCTAGG
Source organism: Phoca vitulina (assembly GCF_004348235.1). Classification (NCBI taxonomy): domain Eukaryota; kingdom Metazoa; phylum Chordata; class Mammalia; order Carnivora; family Phocidae; genus Phoca; species Phoca vitulina. The sequence continues at coordinate 2,836,473 of NW_022589748.1, read as the reverse complement.
GCGCCTGGGTGGCTCAGTTGGTTAAGCGACTGCCTTCGGCTCAGGTCATGATCCTGGAGTCCCGCGATCGAGTCCCGCATCGGGCTCCCTGCTCAGCGGGGAGTCTGCTTCTCCCTCTGACCCTCCTCCCTCTCATGCTCTCTGTCTCTCATTGTCTCTCTCGCAAATAAATAAAAATCTTAAAAAAAAAAAAAAAATAATGAAAAAAAAAATGCACAGGTCTTGTGGGTCCAGCTTGACCAATTATTAACAAAGCAAACATGGCCATGTGACCACCCCCCAGCTCAAGAAACGGAGCAGGCCTGCTACCCGCCCCCCCCACCCCGCCACTGCCTTGGTCCCCCTGCGGCCAGCCGCTCTGCCCGTTCTCACTGCTTGCGTCCCAGCTTAGCTGCACCTGTTCTTGTCTGGCGTATAAATGGAATCGGACGGTATTTGCTCTTTGTGTCCGGCTGCTTGCGCTCGGTGTGGTGTCCGGGCCCCTCCTCGGCGGCGCTATGAGGCTCTGTGATTCGTTCGCTCTTGTTGCCGAGTGGGGCTCCGTTGTACGGACCCGGCACAGTTGGTGTGTTCTCCTGTTGATGGACATCTGGGTTGTCTCCAGTTTGGGGCTTGCTTATAGACTGTTTGTGTCCTCCCCCCCAAATTCCTAGGCAGAAACCCACCCCCGAGGGTGATGGCATGAGGAGGTGGGACCTCTGGCAGGTGACAGGTCACGAGGATGGAGCCCCATGAATGAGATGAGCGTCGTTATACAAGCTACGCACACCGACGTGGTGAACCTTTCAATCACTAGGCTGAAAGAAGCCGGGTCCGGCAGGGGATATGTACGGCTCGCTTAGGCAAAGCCTGGAAACAGGCACAAGTAAATCGCTGTTTATGATAAATGTTACCAAAATGTCAAGAGGTTAAGGTCATAATTGGTAGGGAGGATGTGGCAGTCCGGCGGGGACCGGGAGTTGGTCAGGTTTGGGAGGGGCAGGTGGGGGCTGTGGGATTGACCGCGTGTCTCTCTCTTGCCTGGGTGGGGTCACGCAGGTGCTCTTTTGATAACAAGTTGCCGTGGGGACACTTCTATTTTGTGCACGTTTCTCTTTTATTTTACCACTTAGGAAGGAAAGGGGCGCATGAATCCGAAAGTCCCTGTCCCTCTCCCCTCTGCAGAGGTGACACCGTCGGTCTTGTTTTGTTTGCTTCCAGAAGCTTCCGTGCACTCACATCCCTCCACAGACATGTATACAGAACGGGAGTTCTCCTGTGTCTCCTTTCAATGATGTATGTATGTATCATTCTGTAGCTTTTTCTCACGGGATGGGTCTTGGACCCTTGCAAAGTCAGTCGGCCTCCTTTATAACCACGGCCCAGGATTTCGCATGTCACGGATATATTCTAGCTGGACTGAATGAGTAACAGTAGCCGCTGCGTGGGTTGTCAGATCTAAGCGCTTAGAACAGGCCCTGGGGCGCACCAGGTGAGCCCTGAGCCAGTGCCCTAACTCCTTTGTGCCTCAGTTGCCTTAGCTGGAAATGGCGGTAGCTGTCAGAAGGGATTCACGTGAGGTTCTGATGGGTCCATCCGGGAAAAGCTGCTCCTGGCGGTGCGGGCCGCGCGGCCGGGCCCCCAGCGACGGCTGCAAGCGCAGTGAATGTGGGTCCAGCTTGACCAATTATTAACAAGCTGCAACCAAGGACCCATTGGTTGTCATGACTGTGAACGTGCCCTTTGCTTTCATAGCTGGAAGGGCGGGTGCTCGTCTTTGTTCTTTATGTGGGTCGTCTTGGCTCTTCTTCCTTGTTTTGTCTTCTAGACGAACTCTGTCATCTACTTCCATAAATAATCCTGTTGGATTTAGAGATTCATTTATTGAAGTTCTAGATTGATTTTGGGGGAACGGACACCTTTACAATATCGAGCCCACCCCTCTGGAAGCAGATGATCTCTCCTTATATTCTGGTCGTTTCCTTCCTTCGCTCCTCCCTTCCTTTCCTGCTTTCTTCATCCCATACACGTTTGCTGAGCACCTACTACGGCCCACAGTGAGGAGACAGACCCGGTCCCTGCTGGTGGGGCTGACGATCCAGTCGGAGATGAACGCAGATAAACGCACACACCGGGTGGTGTGGGGCTGTGAGGGCAGCAGGGGTGGGGGCACAGAGCCACCTCAGAGACCTGAGTGGGGGTGGGAGGGGCTGTCCCAGGTTCCAGGTCTTCATCCCAGTTCTGAGGCCCTCAGACTCTCTTCCAGCTGGAAGGACATGTCCATCCATCCCAAAGTTGCCCTGAGGGTTGGGTGGAAGTCCATCTCACCCCTGACCCCCCATGGCCCCCCGCACCCTGTCATTGGTGTGCTGGGGCCTGAGCACAGGGGGGAAAGTAGTAGGAAGTCTCTGAAGAAGACCCCTAGAGACGGGGTGCCATACTCAGATCTGCGTTTCCCAGTAGCCCTCTGCGACCCCAGTGAGCCTAAGTCAGGGCTGCAGGAATAGAGAAGGGAGTGTGTGGCTGCGGACAGGGAGCCACGTGTTGAATGAATGAATGAATGAATGATCAGCCTGTATGGACACAGCCTGCTGGTATGGAAGAGTCCAGAGTTGCAGAAGGGCCAGCCCTCCCTGAGTGGCCCCGTGGTGACATCAAGCTCCACACCGGCTTGGCCCTCATCAGCCAGGGCAGGGCTCTGACCACAGGACTCTCCAGCCTGCAGTCTCCTCCGCAGGGAGGCCTGAGGTTGGGCCAGCTGCCTGGCAGGAGCTGGGACCAGGGACGGGGGGCTGAGGGCAGGACGTCCCCCCAGTGAAGGGTGGCATCTGCCCGGGAAGAGACAGGGGCTGGGGACCACGGCCAGAACGCCTCCAAGCTGAGCCGGCAGGTCGGTGCCAGGAGGGCCCTAGGCCACCCCCTGCCCCGCATCCTTGCCTCATCCACTCCCAGGAGGGGTGGGGGCGCGGCAGACCCCCGTCCCGCCCCCGCACAGAAGCCCTTTCATGGCCGGCTGGCTGAGAACGCTGGCAGCCCCTCGGCCCCACGCCTCCTTCCTGCTGGGCCCCCACGCAGATCCCCCTCTCCGGGCTCCCGCGGCAGGCCCAGGGTGGGGAGCAGCCGGGCATGGAGCACAATGTGACTCCTTGTTCCCCAGCCCGGCCCGAGCCTCCTGAAATTGGCCCATTTCCTGCCTGGGCCGTGGGGCCTTTTCCAAGGTAAATAAACAAATACAGAGAAGTTGGGGCCTGGGGTGGAAAGCGGGGTGTTGGGGTTTTCTTATCCCCCACCCCAACCCCATGGCCATAGTTGCTGTGTGGCCACAGGGGCAGAATGGAAGGCAGGGCCCCCACCCTGAATTTTGTTGGCCCCTGAGAGAACAGGACCCACAGAAGGTTTGGGCCGCCCAGTCTCCCCCTGCCAACGCCCCGGTCCCCACTCTCACCCAGGGCTGCCCCCAGAGAGGAAGCAAGGAGCCGGGGACCCCCGGCAGGGGTTCGCAGCACGGGACACAGCAGCTGAGGGGCGGAAAGGGTTCTGGGGTGGATGGCAGTCCCTGGGCTCCCATCCCAGCTGTGTCACCTGGCGGGGGGGGGGGGGGCGCTGTGATCTCGGGGAAGGAAATGGCTTCCAGCTGCAGAAAGGACTCAGAAGGGGCTGGTGCCTGGAGGGCCTCATGCCCCTCGCCAGGCTGCCTGACCTGGACAAGTCACCTCAGCTCCCTGAATTGATGGGTAGGAGACTCTGGGCCTGCACCCCACTAGTCCTGGTTCTTTTGTCCCTACTGTGAGGGGCAGGAGCAAGATCAGGCCCTCCAGGTGTCCTCCAGGGCCCCATCCCCCCTCCGGGTGCAGGCTGAGCCCACCCTGCCCTGCGGGTGTGAGTGGGGGCCACACACAGCCCCTGGCATTTGTCCCCTCCCTGTCTTCCGCCTGCTCCCACACTCTCCCCGTAGAGAAGGCCGGGCAGGTGCACCCACTTCCCGGCCTGCAGGGAGGGGCCTGGTCTGACACGGATCCTTTGCATTTGTCTCCACCACCTCTAGCCCCAAATCCTGCCTTCCTTCACTTATTTTCCCTTAAAAGCAGTACACCCTACGGCAAAGCATGTCTGATGCTCCGGGGGATACTTTGGGGTGGGGGAGGCGTGGTCAGCTCCCCTGGGGGCGTCTGAGAGGCTCTCCAGGAGGGCCAAGGTCGGGGAAGGAGACAAGTGACAGGGTCCCTGCCCACATGGAGCTTACATTCTAGATCCTCAGAAAAGGCATCTGGTTCCCTGACCTTGACCAGCACGTTGTGGGTGGCCTCAACTTCCCTGTTACTCTCTGAGTGCGGACAGGGCAACACCGGTTTCCCCGTCAAGGATCTCTCTCCTTTGTACGAGGTCTCCGGGCTAGCCTGCCCCCTGAGCTCCGACATTCCCCCCATGTGCCTGATGTCGGTCTCCACTCGGCTGTCCGTCCGTCATCCGTCAGGCCCGCAGACATGTCCTGCGCCCCGTGGCTGGAACAGACTTCCTGTCGGCCCCCACCCCTGCCTGCCCACTGCCTCTGCTCTGTCCTCACATCCGCTGGGGCTTTGTGCTTGGAAACCTGGGCACACCTTGGATTCCCACCGTCCAGTTCATCGGCCAGTCCAGGGAATATCCTGAATCCATTCTGTTCGTTGTAATCACACAACCTTATTGGATGTGGTTTGTCGGCCCAGCTCCTTTCTCTGTAAGAACCGGACAACAAAGAACCTTTAGGGACAGATGGATTTCCTCTCTGACATACCGCCTTTGGTGTGGTCCCGTGTGGACACAATCGGAGAGCAGAGTTCAGTCTGGAGTTGGGGCTCTCTCTGGTCTCAAGATGTGTGGCTCTGAGGCCGGGCCGGGTGCCCCCCATCCATGGCCGGTTCTCCAAGTGGGGTCACGGGCTCTTTGGGCATAGGGAGAGGAGGCGGCAGGGGAGCTCCGTCCAGAAGGGGCCCAGCACTCTGACAACATCCCTGCTAGGAACGAGGCTGGCTCCAGAGAGGGGCCCGTGTAAGTCAGTGTCCCAGAGAGCTGGGAGCAGAAGTGGGCCCACCTGAGGCCCTTCCAGACTGTCTGCTGGGGCCGGGCAGTGTAAGGTTCCGGGGAGGGGAATCTACATATTATAGGCCGCCCTTTTCCTCCCCCGCGCAGCCCTGACACCTGGGCCCTGCCCCCCACAGCCCTGGGCCGAGGCCCCCACCTCCACGCCCCGAGTGGACCTCCCACCACCCAGCACGGTTCCTGGCACAGCCCAGGTGTGTGGCCCCCTGGCCTACCCTTGGCTTGGGCTGACCCTTACCATCCTGCCACACTCTTGCCAGCCTGGGGCGGGTGTGAGGGGGTCAGAATGACAGAAAGGGCTGGATTGGGACTCCGAATCACCCCGACCCTGCAGACACCCACCAGACCCCATGCATGAATCGTACGTCATGGAGGACCAGGAGGGTAAAGACACAAAGTCGCCGAGGACCGTGCTGCTGGGCTGGAGAGATAGGCGTCTGGAGGGCACTGGGGCACTGAGCCTCAGTGGGGGAACCCACAACCGGGAGCAGCTCACTTTGTGAGAGTTTAAGAATAAAATGCAAGTAAAAAGAGAAGAAATGGCTCATGGATCACCTAAAATCATGTAGTTTTAGATTTTGTCACAGGGAAGATGATGTCTGGGATGAGTTTTTAAAGGTAAATGGGAGTTTCTCAGATTGTTGGGTGGTAGTGGGGGGACAGGAAAATGCAGGAAAAGAAAAGAGCAGGTGCAAAGACCTGGAGGTGTGGAAGAATCTGGAAACAGTGAGAAGTTCGGTGTGTTAGTGACAGTGATAGAAAGGCAGTGGCTTCAAGATAGAAGCTTCTCTCCCTGCCCCCTACCCCCCTTCTCATGGAAAAGTCCGGAGGGAGGCAGTCAGGGCTGACATGGTGGCTCGGCTCCATGAATTCCTCAGGAACCCAGGCTCTTGCCAGCTCACCATACATCCCTGGAATGTGGATTTTGACCTCCTGGCCCAAGATGGCAGTTAGAGTCCCAGCCATTGCACCCACATCCCAGGCAATAACATGGAGAAAGAGGTAAAGAAGAAGGGAGGGAAATATACATGTCAGTGTTTGGAAGGAAGGCTTTCAGAAGCTGACAGGTGACACTGTTTATAACCTGTTGGCCAGAACTTGGTTTGTAACCACCCTAGCCACAAGGACAGCCAAGAGATTATTCTGGGTGGCCACATGTCCAGCTAAAACTCAGGGGTTTAAATGCCATGGAAAAAGGGGAGGAAGAATATCAAGGGACAACCAGAGGTCTCTGCCAGCTGTGGCCTGGGGGGGGGCTAGAGAGTCAGGGAAGGCCGTGGAGTGGACCCCTGCCCCACGGCAAGGGGCTGGCCACAAATGTTAAGCAAGAGAGTGAACTGCTCTGACCTTTTCCGGGGGACAGTGGTGCTAGTGCTAACAGTGTGTGGGGATGGGCAGGGGGTCTCCACACGCCTCCCCACTCTCAGAGAGGGCAGCCGGGATGCACAGGGAGCCAGGGGTGAAGGGTCCAGCTTCCTGCTTGCCCGGGGCCTGCGCTTGCATCCGCTGGTGTCTGCCGGTCCCCAGGATGTGGGCCTGGCGTGGGCCCCGTCACCTTCAGCTGAGTGGCACCTTCTCATCACAGCTGTCCCCGGAGCTGACGGCTGGCTTCTCACCCGGGACTCGTCCCCAGGACCCACTCGGAGGGGCCTTGGAGAGCTCCGTGTCCAGGCTTCTCCCGCTCACCACACTGGCCACTGTGTGCGCTTTGATGTGGCTCGGCCCAAGGGGTTTCCTTCAAGGTCCCAATGGGCAGCGGGGCGAGAGAGCCCCTCTCCTTCTATCCGGAAGCCCAGGTGGACACACGCAGCTGTCCCTTCCTTTCCCACAATTCCTAGGAGCAGGGAGTGGGGGACCCCCCTGCCCTCCTTCCTCCTGTCTGGATTATTTTCCTCATCAGAAATTCTACAGTCCAGTGTTGTTCTCCAAGCCCGGAACTTGGTCAGTTACGTCGTGGAAGGTACTGGAATTAAAGTTCATTCCTTTTCAAGGTGACGCAATTGTGGGGTTGGGAGTCAGATATCCCCTCCCGTCTCCTCTTCCTCTTTGCGGGGCCTGTCCCAGGACAAGGCTCAGAACTGCCGAAGAGTTGAGCATGGGAATAGCTAAGCAGTTCCCTCCACCTCCCACCCTCAAGACAGAAGCATGAAGGCTCTGGAAGGAGCTGGGGCCCGGGGATGTTGCAACATCTGTCCCTTTTCCCTCCGCTTGCCCCACAGTATCTCCAGGATCCCCTATCCTGGTCCAGGGCAGATCGCAAAGTTAGTCCGTGAGATTATCGGGTCACTCCCTCCCCGGCGAGCCCCTCCATGGGAGGAGTGTGCCTCCCATCCCATTTAGATTGGCCTTGGCCGAGACTTGCTATGGCCAATGGGATACACGCAGGTAGGAGGCGGGCAGAGCTTGGAAAAGGGCTTGGGTGACCGGGCTGCCCCTGGACTGCTGACTCGGCTTCGGGAAGCATATGTCCCAGCGAGCCCACCTGTCCACAGAGGGTGAGAGACGCGTGGAGCCATCCTGGACCCAAGCTGGGGCCAAGTCCAGCCGCCCGGCAGGATGAGCAGGAGAGAAACGTTCATTGCTTCGAGCATCGGGGTTTTCGAGGGGCTTGTGAGGCAGCATTGTTTGGCAGTAGCTGACTGGCACTCTTCGGTGACCCCGGGGGCCCCTTGTAGCTCCATGGAGCGGCTCGCTGGGGAGGGAGTGACCTGATAATCTGTGATGGGACCCATCGTGCCCTTGCTCAGCCGGGTTTGGACCTGGACTTCTCTGAAGCGGATGCTGCACTGAATGACCGCCTCCTGGGAGCAACGGAACTGGGTGCCACCTCAGGGGCGACGGGGAAGCAGCCCTGCCTCCCCCCGGGCAGAGCGGAGGGGCCATCCTCTGGTCAGGGCTTCTCAGAGGACGAGGAGGATGCCAGACCAGGGCTGCCTGCCCTGAATACCTCGCTGTCCGTCCGGCCTGGCCTGAATCTCGAACACGTCGACCCAGGAGGTATGCATCTCTGCACCCATTTTCAGAAGAAAAACTTGAGGGCCAGAGAAATTGAGGGACTTGCCCAGAACCACGTAGCTGACACATGGAACAGCCTAGCTGGCGCTCCTGAGCCGGGATCCTTCCGGGACTGGTCCAGGCCCAGACAGGCTCCTCAGTGCAGGTATGTGAGCACACTCTCTGTCTTGCCCACTACCTTCCCGGATGGGGCTCTGGTCAGAGGGGTACATCTTGGAGGAGGAGTGGAGTTTTTCTTAGGCCTGCCTCCCTCCTGCCTGGGCCCCTCTCTCCTTCCTGTTACCTGGCCTGGCCCTTGAAGTCAGTGTGAACCCCAAATTCAAAGCTCATCGAAGCCAGCTTCCAGACAACTCTCACTCCTGAAAGCATTTGATAAACCCACTCATACTGAGGCTCTGATGACTGAGAGCTGAGCCACCATGGGGGTGGGGAGGGAGGACACCCCAAGAAGGCCACATGTGGACACGACCCAGTGAGGCCAGGGAGGGAGGCAGGAGAGAGGCCACACAGGACAGGGCCTGAGCTTCCTTTCCAAGTGAACAAGAGTGTGGGGCCAGGTGTATTTATAACACAGCCCTGAAGGGGACCAGGCCTCCCATAAATCACGCTATTTCCTTGGCAGGAGTAAAAATAGCCACATGGCATCCTGCACATGCTTGTGCATGGAACAGAGCTGGCCCGGCCAACCCCTCCACCCCCAGACCCCGCCCTCTGGTCATGCCTCATTTGACCATCAGGACAAAGTTTCCACCTCCTCCTCCCCACCGGGCACCAGGCTCGCTGCCTGCCCCTCATCTCCACGGGGGAGGGGGGTGCCTCCCAAACGGAGCTGCTGGGTGGGTCCCCTGCAGCTCCATCCCCCAGGCCAAGCCTGCTGACTGTTGGGCTGGCTCAGGCCAGCTGCAGGGGGAACAGTACAAATCCTTGGCCAAGTCAAGTTGGGGAAAGAGTCAGAGGTGGGTAGTGGGTGAGGAATAAGGGTCGGGGCTGGGGGTGTAGTACGTCAGCAGAAAATCCCGAGTCAGGACCCTGCTACACCATCAGGGCCTCCCCTGCAACGGAGAAACAGAATGGGAAGGAGGAACTTAGGGTGACCCAGAACCAGGTTTGGGGCTGGGGTGAGACTCCTCGGGCATGTGCCCCAAAGGGCACTCTGGGGCCTGCATCAGAGTAGTCTGGGGAGCTCCTTACAATGGAGATGCCAGGTCCTGGACTCTCAGGAGTGGGGCCAGAAGTGCATTTTAAGCAAGGTCCCCACGGTCTTGGGCCCGCGGTCTCTGCCGGCAGCCCAGGCCTCCTCCGATGCACCCCTGCAGCACAGGACTGGGGCTCTGGGAGGTGGAAGGCAGGGCAGGGGGAAGGCTCTCTGCTCGCTGCCCTCCCTTCCACTTCCTCTCCTCGGGCAAACCAGTTTGCCCGCAGTCTCTGGGTCAGCAACAGCGGGAAAAAGTGACCAGCTGGAAAAGTGACCTATTTGAGGCAAGATCACCCCCTACCAGCGTCTCAGCCTCTCTCTGGGAAATCTACTCCTGCCTAGGGGTGGGGAGAGGCAGCCTTCCGGGGGCTGAGGCCCTGGGGCCAGGTCTGGGAGGAGCCAACCAAGGTAAGGGCCTCACATCCATCAATCTGCATAGTGAATTCGCCCAGACAGCAGAATCCCTGCAGCAGGGATTTGAACCTGGGTCTCTGGCCACAGCCCACAGTCTAGGTCATGGTGGAAAACCCCAGGTTCTTCCTTGTGTCCAAACTCAGTATTATCGCTGAGCTGCCTTCAGTGTCTGTCTCTCGTGATGTCCAGGGCGGTGGGGGGGGGGGGGGAGTGTCAGGCAGGGTGCCCTCCCCCCACCCTCGCTGGGCACTGCCTCCCTAGGGCAGCCTCCACCCGGCAGAACCTCGCCCTGTCCCAGGTTCTTGTTCTGGCAGAGACTTGCAGGCACTTAATTCATCTAATTAGACTAAGGGCAGTGGTTCTGGCCACACCATGCCCTACAAGACCTCAGAGGAGTTACTCTTCTCTGAGCCTCCTTTGTACAAGCAGTACTCGATGAGCACATAATCAACAGTCTCTGCTCACCAGCTCCAAACTGGGAATTTGCTCACTTATTCTACAGATGTTTATGGAGTACCCCCTATAGGTAAGGCAGCCATCCGGGGCTGGGGCGACAGCAGCATGTAAGACAGGATGGGTGCCTGTCCACAGTCTTGTCTGCATGGCACTTACATTCTGGGGATTCAATGGCAGGGTTGACAGCAGAGACTCTAGAACCATCTGGGTTCAAATCTTGGCTCTCTTAACTGGCTGTGTGGCCTTGGACAAAACACCTAACCTCTCTGTGCCTCAGTGCCCTGAACTGTAAAGTGAGGGCAATAATGGTACTGGCTTTGCCATTGGGAGGATGAAATGAGTTAGTGGTGAAGGACCAGTATTGGACATCAAAGTATGGAGGGCCATTATTTATTCTATGGCAGTCCTATGATTCCTTCCCTCTTAGGAGTTCAAAGGGACTTGCTCTTGCCTTTTCCTCTTGGACCACAGCCTCCTGAATAATGGCAAACCTCCTGATGCCTCATGCAGCTGGAAGAAGGGCATGGAAGCACAGCAGCCCCCTCCTCCCTGACTCAGCCTAGTTCTTGTCTTTCTTGTTTGCACCATCTCTTCACAAGGAAGAAATCTCAGCACCACTTTGGGGTCTTATACTGGGTTCATCAAAAAGGAGACCACTGAGCCCTGGCCTGGTGGGAATAGAGGAGAACCATAGTCACAAAGCCTAAGCACCTTTGTGCATGGCGAGGAACGGGGCTGCTTTCAGCCCTGTAGGGGTGAGCAAGCTGACCGGGGCAAGTAGGCAAGGTTATGCTGTCTAGTTAACAATCCTGCCTGGATAACGGTCTTTCCTAGCAATTGGTGTGAGCTATGAGTGTATCAAGAAGGAATAAAGAGACCGCTGATAATCCTGGGAAGTCTAGTCATCTGGGCTATTTTAGTAAAAGGCCAAAGGGTATTAAAATTTAAACACCTGAGAATATCTTTATATTAAGAAAACCTTGGGACAAATTAATAATAGTACTAAGGCTGCCTGTGTGCCAGACACTATTCTAAATGATTTACAGATGTTAATGCAATAATCCCTACAATACTCTAAGGAGGTCAGTACTACTGTACTATTATTCATCCCCACATTTCAGGAAGGATGGCTGGAGCAGTAGTTCTCAAAGTGTGAGTCCTAGTTCACCTTTACCTGGGAACTTATTAGCAATGTGAATTCTCTGGCACCAGATGAGCTAAATCAGAAACTCAGGAGGTAAGGCACTCCATTTTAATAAGCCTTCTGGTGATTCCAGTGCATGCTCAAGTTTGAGAACCACGAAACTAGATTTGCTGTGTAGCAAAAGTTCCTACTCTCAGTGGCTTAAAACAGCAAAAGAATATTTCTCCCTCACACTGCTTGTCCACCAGGAGTGGGAGGGGGCTTTTGCTCATCACAGCACTCAGGTACCCTTTGGAAATGGTCCTAGAGGCATATAATAAATGAAGAAACATTTATTCAAGAAAATCTACTAAAAGTTGGTGAGAACAGTGAGAGTCTATGGTGTTTGAACCAAGACCACCCCCAGCTCTAGCTCAACAAGATGGTAATTCCACTCCAGACTGGTGCAGCCCAGAGCACCGAAATCCCTTTCCCTCTAGCTCCCAGTGAAAGGGCTATCTTCCCAGAAAGGGCAGGATGCCAGCGTTTCTCAGCCCGTCCCATGCTATCCATTGCTGAGGCATTGCTCGGGGTTCCCTTCTGCCCAGCCCCCATTCTGCCATGAGCATGAGACCACTGAGAATTCTAGGTCCCAATCCCCTTCCCTTGGCTTATAAGGCAGAGGTTCCATCATGGGAGAGGAAACCAGGAAGACCTGAGGCTACCGCCCTTCCCCTCTCCTGAGCACTCAGCTCCTAAAGCAGAGCTGTCTATCAGAGAGAAGCACACCCTGTCCCTATCCCCAGCTCCAGAGTCATGGCCTAGAGGTTTTACCTAGAGAAAGAGGCAGAGTGTAGAACAGAGGGCTCCCAATCTCTTTCCAAAGGAACAGACTTCATTTAGTGTGAAGTACAAGCCTAGAGTGCTCTAAAAACAGTGGAGGGTGTGGTAAAATGTAGTTGAAAGGGAAATTGTGAATTCATTAGAGACTCAGGCTAAACTGTAGCCTGGCTAGTTTGCCAGAGAGAATCAGGGAAAGAGATACTTGGAAAGAGCCCTTCTGGGGTCAGAACAAATCTCAAACATTGACCTCGCAACTATCCCTTCAAATGAGCCCAAATTTGATTGGCTCAGTCTGGGAACAAATGTATGTCATAGCATGTTGTTGAAAATAATAAGTAGCCAGCAATCAGTGGAGCTTAATAGATGGGTGCAGTCAGGGAAAGAGACAGTCAAAGAGAAGCCCATCAAAACCACTGTCATTCCAGAGTGACTGTGGGCATACCCATGGTTGCACCCACTTAGGAGCAACATCAGAGTCTACACACTGAGAATGAGAAAGGATGGAATAATCCATTCAGCCACTACACAAACAAATAGGCAAATAACAATAACAAGACCCAGGGGAGGAGACCATACTGAGTTCCTACAGGATATTATCTAAAATCTAATGCCTATAATCTACAATTATCCAGCCTCCAAGAAAAAATATGAGACTATGAGACATTCAAAGAAAGAGGAAAGCATGACTCATGTATCAGGGAAAAAAAATCAGGTAACAGAAACTGCCTATGAGAATGACCAGGTATTGGATCTAATAGAGGAAACCCTCAAAGTAGTCTTTATAAATACATCCAAAAAACTAAAGGAAACCATGACAAAAGAAGTAAAGGAAGATGTGATAACAAAGTTGCGTCAAATAGAGTATATCAATAAAAAGATAGAAATTATTCAAGGAATCAAATGGAAATTCTGGAGTTAAGAAGTATAATAATTAAAATGAAAAAATTCACTAGAGAAGCAGAACAGTAGACTTGAACTGGTAGAAAAGAGAATCAGTAAACTCAAAGATAGATTGATGGAGAGTATGCTGTTTGAAGAACAGCGATTAAAAAAGAATGAAGAAAAATGAACAGATCCTCAGAGAAATGTGGGACATCATTTAACACACCAACATACGTATAATGGGAGTACCAGAAAAAAGAGGAGACAGAAATGAGAAAAAATATTCAAAGAAATAATGGCTGAGAACTTCCGAAATTGATTGAAAAAACATTAATCTACGCATCCAGGAATCTCAACAAACTCCCAATGGTATAAACACAAGCAGGCTCATATGTAGACACATCCCAGGGTAAATGCTGCAAGTCAAAGACAGGAGAAAATCTTGAAAACAGCAAGAGGAGAACAGCTTGTCACTTACAAGGGAACATCAATAAGAGTAATAGCTGACTTTTCATCAGAAATTATGGGGCCAGAAGGTGCTGGGGTAACATGTTCAAAATTCTCAAAGGAAAAAAACTGTCAACCAAGAAGCTTATAGTCAGCAATGCTATCTTTCAAAACTCAAAACAAAACAAAAAAGACTTTGACAAATAAACAAAAACTGAGGTAATTTGTTGCTAGCAGACCTGCCTTATAAGCAGTACTAAAGGGACACCTGGGTGGCTCAGTCTGTTAAGCGTCTGCCTCCGGCTCGGGTCGTGATTTCAGGATCTTGGGATTGAGCCCCGAGTTGGGCTCCCTGCTCAGTGAGGAGCTTGCTTCTCCTCCCACCCTCTGCTGCTCCCCCCACCTTCTTGTGCTCTCTCTCTCTCAAATAATAAATAAATCTTAAAAAAAAAAAAAAAATAAGCAGTACTAGAATTTCCTCAGGCTGAGAGCAAGTGATCCCAAAACAAGAAACAGAATTCACAGAAGGAAAAAAAAAAAAAAAAAAAAAAAAAAAAAAGAATAGCGACAGGTAATTATGTAATTATAAAAGGTAGTATAAATGCACATTTCTTCTTTAAAAAGCAATAACATAAAACAATATGCATATAATGTACTATTGGGCCTATAACATATAGAAATATAATAGGGGTTTTTTGTTTTGTTTTTTTTAGGGCCAATAACAGCACAAAAGAGATGAGTGGAAGCAAAATAAAGGAAATGACTCAATGTGAATCCACAGGAACAAATGAAGAGATCCAGAATAATATTGTTAAGTCATAGACTGAAAGACTTATTATTAAATTAACCTAAAGATTCAATGTAACTCCTGTAAAAATTTCAACTGCCTTTTTTCCCCTCCAGAAATGATCAAGCTGATCCTAAAATTATGTGGAACTACAAAGGACCCAGAATAGCCAAAATAATCTTAAAAAAAAAAGAAAAAGTTGGAGAACTCACACTTCCTGCCTGTAAAATTTCCTACAAAGCAAAATAATCAAGACAGTGTGGTACTAACATAAGGATAGACATATATATTGGTAAAATAGAATTGAGAGTCCAGAAAAAAACCCATGTGTCAATGGTCACTGATTTTTCACAAGGGTGCCAAGACTATCCAATAGGGAAAGAATAGTCTCCTCAACAGATGGTCCTGGGACAACTGGAGAGCAACACGCAAAAAACTAAAGTTGGATCCTGACCTCACACCATATAAAAAAAATCAACTCAAAATGGATCAAAGATAAGAGAGCTAAATATAAGAGCTAAAACTATAAACCTCTCAGAAGAAAACATAGGGATACATCTTCATGACCTTGACTAGGCAAAAGTTTCTTGAATACATCACCCAAACCACAAGCAACAAAATAAGGATATAGAAAATTGAACTGATCAAAATTTTCAAAATTTTGTGCTTCAGAAGTCACTATCAAGAAAGTGAAAAGAAACTAACGGAATGGGAGAAAATTTTGCATATCATATATCTGGAAAGGGAACTGTATCTAGACTATAGAAAGAACACTTACAACTCAACAATAAAAAACCCAATAACCCAATTTAAAAATGAGCAAAGGATTTGAATAAAGATTTCTCTAAAGAAGATATATGAGGGGCACCTGGATGACTCAGTCGGTTAAGTGTCTGACTCTTAATTTTGACACAACTCATGATCTCAGGGCTGTGAGATCGAGCCCCATGTCCAGCTATGTGCTGGGTATGGAGTTTGCTTAAGATTCTCTCTCTCTCCCTCTGTCCCTCCCCGCCATTTGCGTACTCTCTCTCTCAAGAAAAAAAGATATATGAATGGCCAATAAGCACATGAAAACATGCTCAACATCCTCAACATCATTAGGCATTAGGGAAAAATGCAAATCAAACCCACAAGTTACCACTTTACACCCTCAAAATGACTATAATCAAAGAATCAGATAATAACAAGCGTTAGTGAAGATGTGCAGAAATCAGAACCTTCATGCACAGTTGGGAATATAAAATGATAGAACTGTTTTGAGAAAATGACCTAGCAATTCTTTAAACAGTTTAACATTCAGTTACTGTATGGTTTGGCAATTCCACTCCTAGGTATATATCCAAGACAAATGAAAACATATATCCACAGCACTACTGTGTATATGAATGTTTATAGCAGCATCATTCATAGTTGCCAAAATATGGAAACAAACCAAATGTTCATCAACTGATGAATGGATAAACAAAGTCTGGTAGTTCTGTACAATGAAATATTATCCAACAATAAAAAGGCAAGAAGTACTCATACATGTTACAACACGGAAGAACATTGACAACATTTTGCTAAATGAAAGAATCCAGTTACAGAAAGCCAGCTACTATATGATTTATAGGAGATGTCCATTAATAAATAAATCTATAGGAAACACAAAGCAGATTAGGTTTGGCTTAAGTCTGGGAGAGATGGGGAGGGAGCAATAGCTAAAGGTTACAAGGTTATTGTAATTTTTTTTGGAGGTGTTGAAATGTTTTAAAGTTGACTGGTGATGATTGTACATATTTGTTAATGTACTTAAAACTATCGAATTGTACACTTTAAATTGTATATTTTGTGGGGCACCTGGGTGGCTCAGTTGGTTAAGGGTCTGCCTTTGGCTCAGGTCATGATCTCAGGGTCCTGGGATCGAGCCCTGAGTCAGGCTCCCTGCTTGGTGGGAGTCTGCATCTCCTTCTCCCTCTGCCCCTCCCTGCCACTTGTCCTCATACTGTCTCTCTCAAATAAATAAAAAAAATCTTGGGGCGCCTGGGTGGCTCAGTCGTTAAGCGCCTGCCTTCGGCTCAGGTCATGATCCCAGGGTCCTGGGATCGAGCCCCGCATCGGGCTCCCTGCTCAGCGGGAAGCCTGCTTCTCCCTCTCCCCTCCCCCTGCTTGTGTTCCCTCTCTCGCCGTGTCTCTGTCAAAGAAAGAAATAAATCTTTAAAAAAAAAAATCTTTAAAAAAAAATAAGTTGTATGTTTTGTGAATTCTATCTGGACAGAGCTATTTTATGATGCAATTCCTAATACGATTTTTAAGAGTTTTTTTGTGTGAGATTATTCTCAGTATGCAGAACAGATGGGAGTGGTATTTTATTACTATTTTTTTATAGTGTCAAATTCATTTACTTTTTAACAACAGCAATCATTTATTAAATTAACGTTAGTCATGGGGTGCCTCAGTTGGCTGAGGGTCTGCCTTTGGCTCAGGTCATGATCCCAGGGTCCTTGGATCGAGCCCCTCTCTGCTCCCCGGCTTGTGCTCTCTCTTTCAAATATAATCTTTAAAAATAATTTAACTTTACTCACAAGTTTTGCTTTGGCGATCCCAAATGTGTCAGCATTTGGTTTAAAATTCATTTGAGTGTGCATGTTGTTCTTCTGTAAATAACTAAAAATGTTTTTTAAAATAAATGTGTCAAGCATTCAGAAAAAAATTCCGAAATTATATAACAGCTAATACAATCCAGCTTTGTCAAATCCCCACATTTTGCATTATTTGCTTCAGATTTTTTTTTAAAGATTTCATTTATTTATTTGAGAGAGAGAATGAGAGAGAGAGAGAGCACATGAGAGGGGGGACGGTCAGAGGGAGAAGCAGACTCCCTGCTGAGCAGGGAGCCCGATGCGGGA
Organism: Phoca vitulina; assembly: GCF_004348235.1. Lineage (NCBI taxonomy): Eukaryota > Metazoa > Chordata > Mammalia > Carnivora > Phocidae > Phoca > Phoca vitulina. The sequence goes on along the minus strand of NW_022589748.1, from coordinate 2,819,362 downwards.
CTCAATCCAGGGACTCCAGGATCGTGACCTGAGCCGAAGGCAGTCGCTCAACCAACTGAGCCACACAGGCGCCCCAGATTTTCTTTTAAGAAATAAAATATCACAAAACCAGTTGAAGTTCCCTATGTACCTCTCCCCTGACTTATTTCCCCAATCTCCCTGAATTTAGTGTTTATCACTCTAATGAATGTTTTATAATATACATTTTAAAACTATATATATATATAATCACAATGCAATATAGAGTAGTGTATTGTGTGCTTTTAAACTATGTAAATACTGTCATTTTGAGTATGTTGTTCTCAATGGTTTCTTTTCACACTGTTTTCCCTAAAAGAAGAGAAGAATATATCGAATCCTCATGTATCCATATACCAACTTCAGTAATAACCAGTTATGTTTACATGGGCTTCATTAAAACACCTACCCACTTCCTCTCACTCTTATTTTAAAGCAAAACAGACACAGTGAAATTTCATCTATAAAAGTTGCAGTACATATCTCCAAAAGATAAAGACATTTCATAAAAAATCAACAGTGCATTTTGGATCTATCCATGTGGTACATGTAATTCTAGTTCTGTTGTTTTAACTGTTAACATAAAATTTGATTACATGGGGATAATAATTTGATTTGTTTGACCATTGGCTTACTGATGGATGCTTTGGCTGATCCCTCATTTTCACCAAAAGCAATGATGTCATGATCACTTTTTTTTTAAGACTTTATTTATTTATTTGAGAGACAGAGATAGCGAGAGAGAGAGAGAGAGCAGGAGAAGAGGGAGAATATTCTTCAGAATATTTTGTTCTTGATTTGTATTTTATGTTCTTTGAATATCTGGAAGAACTCACCTAAAAAGCCACCTAAACCTGGCGTTTTATTTTTGAAGATGTGAAATTATTAGTTCAACTTATTTAATTATAGATCTGTTTGGCCTTTCTATTTCTTCAGGCATCAGTCTTGCCTCCAATTTTTGGCTATTATGAATAATGTTGCTATGAATATTCATGCACATATTTTTGTGTGAACATATGTTTTCAGTTCTCTTGGTGATACAACCAGGGGTGGAATTGCTGGGTCATATGGTAATTCTATATTTAACTGTTGCCATTTTATATTCCCACCAGCCATGTATGATGGTTCAATTTCTTCACATCCTTGCAAATGTTTGTCATTTTCTTTTTTCCTTTTAAAAAAAATTATAGTCATCCTAGGGGGTGTAAAGTGGTTTCTCACTGGGCTTTGATTTGCATGTCCCTAATGCCTAATGATGTTGAACATCTTTTCATGTGCTTATTGGCCATCTGTATATCTTTTTTTGGAGAAATGTCTATTTAGATCCTTTACCCATTTTTAAGTTGGGTTGTTGGTCTTTTTGTTGTTGAGTTTTTAGAATTCTTTGTATATTCTGGATACTAGTCCTTTATCAGAGATATGGTTTTCAAATATTTATCTTTTCACTTTCTTGGTGGTATCCTTTGAAGCATAATTTTTTTTTTTAAGTTTGACAAAGTCCAATTTATCTATTTTTTCTTCTGTTGCTCATGCTTTTGATGTCATTTCTAAGAAACCACTGCCAAATCCAAGGTCATGAAGATTTACTAAGTTTTCTTATGAGAGTTTTATCACTTTCACTCTTACATTTTTAAAGATTTTATTTATTCATTTGACAGAGACACAGCAAGAGAGGGAACACAAGCAGGGGGAGCGGGAGAGGGAGAAGCAGGCTTCCCGCTGAGCAGGGAGCCCGATGCGGGGCTCGATCCCAGGACCTGAGCCGAAGGCAGATGCTTAACGACTGAGCAACCCAGGTGCCCCAGTTTGCTAGGGTTTTGTTGAGTTTTTTTCCCCCATCTATTTTCATAAAGGCTATTAGTTAGCAGTTTTCTTTTCTTATATGTTTTTATCTGGCTTTGATATCAGGGTCCTACTGGCCTCACAGAATGAATAAGTGATGTTCAGGGTCATGGATTATTTAGAAGTATGTTGTTTCATTTCCAAGTGTTTGAATATTTTTGGGTTATTCTGTTCCTGATGTCTAGTGTAAGCGCTCTATGGTCCTACTTTGTATGGTTTCACTTCTTTTATGTTTGTAAAGGTTAGTTTTAGGACCCTGAATATAGTCTGTCCTGGTGAATGTTCCATGGGCACTTGAAAAGAAGGTGTATTCTGATGGTGTTGGATAGAGTGTATTATAAATGTCAGATCCAGTTGGCTGATGGAATTATTCAGTTCTTCAATGGCCATTCTGATTTTGTCTACTTAACTGACAGAAAAGTGTTATAGTCTCTAACCATAATTACGCATTTGTCTATTTCTCCTTTCATTTCTGCCAGCTTCTGCTGCATGTGTCCTGAAGCTCTGTTTTTAGGTGTGCACACATTTAAGGTTGCTTCTTGGTAAACTGAATTTGTCCCTTGTAAATTTCTTTGCTCGGAAGTCTACCTAGTCTGATCTTAGTATAGCCACTCCAGCTTTCTTTTGAAGGTTTTCTTAATGGTATATCTTTTTCCATTCCTCTATTTTTAACCTATTTATATCATTACATTTGAAGTAAGTTTTTTTTTTTAAGATTTTATTTATTTTTTTTGACAGAGAGAGACATAGCGAGAGCAGGAACACAAGCAGGGGGAGTGGGAGAGGGAGAAGCAGGCTTCCCGCCGAGCAGGGAGCCCGATGTGGGACTCGATCCCAGGACCCTGGGATCATGACCTGAGCCGAAGGCAGACGCTTAACGACTGAGCCACCCAGGCGCCCTGAAGTAAGTTTCTTGGAGGCAGCAAATAGGCCTTGTTTCGCTTCTCTTTCTGTCCTTTCTGACAATCTCTTTTAATGGGTGTGTTTCTCTACATTTAGTGTTATTATCAGTCTGTGTGGATTTAGGTCTACCATTTTATTACTTTTCTGTTTTTCCCTTCTACGTTTCTCTATTTCCCCTTTCCTATTTTGGGGGTTCTTTGCCTGTTTTTTACTATTTTGTTTTATCTGTTGTGTTTCTGACTCCATCTTTTTGTAGCTTTTTAGTGGTGGCTCTAGGGGGGCAGGATATACATACTTAACTTTTCCAGTCTACTTAGAATCGATATTTTACCTCTTTGAGTGGAATGTAGAAACCTTCCCACAATATAGGTCCCTTTACTCTTTCCCTTTACGTTGTGGTGGTTGTATACTACACTGATGTATACTGAAAATCCCACCAAACAATGTCGTAACTTTTTGCGTTCAACTGTCATACATAATTTTTATAACTTAGAGAAAGAATAGTCTGTTGTTATTTGCCCAGACGTCTACCATTTCTGTTGCTCTTCTGTCAAGCACAGTGTTCCAGGTTTCCTTCTGGTATTATTTCCCTTCTATCTGAAAAACTTATGTTAGTAATTCTTTGTGAGTAGGTATGCTGGGAACAAATTCTTTTGGTCTTCCTTTATCTGAGCATATCTTCATTCCACCTTAATTCCTGAAGGATATTCTCATCAGGCATAGAATAACGGATTGACCGTTCTGTTCTTTCCACACCTTAAAAATGTTGTTCCCTGTCCTTCTGGCCCCCATGGTTTCCCAAGAGAAATTCACAATCACCTGAATTGTTCTCCTCTAATGTATGTTTATCCCCTGGTTTCTTTCATGATTTTTTATCATTTATTTTTAATAGTTTAATTAGAATGTGTCTGGGTGTGAATTTTTTTTGGGGGGGTGTGAATTTCTTCAGGTTGATCCTGCTCCTGGTTCACTGAGCTTATTGAATTTGTAGGTCTATATCTTTTGCCAAATGTGGAGAGTTTCCAGCCATTATTTCTTCAAACATGATCTGTTCATGTTTTATAGCTTTACTCTGTGGGAGAGATGGGTGGAGTATGTTACTTTGTCTCCATTAAAATTCTGGAAACTGAACCTTAAAGACCATTTTGATATTCCCTGTCATAGTTACTTTTTTTGGGGGGGCAGGGAGGAGCAGAGGGAGAGGGAGAGAGAAAATCTCAAGCAGATTCCACACCCAGCACGGAGCCCGATGCAGGGTTGGATCTCACGACCCTGAGATCATGACCTGAGCCGAAATCAAGAGTCCAATGCTTAACCAACTGAACTACCCAGGGGCCCCAATTCTCTGTGTGTGTGTGTGTGTGTGTGTGTGTGTGTGTGTGTGTGTATGTGCGTAAACTCTGTACTTCTCTGTGGAGAAATTATCTAGTTCACTAAATCTCTCTTCAACTATGGCTAATTTGTGGTTTAACCATCCACTGAATTTTTAACTTGAATGACTATATTATTCATGTCTAGAAGTTTTGTTTGATTTTTCTCACATTGTCTATTCTTTTTTCATAGTGTTATTTTTCTCTTGTTTTTCATTCCTTTCACATTTTGAAATTTTTTCTTTCCTATAGGTGCCTACTTCCTTTATAATTAAAAAAACATGTATTTATTTGAGAGAGGGAGAGAGAGAGAGGTGGGTGGGAGGAACAGAGGGAGAGGGAGAATCTCAAGCTTAGCGTGGAGCCTGACTCGGGGCTTGATCCCACGACCCTGAGATCATGACCTGAGCCAAAATCAAGAGTTGGACGCTTAATGGACTGGGCCACCCAAGTGCCCCTAAATTTATTTTTTTAAGTGTAGTTGACTCCTTATTTTATAATTTTTTAAAGTTTTTATTTATTTAAGTAATCTCTACACCCAATGTGGGGCTTGAACTCACAACCCTGAGATGAAGAGTCTCATGCTCTTCTGATTGAGCCAGCCAGGCCCCTCCATTTTAAACATCTTATTTTACAGTCTCTATCAGATTGTTTTTGGGTGATCTTGTAGTTGGTGCATCTCCAGACTTTTGATCCTAGGTGAGTCTTCTGTGCACCATCATTTACCTTCATCATGGCTTTACCTGTGGGAATCCTGGGTGGCCTCAGTGGAGGTCCTGTGCTTTTAGAGCAAGTTTTGAGTTTTTCTCTGTTAAGTACCCCCACAGATATTACTAAGCCTGGGACCAACAGTTATGTTAATCTCTCGGTTTTAGGTTTCACAGAGTAGCGTCCCTGTGAATCTAAAACTTGTGTAAGCACTGGCTCATTGTAAGAAACTCTCAGGCGGGATTTTTAAAAATTCTACCAGCCAGGTTGAGAAAGGCATATTTCTTTCTTGTCCTTCTGTGCCTAAAGGTCCTTTCTTTTCTTCCTTCCTTTCCTTCTCTCTCTTTCTCTAAGATTTTTTTATTTATTTGAGAGAGAGACAGCATGAGCAGGGGGCAGGGGCAGAGGGAGAGGGAGAGGCAGACTCGTCACTAAGCGGGGAGCCTGATGCAGGGCCCTGATCCCAAGACCCTGAGATCATGACCCGAGCCGAAGGCAGGCACTTAACTGACTGAGCCACCAGGTGCCACAAGGTCCGATTTCTTTTTCCCCAGCACATTATCCCACTGAGGGTACAGCCCCAGACAGCTTCAGCTATAGATGGGGACTCCGTTTCAATGCCCACTTCCAACACGTCACCTTCTCTGGATGACAACCAGCCCCCAGTTTCTGCTGGTGCCCTCACCACTCCCCCGGCCCCCCAGAGAGGGCAGTTGTGGCCCACTTCATTTCTGGTTGGAGATTTCCTTTTGTTTCTTAATTTCTTGGACTTAAAAGGATGTGGTTTGTTTCTTAACTTCTTGGATTTAAAAAGATACTGTTGGTGGGTTTTTTTGTTTGTTTGATTGATTGTTTTGTTTGAGTCTAACTCTCCTAGGTGTTTGCAGCAGGATGGTTTTCAAGTTATACAATCCACTCTGTTGCTCGAAACAGAAGTCCAAACCTAAATACATTTTTTTTTTTTTTTTTTAGGAATCAGAATCATAAATTTTCAGAGCCCTCAAAGCAGGTAGAAGCTTGGCAGAACACAGCTTGGAAACCACCCATGGAGAAGGAAGAACTCAGCCTTCCTGCCACCTGCTTCCACATTTCCAGTCCTAGCACCCTCATGCTCTGGGACTTGGGGTAAGTTACTTAGCTTCTCTGAGCTGTCCTTTTCCCTACAGGAAAGTTAGGAGAATCATGCCCACCGCCCAGGGCCTGGGACGACATTTGGAAAGTCCTGGCCCAGTGATGCTTGAGGTGGGAGTCTCTCTAAATGTCTTTGGTATAATCTTGAGAATTTTCTTAGATGTAGCACCCCTTTGCACCGCCCGGTGAATGGTGGCTGGCTGGTGACAAGTTCCCAGGAACAGAACCCGGGACACAGAGGTCCTGTCTCCTTTTCTGTTCGTTTCTGGGAGGACAGCCCGGGGCTGGCCCCACCTGATGGCAGTACTCTCTGACCAGCCCCGGGCATGGACCCCTTGAGAAGGCACCCCACTCCCTCCCCACTGACCTTTCCAAGCAGCCCATTCATCCTGGGGTTGGGGTGTGGGCGGTGGTTAGAGACGAATCCCCATCCTCCTCCCCCAGACCCCAAGCCCGCGAGGGCGGACACCCCAGTGGAGGCGGCGACCCCCGGGGAGGCCTCTGCGCAGGAAGAAAGGCATTTCTGTCTCGCTCTGAACCCGCCTCGGGTTTCGCACTTCCCCTCCCCTGGACAATCCCGACCTTCACCGTGAAGGAACTTTTGCAAACACACACGCGCGCGCATGTATTTTTGGAAGAAGGGGAAAAATTCCAAGAGAACCTCTGCTCGGTTAAAAATGAAGTGAAGATTATATTAAGAATGAAAGGCGAGCGGGGCCGCTCGGCACACACAGAAGGCCCTTTCATCGCGCCCGGCCGCGCGCCGCGGGAAGCTGCCAACACAAACGCGGGCGGAACAGAACCTGCGGAGCCGCCGGCCGCGCTGCCAGGCCGCGTCCCGGCCGATCCGGGGCTGGCGCCGCTCCCGTTTCCGCTCTGCTGACGCGCCGAAATCGCGGGCGGCGGGGACCCTGGGAGCCGCGCGGGGAGAGCGCCTGGCCGGGCTGCGGGCGCGGCGTCCCCCGAGCGCCACCTGCGCGCGGGTACCACCCTCCCCTCGCCCCAGGGCGGCCCAGGGTAGCCGGTCTCCGGACTTCGGGCCCCACCCCTGCCTGCCTCGCCTCGCTGGGACCGCCCCTCGGCTCCGGGGCTGCTTGTCCTCATCCCGGGTACCCCCCTTCCCCCGCGCATGGGGAGCGCTCAGGGGGCTCAAGGCCGCCTCCTCCGCGAAGCCCGCCTGGGTCATCCCTGCGCTGGACTCCTGCAGGGCTTCCTCGCGGTCCTGGTTAGGTCCGAGCCCCTGCCCGGCAGGGTCTGTGTCCCTCCTGCAGCCCCTTACCCAGTGCGAGCCTTCCCCAGCCCCCAAACTTGTTCGTGGGGGTGAAGAACGAACCCATGCCTGCCACAGGCTCCAATGGAAATCCCGCTGGAGGACGGGCAGCCTAAGGGTTTGCCAACTGGGAACTAACTCCCATTAATGTTGGGAAAGCCATGCAACCTCACCCCATACGTTCTGTCATTTGGAATTGAAAAAGTCCCACTTAATACCCTCACTATACCTGAAAAGTAAAGCCTGAGCACTTTTCACTTGATAATTGTGGCCTTGACAATGTGCAACCTGCTTCCCTCTCTGACCTTGAGTGGCCTTACACTCCTCCAGCACTTTACCATTTACAGAGGACTTTCAGGGGTGAGATCAGAGGTGATTCTCCCCCCCCCCCCCCCCGCCCCCTGCCCCAGGCCCGGCGCTGGATAAGGAAACTGAGGCTTTAGTATTAAGTGCCGCATCCGAGGTCACAAAGGCATAAAGGATGCCGGTGAACTGCAGCCAAGTTGTCTCAGACCACGGCACCCAGCCATGCTCCCTCTGCGCTCCTGTGCCCTCCCACCCGCCTGGCCTAGGACTGCCTGCTCTGGAACCCACACTCGGGGGGTCTCCATGGCTGTGTGGCTCTGGTCCTCCCTCCCTCCTCCTCTCTGCTGACCTCCGTGTGTGCCCGCCTCGCCGCCCCTCCTCTGAGCCGGCAGCCTGCTTTGGGTCCCTTGGCATTTGTACTCCTGATGCTGTGGGCTGGCTTCTGCACGCCCACCCTACTCCTCCCTGTGCAAGCCTGCCCTATGCCACCTTAGATCTGCCTTTTAAATGTTTAGAGGGCAAAAGCCAGAAGAGGTGACAGTGGATGAGATTTGGGAGTGAAGGCAAGAGAGAGGAGACAAGCATGGGGGCGACTAGGTTTGCTCCTATCTGGGGTGTTACCACTAGCCAGCCTCAGGAGCATGAGGGAGAGGAGAGACCAGGGAGGGGTGGTCTCAGGGTCCCTGCGGGTACAGCGCTGAAGGTCCCGAGAGGGTGAGGCTGGAGGAGGAGGTCTGGGAGGCTCTGAGGTAAAGATGGAGGCTGACGCCTTGGGAATCAGTGAGCTTGTCCAAGATGAACTCATTCATATGCAAGAGAAGGTGACCCAGGACAGAACCCCAACATTTAAGGGGCTGGGGGAAGATGGGGAGAGGAGGAAAGGGCAGGAGGGAGGGGAGGAGGAGGGTCAGTGAAGGAAGCAGAGAGAATGGGAGAGTGGTTTGTAAAAGTGGCATGAGAAGGAATTTTAAGAAAGGAGTGTTCAAAACTGGTGGAAGATTACAGAGGTCTGTGGGAAACTTTCCAGAAGGAACCTTCTCACCAGTCAACTCAGGGGTCACTGAGGACCTAGGTCAGAGTGGTGTCCTTAGCGTGGTGACAGTAATGGGCCAAGGGGCATGAGTGAGAGCGGACAACTGAGCCGAAGCCTGGCTAGTGTGGGCTTACCAGACAGGAGAAAGACACACTGGAAACTACAGAGTACAACCGAAAGATTGTACAGAGTACAATCAAAGGAGTCCTAAATGGAAAGACATCCATGTTCATGGATCGGGAAGATCGAATATCGTTAAAATGCCAACATTCCCCAACTTGATCTAGATTCAAATCCATCCCTACCACAGTTCCCCCAAAAGCTGTCTCTGTACAGAAATAGACAAGCTGATCCCGAAAGTCATATGGAAAAATTCAGGAAACCTGGACTATCTAAAACAAAAATGGGGAAAAAAAAAAAAGGAACAATGCTGGAGAACTCACAGTTCCTGATTACAAAACTTACCACTAGGCTACAGTAATCAACACTGTATGCTGCGGGCATGAGAATACAGACTTATAGATTAGTAAAATAGAACCAAGAGTTGAGAAAGAAACCCATGTATCTATGGTCAATTGATTTTTTAAAAAAGATTTTATTTATTTGAGAGAGCACGAGCAGGGGGAGAGGCAGAGGGAGAAGCAGACTCCCCGCTGAGCAGGGAGCCCGATGCGGGGCTCGATCCCAGGACCCTAAGATCATGACCTGACCCGAAAGCAGACGCTTAACTGAGCCACCCAGGCGCCCCATGGCCAATTGATTTTTGACAAGGGTGCCAAGACCATTCAATGGGTCTTGAATCATTTGTTTTACAAATGGTGCTTGGAAACTGGATATCCATGTGCCAAAGAATGAAGTTGGACTCTTACTTCATACCATATACAAAAATTAACTCAAAATGGACCAACAACCTAAAGGTAAAAGCTAAAGCTATAAAGTTCTTAAAAGAAGACCTAGGGGTAAATCTTCATGACCTTCGATTTGGCAACAGTTTCTTGTATATGAAGCAACGACATGAACATGAGCAATGAACAGCAAGCAACGACAACAAAAGATAGATATATTTGGACAGCATCAAAACTCTTGTGTTTCAAAGGACATCATCAAGAAAGTGGAAAGGCAATCTACAGAATGAGAGAACAATTTTGTAGATCATAAATCTGATATGGGACTCATTTTGGAATGTATAAAGAACTCAATAAAAAGACCAGTGACCCAATTAAAATATGGTCAAAGGACCTAAACAGATATTTCTTCAAAGAAGATATATAAGTGGCTAGTAAGCACATGAAAAGGTGCTTGACTTCAGTTGTCATTAGGGAAATGCAAATCAGAATCATAATGAGATGCCATTTCGCACTCACTAGGATGGCTATATTAAAAAGGAAAAAGAAGAAAGAAGAAAAAAAAGAAAGAAAAAAGAAAGAGAAAAGAAAGAAAAGAGAAAAGAAAGAAAAGAGAAAAGAAAGAAAAGAGAAAAGAAAGAAAAGAGAAAAGAAAGAAAAGAGAAAAGAAAGAAAAGAGAAAAGAAAGAAAAGAGAAAAGAAAAAAGAAAGAAAAAAAGAAAAGAGAAAAGAGAAAAGAAAGAAAAAAGAAAAAAGAAAAGAGAAAAGAAAAGAGAAAAGAAAGAGAAAAGAAAGAAGAGAAAAGAAAGAAAAGAGAAAAGGAGAAAAGAAAAGAGAAAAGAAAAAAGAAAGGAGAAAAGAGAAAAGAAAGAAAAGAAAAAAGAAAGAAAAGAGAAAAGAAAGGAGAGGGGGGAGAGGGAGGAGAGGGAGGAGAGGGAGGAGAGGGAGGAGAGGGAGG
>NW_022589748.1:2508495-2808968 GCF_004348235.1 Phoca vitulina | reverse complement strand
GGAGGAGAGGGAGGAGAGGGAGGAGAGGGAGGAGAGGGAGGAGAGGGGAAAAGAAAAGAAGAAGAAAGAAAAGAAGAAAGAAGAAAAAGAGCAAGTGTTAGGATGTGGAGAAACCAGAACACACATACATGGCTGGTGGTACAGCCTCTGTGGAAAACAGGACTGTTCCTCCAAAATTTACACATGGAATTATCATAGGATACAGCAATTCCATTCATAGGTATAAACCCCAAAGTGAAAACAGGTGTTCAAAAACATACATGAGTGCTAATAGTAGCCTTATGCGTAATAGCCAAAAAGTGGAAACAAACCAAATGTCTATCAGCCAATAAATGGATGAAGGAAGTGTATCCATACAATGGGATGCTATTCGACTGTAAAAAGGAACAAAGTCGTGATACATAGTATGACGTGGATGAACATTATGCTGAGCAGAAGCCAGACACGGAAGGACAAATGTTGTAATGATTGCCTTTACACGAGATCTCCAGAATACATAAATCCATAGAGATAGACTGGTGGTTGTCAGAACCTAAAGGGAGGAGGGGAAAGGGAGTGACTGCAAATGGGTATGGCTCTTCTTTTGGGTGATCAAAATATCTTCCGATTAGAGAGGGTGATGGTTGGACAACTTTGTGATCATGCTTAAAAAAAAAAAACCCACTAAATTGCATACTTTAAAAGAGTGAAATTCATGGTATGTGAATCAGGTCTCATTTTTTCAACAAAGGAGAAATATATGAAGAGATCCTCTTGTAAAAACTGTGAATTCCCCCAGCGACGGGGAAAAGGGACAGAGATTGGGGTGAGGGGCAAGGGTTGACTGAATGGATGACATTTTCATGAAGTGATTGAACAGAATAGAATGAAAGTGGTCTGGCTGTGGCTGAGGAGAGGGGTGGGACCGAAGGAGTGTTCTGGTGGGAAGCAGAGGCTAGGCCGTGTGCAGAGGCAAGAGGGAAGGTCGGCTGATGACCCTCATGAGGTCAGGATCAATTGCACAGACACAGGCAAGGGGCGGGGCCTTCGACCCCCCTGGGAACCAGGGGAGGGGGCGGGAGGGGCAAGGATACAGAAGAGGTAGGGGTGAGGAGAAAGGGGGACCTTTACTGTCTCTGTGGAAGAGAAGGCCAGGTCTCTGGGCCTGGAGAGCAGAATGGGGGTGCTTGGAGGGGAAGGGGGTTCTGAGCATCAGGGCGAGGCTAGGAAGGACCTCCTCATGGAATCGAAAAAAGAACCAGTGACGCATGAAAGGCTGCTGAGTAATCCTGTGGTTGGAAACGCACCTTGGTGATTTTCACATCCATTCCACGGAGCCTGAGTGAGGCTCTTTGTGCTCTGGGGACACTGTACTATTGATGGCCAGTAGCTATCGGCTGTGGCCATACAGGGGCTGGCCTGCCTGGGTGTCTGCTTTACCCCCCCCAGCCCCCCCCAAGTCACCAAGAGGGGAGGAGGTAGTTGGGGTAGAGCTGCTCAGCCCTTGCAAAGGAGCACAGTTGATGGTGCCCAAGGGAGTGGCCCCCGGGGCTGGGGAGTCGCTTCATATCTCGGGGGTGCGGACTGAATGGTTAGGGCCGTAAGAGGTGGCTGACCCTGCTGTGGTCTTCAACCTTCCCAGCCAATGCCAAGTTTTGGACAACTATTCACAACCTGGGCTCAAAACCCCTCATTGCATTTCCCGCCCCTGGTTGCTGTCTGCCGTGGCCCCTAGGGCTCCCCCCACACCGGAGGATGCCCATCCCATGTGGCTTATCACAAGCAGCACGGAGGGAGGTAGACCCTCATGAAAATGGAGAAGCAGGGTGCAGAGCATGACTTTGTCCACATGCCCACGGCCCTTCTCTGGGTTGGTGACTGTCTGCAGATCTGGAGCCTGCAGACCTGCCTGGGGTCCGTGGCTGGGGTGTGAGCCAGGGGCCCCCGCCTGCTTTATGGGTCTGTCCCCAAGCCTGCCCCCAGCAGCACCTGTCTTGTCCCGTGTAGCGGTCACTGCACCGCCCCATATGAGCTCATGGTCACAGTCACAGAAAAAAGGGTTTGTCTTTTTTCATCAAGGGTTCTTGAACCGAATTTCCTTGATTCCTTTTCGGCAAACCAGTACAGACCCCTCATTTCCAAGCCACCTATTCTATTATCTTTCTGACTTGTCCATAAAGGTTTCGTAATGAGATCTATGCATTCCTCCGACAAACTGGGGCTGGTGTCTATCAGAGGGCGCTGAGGGATGGGGAACCAAAGTCGGATGGAGTACGGTCGCTGCCCTCAAGAAGCTCTCACACCTGGGGAAGTTGGGTCAGACCATCTGATTCCTGCAGTGAGACGGGGACCCAGGCCTGGGTGTCATAGAAATAGCTATATCAGGGTGGTCAGGAAGGGCTGCCTGGAGGAGGAGGGGCTTAAGCTGTAAGTTCCCCTCCCCCCCAGATTTATGCTTTTTTTTTCTTTTAAGATTTTATTTGAGAGTGAGCGAGAGAGAGAGAGAGAGAGAGAGAGAGAGCGCGAGCACAAACAGGGAGAGGGGCAGAGGCAGAGGCAGAAGCAGGCTCCCCGCTGAGCAGATCCCAGGACTCTGGGATCATGACCTGAACCAAAGGCAGACGCTTCACCGACTGAGCCACCCAGGCGCCCCTATGCATATATTTTTAACTATCTTATGTGTGCGGTTTTGTATAAAGAAATTAAAATGATTTTTAAAAACATGAGAAATATTTTAATACTAAAGAAGAAAGTTTCTGTGATTTTATTTGATGGATTGGGGGATAGAGAAATTCCCTCTTGTGCTGAGTGGCCCCTTTTCCGTGCTTGCTGGGACAGCCGATGGTGGCTAGGGACACGTGTGTCTTCACTCCCAGTCCTGCCACTGTAGGCTTGGGAGACTTGGGGGCTTCCACTGGAAAGTTCCTATTTTCAACTAAGCTTTGGAAAAGGATTGGAAATGCAGTCTGGTTAGAGCAGCAGAGAGGTGTGGACCGGTGTGAACGGTTAGTGACTGACGGACAGCAGCTCAGTGGAGTTGGAAGGCAGGGAGCCTGGCAGACAGCGGCTGGAGGGGGGCCAGGCCTTCTGTGCTAAATCAGGGAGTTTGAACTTTATCTCAAAGGCTACTGGGAGCTACTGAAGCATTTAAGTCGGGGCAGGACAGAGCTAGCAGGTGGAGGAGGGATGGTGGAGCCCAGATTGGCTGGGGAGGCCAGCTGGGAAGGCCATCAAGGTTAATGTCAGATTCACGTGTGGCAGAGATGAAGAGTTAGGGGCGACACCAGGGACATTAAGGAGGCAAAACTCTCAGCCCTGGAGACACGGGATGCGGCTGAGTGGGAGGGAGAAGAGCAGGACCCTGGAGTCTGGCTCAGAGGACTGGGGCGGAGGGGAGGGGGACAGGCGTGGCAGCAATTGAGGGAAATGATAATCTCCCTTCGGCCAGGGTGTCGAGGGACACTCTGTATCTGGGGGTCTCATGAGCTACATAGGGGTCCTCCCAATACAGGCCACACTGAACAAGCAGGAATGAGTTTGGGAAGCCTAGTCCTCAAGTTCAGGCAATGATGAGAAAATATCCCACTCACCCACCTCACAATTTGCCTCAAAATGTTCTTAGAAACCCACATGAGGTTTCCCATCTGGAATTTGGATTTGGATTCAGCTAGCGTACAAGGAGCACCCATTACTGAGTGAACACCCCTCCTGGCACAGGCCCCCTAGGGTCCCTACAGAGATGCCCGGTGACTTGGCAGAAGTTTGGGGTTCTGTCTGGGGTCATGTGGCCCCTTTTCTAGAAGCCCTCTTTTCTAACGTAGCCATTTGTCTGCAGGCTGTCTCCTGGTGCTGTCCTTGTTTCCTGGGGTTTCTTAAGAGCAGCCAAAGCCACACTCACCCCCAAGTCCCATCCCTTTCGGGATGTGGATTTGCTGGGCATTCCCCCCCCATGTGAGCAGTGAGGGGAAGGTCAGTGGGAGGGAGCTGGTGAGGGAGCAGTACAGGAAATAGGGATCCGGCTGAAGGTCCCCCCCACCCCCCACGGCTGTGCTTTTGAAGGGAATTAATATCACGTTTTTAAGGAAGATAAAACATTTTTTGGTTTATTACAATATTTATATTCTATTGTATTATCTGCTGACATTTCTTTTTCCAGAACGTTTGCCTCCAAGGCCAAAACCATGAGTGCATGTGTGTAAACATGCACACACAGACACGGGCATTTTTTTGCTTAACGGAGGCTTTGGGTTAAGTCAGACCGCTCATATTGTTACATCATTATCATTTCCAAAGAGTTGACCAAAGAGATTAGAGAGGTCAAGGTAAGCTGCTTAACCAGGTGAGGAAAGAGAAGGAAAGAGAGCAGTCTCTCCCTGCAGCCAGCCTGACCCTTGGACGTGAGAGGATGAGGGATGTCGCTGGTCTCCCCTGGAGAAGGAGAGCCTCAGGACTCCCCACTGCTGACAGGAGGGTCTGGGTCTCTCAGCCAGACACACACAACCTTCTGGGGTCTGGTCTGCCCACGCTCAGCAAACCTTCAGGTCAAGTGGCCTCCCAGCTACGTTTGTCCCAGCACCTGAGCGACCATGCTGAGTGGGGGGGGAGCAGAGGGAAGCCCAGGGCCCTTCTCAACAGGCCACCACCTCCCATAAAGGGAAGCTGCCGTGGCACATGAGCGCAGGTCACTTGCTGTGGCCAAGGCGCCACGGTTTCTCGGAGGCCCCCCCGGCTCGCTCGGGGAAGCATATAGTGGGTTATGTCGCCACCTGTTGCCCGGTTTGCTCAGCAAGTCAGCCAGGGGACAGAGAGGGGAAAGGACTCAAATCTTTGCTGAAGGCAGCACGCGGCCTTGGGTGGAGACAGAGGGGGAGAGATTCTTGACGACCGAGGGGAAGGTTCAACCAGCCCTTGCTCGGCTCTAGCCGCACGGCCTGGGGCAAGTCCTCCCTCCCCTGGGCCTCAGCCCCCTTCCCTCCAAGGAGATGCTAAGTGGCGTGGGTGCTGGCAGATCAGCGGGGAGGGTTAGAGTGAGGAAAGCAAGGCTCCCAGAGCCCGGGCTGAGCTCGGGCGGCTGTGCGGGGGAAGGCTTGTGGAGGCCAGAGGCCCAGTCCCCACCAGTCCCATGGTGGTGCTGAGGCAGGAAAGGCGGCAGTTCCACCCAGGCTCTCACAAGGAAGAGTCGGAGACCCTCGGTTAGTTTAGCTTTTTTTTGGAGAGGAAGAGAGAGAGACTATCTCAAGCAGGCTCCATGCCCAGCGTGGAGCCCAGTGGGGCTCGATCCCACAACTGCGGGACCCTGACCTGAGCTGAAATCAAGAGTCAGACTCTCAACTGACTGAGCCCCCCCCAGGGGCTCTCGGTTAGTTTCTTGACCTCCCCCCCACCAAGCCAGTTTCTTCCTTCCTCGGTAAGTTCGCCTCACAGAGTCTCCCCAGGAATGACCAAAGCCCTCCTGTGAGGGGCCTGAGCGGCCCCACGGCCAAGCAGCGTCCCCACCCCGCCACCGCACAGCCCAAGTAGCCGTGGGAAGGCTGACGTCGTAACACCTCCCGATGCACCCATCTCGTGAGAACGCAAGACAAAGACCCACGCGGAGCAGGCCGCCCCAGCGGTCCGAGCGGGAGGCCGCGGGAGGAGAGTCACAAAGCCGGAGGGCCGCGTAGACCGGTGAGATGCCAGGACCGAGGAGCGTCACGAGCTCGCGTCTCCGCACCTGCACTTATTGCCTCCGAACCCACGTCAGGTGAAAGGTGGTTTGCTGAGAACAAACCGCGTGACGTGCCCCGAGGGGTGGGCCAGACCAGCGCCCCCTGGAAGGCATCCAGGCCTTGTGCTGCCCATGTGAGGAGCCCTTTCAGACGTGTTTTTGGACATCAGCCTATACAAGCTGGCTTCCTTGTTCTTCGCGTGTCCCCCTGGCAGAAGAAGGAGACGCCACTGTCCCACTCCGACACGCGTGGCGGGCTGGGAGCAGCCGGCTGGTGTTCCTTCAAGGCGCGCCCCGCAGTCCCAGATCCCAGCCCCGTGCCACCCCTCTGATGCATCCTCCGCGGATCCACTGCAGCCAGGTCCCCGGGTTTTGATGACGCTAATAATGCACGGAGACATTGTAAACTGTATAGAAGCCCTCAGAACAAAACGTGGAGCCCTCGGTCTCCCATGCTGCGCTGGTCGGAAGGGCCGCTGCTAAGCGTGAAGCACGTTCTCCCAGTTCTTTATTTACACACACAAATGTATCCAGACTCCATGTGTTATTCTCCGGGTTCTATCTTGGTCCTCCAAGCCACCAAGTGTCCCCAGGGTAGCGGTGCTGTGAGCTCTCCTACCACTCCCCTTTGAAGGGCTCACAGTTGCTCCCAATTCTGCCACATCCTCAATAGTGGTGCAGCAAACGGGCTTTTAGTCCACAAGTGTAAGTGGTTTTGAGAGACAGACTCCTACAAGGGGGCACTGCTGGGTTGAGGAGCGGGTATTCTTTAACTTTTAATACATTCACGTGGTCTTCCCAAAAGGCTTCACCACACAGTGATCTTCCTGAAACACCCCTGTCAGGCCACCCCTCTGCTAAGGCTTCCAGCAAGTCTCCTCCGAGGGAAAGCCGGGGAAAGCTGCCGAGCAGGGGGTGGGCAGTGATGGGGCGCTCCCACCCCTCCAGGGTGCTGTGTGCACCACACACGTGTGTACGCGCGTGTTGTGGGGGTGCAGGCCAGGCCGGACACAGGAGGGAAGCAGCCAGAATGGAGGCAGAGGAGGTCGGTGAGGGCTAAGGAGTGAAGACAGAGAGGCACTTAAGACAGCGGGGCTTTGTGGCCACACCAGAGGCCAAGGACGAAAGGGCAGTTGGGTGGATGCCCTTGCTGGCTGTGGAGACAGGGCATGGCAGAGCAGACTGGGTGGGGTGCACGTGTGGGGCAAGGTGGTGGTTTTGGTCTGGGCCCTCCTGAACCTGGAGGGACTGAGGGAGGTCTGACCCCAGGTGATCCCAGGTCAAGATCATGAGGCCTGAGACACCTGGGTGGCTCAGTCAATTGGGCATCTGCCTTCGGCTCGGGCCATGGCAGAGCCCCACATGGGGCTCCCCACTCAGCAGGGGGTCTGCCTCTCTCTCTCCCTCTGCCTGCCGCTTTCCATGCTTGTGCGCTTACATGCCGTGTGTCAAATAGATAAATAAAATCTTTTTTTTAAAGACTTTTACTTATTTATTGAGAAAGAATGATAGCATGAGAGGGAGGAGGGTCAGAGGGAGAAGCAGACTCCCCGCCGAGCAGGGAGCCCGACGTGGGACTCGATCCTGAGACTCCGGGATCATGACCTGAGCTGAAGGCAGTCGCTTAACCAACTAAGCCACCCAGGCGCCCCTAGATAAATAAAATCTTAAAAAAAAAAAAAAAATCATGAGGCCTGGAGCAGATCTGGGAAGCATCAGCAAGGTGTTCATGGCCTCTAGAGAAAATCATGCTTCTAAGGCTACCACTCCAGTCCCCGGGTTGAAGGAAGCCCCAGGGAGGGGGGGACAGGAGTCACCCAGGGGGACTCTCAGCACCCTGCTTCCCCAGGGACAGACGCCTCTTTGAGCTGATCCTGTTAGGAAAGGAGGCGCCAGAAGGTGGGAGCACGGACCAGGTGCCTCTTGGGTCAGGGAACGTCCTCAGCCCTCGAGCAGGACCTGTGGTCTGGTTGGGTCACTTGTGAGTGGCTGCTGATTGTGGGAACTCATTTGAAATGCTCTGTTTTTTGGAAGGGGGGGGATGGTGGTAATGAGAAGAGTGAAAACAAAGGGCTGCCCAGGGTTGGGAGAAAATCAAGAGCTTCCAGCTGGGAAATTGAGGGACGAGATAAAGAGGGAACCACCCACTGGATCTGACTGTGTAGCAGGTCAGGGTGAGATGGTGGGAAGGCAGTGGGCTGGAGAGTAACCGGCGGCGAGAGTGGAGAAAAGCCAGTGTAGACAACTCCCTTGAAGAAGGGTGGTCAGGACGGAAGATGAGGGTCAGGGAGGCTGCAGAGGGAGGATGCAGGACTGGTAAAAGGACCTAAGGGCAGTGTGGGTGCTGTAGGAAGGACTGGGTGCGCTTACACGAGGACTGAAACAAAGCTGTGGGGAGACCGCAGGGGTCAGGGCCAGAGCCCAGAAGGGGGCACCCCCACCTCAGCACTGCAGGGAGCCAGGAAGGCCAGGCCAGGGGGGAACCAAGTGCCCAAGGACTGGTGGCTCCCAGGTTTCTCCGGGATTCATCCCAGAGCAGCAGCTCCCCACAGAAGGGAGTGGGCGAGGGAGCCCCATCTGAATGCTCAGGCATTTCCTTATTGGGTACATCAGAAAGAATTGCTCTGGCTCTTGCTGATCCAACCGGTCTTAATGAATGGCTGTCCCTCCACCCCACCTACTGACTTCACAAGTTTAGTTGAACTCACACAATTTATACTGGATCTTGCAAGGACAGAGAAAGGTTTTATTTATTTAGAACAAAAACATATGTAACATAATTCTCTAAAACAGAAAACCTTATAAAATACACAAAGTAATCTCTATTTGTATTTACCCAGGGACATTAACAGCCGGAAGGGGGGCTAGGACTGGGAGAAAAGCCAAGGACTAATTCCATTTAAGAAAAACAAGAAACTGCCTTTTAAAAAAATAGCATTTTTCTACTTGTCAGTAGCTACACTTTCCCCGACTCTGTGTATGAAAACGTGAAACAAAATAGCACCTGTGAAAACACACTTGAGCTGCGTCAGTCAGAGATGAGGCAATGACCGGGGCTGTGGAATTCCAGCCCCGACGTCCAAGCGCGTCCCTGCAACACAGTGTGTGCTGGGGAATTCTTTCTAGAAAGCCCCCCCCCCAGCCCCAGTGATGGAGAACTCCAGCAGCCCGGCCACTCTCGTCTGTAGTTTAGTTGAAGAATCTAGGAATCAAACACAGCAGTTAGAAACGCAACAGGACACAGCTGCCCGACGCAGAGCAATCATAATCTGGAGGTGCCACGTGCGGCCACGGCCACGCGTCCGAGAGCCAAAGCCGGCCCTGGGTCTGCGGTGACCGCACTGGGCAGGACCGGGGGACAGCGGCCCCTACTGGATGGGTTCTGGGAGACAGCAGCTGATTAACGTGGTGGCTCTGAAACTTCAGATCAAAAACACAGGACAGTCTCCAAAGATCAGAACAGAAAGGACCCTAAGATCATCCAACTCAACTTCATTTTTCAGATGAGGCCCCAAAAGAAAAGACTAATTTTTGAACGCAGGCAGAGCTTTATTCATTGCAATTTCTCGACTGTTCCCCAAGGAGTGACACTTCCTTAGCCATTTAAAGATTTGAAAACCCCCCCAAACAGCCGAATGCTCGCGGCAGCTGCTTTTCCACCGGCAACCACCAGCACCTGCCGCACACCCCGGGGCAGCACGAGCCGCTCGGGACGCAACCAAACCAGGAGCCCGGGCGGACCTGTCCCGGGCAGCTCCGGGCACAAGCGGCGTCATGCTGCCGGACGGACGACACGCACACTGGTGCGGAGAGACAGAGCACCACCGTTCAAGTCCTGGGGGCCGCCGCCTCCGCTCTGTGCCCCTCTGTCCCAAACCCGCGCCTCGAGCCTCACGCAGGTGCCGCCGGACGAGTGGGCTGGCGGCTTTCCCAGCGCTGCTGGAACCGAGGTGCGAGCATGGACACTTCTTCACGCGCAGTGGCGGTCTCGGGAGGGGACCTTGCCTGCGCCCCCCCCCCCCCCCGGGGGCAGCTGTAGCAGCCGGTGGCTACAATCCAAGGCGGGAGGGGGAAGGGGGAAGGCCAACGCTCCCTCCTCAAGTGGTTGATGTGGCTTCTCGCTTAAATCTACGTGGAGTGCTTTCCGTGCCTGTAAGGACTACGGCACTCGGCTCGTGAAGCCTTTGTTGGCTGGCCTTCGTCACAAACTACAGAAAAATATGGCACCTATAAAATTCAACTTAACAAATCTCAAAGGCACCGCTCTTATGGAACTCGTTTTTAGTGGGATAAAGAGATGAATAAACACACAAATCTAAGTGCTATAAAAAAATAAGCAGGCTACGGGGATGCAGAATGATGCACGGTGCTCTTCAACATGAAGTAATGCGAAGACCTCTCTGAGGGGACATTTAAGCAGACGGAGCTCTGTGAACAGCCAGGAGAGGGGCTTTCCAGGCTACAGGAACACGGATGCAAAGGCCGGGAGTCCGAGACACGGCTGGAGCGAGGGAGAAACGTCAGCAAGCCAGCATGGCTGGGATGGAGTGAGCGAGGGGAAGAAAGACCACGACACTGGACTGGCACCAGGCGCCAAGTCACTGGGGCCACGGAGCCCTCGGGCAGGACTTTCAGGTGCACCACTGGGGGTTCTGAGCAGAGAAACAACTTTTTAAGAAAAGAAAGGTGAGTCTGGCTGCTTTGCGGGGAAGAGACTGCAGGGGCATAAGAACAGCAGTGGGGAGAGCAGTCCCCTCTACGCTGGGCTCTCGGGCTACTCTGCCCAGCACCCCGAGGTGGCAGCTGCGAGGTGGTGCCAGGTTCCTGGTCCAGGCCTTTGGAGACTGGCATCTTCACTCTCCGTTGGGCAGCACCTCACGTCCCATTTATTCCTCCACGAACCCAAGCTGCCATGTATAAGTGCTACCATTCTAAGGCCATCGCACGGGACGGGCCACGCGTGGGCTCCAGTCAACAGTCCACTCACCTGCCTGACTAGAGTGAGACCCCCTGCCCACAGCCACTGACGTGGGAAGCATCTGCTGTACTCTGCTGGGCGACCGGACAAGGAGAGGATGGGGGTATGACCACACAGGATGCATGACGGCGGAATCATCAAAAGCACTTGCCTGTCCAACCCCAAGCAAAGTCCTGGACAAACAACATGCTGGCAGTAATCTCCTGATTATTGGCAGGATCTCTGATGCAATCACCCCGAGAAATGGCCAGCCTTGGGGCCAAAACCAATTTGACATTGCTTCTGATCACTGGCAACTGTTGTCCAGCTTGAGGCCCAGCAGGATTTGCAATGTTCAGGCCCAGAACCTACTGGTGAATCAAGACAGAGCTCAAGCCCCAGAGTCAGTAAGGGGAGAGGGAGACTCACCGGAGCATCACGGAGCATGATTAAGTCATTCCACTACTAATGCTACCTGTTTGTCACACAAACAAGAGTCATTCTATTGTTAAAGTGAAGGAGTTAATTTACCCTGTATAGATGTGAACCCTTTGCTTCAGGTATCATATATGGTATTTTAAGTCCATAAACAGAAATTTTGGTATAATTATTTAAAAATAAAATCTTGGGGCGCCTGGGTGGCTCAGATGGTTAAGCGTCTGCCTTCGGCTCAGGTCATGATCCCAGAGACCCGGGATCAAGTCCCGCATCGGGCTCCCTGCTCCTTGGGAGCCTGCTTCTCCCTCTGCCTCTCTCTCTCTCTCTGTCTCTCATGAATAAATAAATAAAATCTTTAAAAAAATAAAAAAAAAATAAAAATCTTGAAAAAATAATCATCTCTGCACCCAAATGGGGCTCGAACCCACAACCCTGAGATCAAGAGTGGCACGCTCTACTGACCAAGCCAGCCAGGTGCTCTGGTACAACTATTCAGGCATTTGAATAAAAAATAAAGATCTAGGGGTGCCTGGGTGGCTCAGCTGTTAAGCGTCTGCCTTTGGCTCAGGTCGTGATCCCAAGGTCCTGGGATCGAGTCCCGCATCGGGCTCCCTGCTCGGCGGGAAGCCTGCTTCTCCCTCTCCCACTCCCCCTGCTTGTGTTCCCTCTCTCGCTGTCTGTCAAATAAATAAATAAAATCTTTAAAAAAAAATAAAGATCTAAGGGCGTCTGGGTGGCTCAGTCGGTTAAGTGTCTGTCTTTGGATCAGGTCATGATCCCAGGGTCCTGGGGTCAAGCCCCGCATGGGGCTCCCTGCTCAGTGGGGAGCCTGTTTCTCCCTCTCCTGCGCTCTCTCTCAAATAAATAAAAAATCTTTTTTTTTTAAATACTAGAAGGACACAGACATTTCTTGCTAGTTATGGAGAAATGTGAATAGACAATAAGCAAATGAGGAGAAGCTTCCCTACACAAATTCAAACATCAGAAAGGCACGACGGGGCCCCTCCCACAGGTAACGGCACTTCTGCACTCTAGTCCACAGAAACGGGAGCACCAGCGCCTGGAGCCTGGGTAAAGCTGGCCGCCTTAGCACACCCGGCTGGGGAGCCCCCCCATCCACAAGGTTATGCTCAGGCTTGTCCGCACCCCCTTCAATGGGGCTTTCGGGCTCTCCTTTTGCTTCCTTCCCAAGTCCAAAAGTCCCCCACACTCCTCCCTCTTAGGCATCAAGCTGCCTATTAACCTGGGAGGAGGAGCAAATTTGGTCTCCTTTTACTTCAAACTCTTCTACTAAGTTTCAAGGTCTTTCATTAAACAATGTCCTAGAGATGCACTTTCTTAGGGAAGGAACTGTTCTTTTGTGTACCTCTTCTGCTCTCCCAAAGCAACCAATTAAAAATGCACAATATTTCTATCCCTGCCACATCAAAGATTCAGTATTATAAAAACATTAACAGCAGGTCAAAGGGTAAAAAAAAAGCTTATCTTTGTGACAGGAAGGCATCTGCTACCAATCACTCCTGATAAAAGCTTTTAATAAAAACCTTTCCTTAACATGATGAAAAGACGACTGTCTCAGCCCAAAGTCCGCATCATGCCTACGAGCGGAGAGTGGCAGTCCCATCACAGCCAGGAAAGATGCGGGTGCTCAGGGCTGTCTTCACTATTCAACACTTCTGGAAGCACTAGCCCACATATTTTGATGGGCTCTGAGTAAAATAAGAAATGCAACTGGTAGAAATATTTGGATATGATGATCATATACCTAGAACATCAGGAAAGCAACTGACCAACTAATGTGACAGAACTATCAAAAAACTAAAAAATTCACAAACGTGTTTGGTTACACAGAAACAGGCAATATTTATAGAAAGGACACCTGACTGTAAAGTTGCTTGACCAGGGACATGCTAATTCTAATGAGATCCCCTCTCAGATGCACCAAACTGGCAAAGATTAAACTAACAACAGAAATGATAGCAAAGCTATGGGACAGAATCTCTCAGATGCTACCAGAAGGGACAGAATTGGTACAGCCACTGAAGAGATCAATTTAGCAATACCTAGTTCAGTTGAAGAAATACAGATCACAACCCAAGGATACATTTAGTTAAGTGTCGCAGAAAGCTCAGGTGTGGGGACGGTAACTACAAGGCCTCCTGCTACTGATCAATATTCACTGATCAATATTCACTCAGTGCTACTGTTAAGAATATTGTAAAACCATTGGCGGGGATGCGGAGAAAGGGGAACCCTCCTACACTGTTGGTGGGAATGCAAGCTGGTGCAGCCACTCTGGAAAACAGTATGGAGGTTCCTCAAAAAGTTGAAAATAGAGCTACCATATGATCCAGCAATTGCACTACTGGGTATTTACCCCAAAGATAAAAAAGTAGGGACCCGAAAGGCTATGTGCACCCCGATGTTTATAGCAGCAATGTCCACAATAGCCAAACTGTGGAAAGAGCCAAGATGTCCATCAACAGATGAATGGATAAAGAAGATGTGGTATATATATACAATGGAATATTATGCAGCCATCAAAAGGAATAAGATCTTGCCATTTGCAACGACGTGGATGGAACTGGAGGGTATTATGCTGAGCGAAATAAGTCAAACAGAGAAAGACATGTATCATATGACCTCACTGATATGAGGAATTCTTAATCTCAGGAAACAAACTGAGGGTTGCTGGAGTGGGGGGTGGGGTGGGAGGGATGGGGTGACTGGGTGATGGACACTGGGGAGGGTATGTGTTCTGGTAAGCGCTGTGAATTGTGCAAGACTGTTGAATCTCAGATCTGTACCTCTGAAACAAATAATGCAATATATGTTAAGAAAGAAAAAAAGAAGAAGAATGTAGCAGGAGGGGAAGAATGAAGGGGGGGAAATCGGAGGGGTAGACGAACCATGAGAGACGATGGACTCTGAAAAACAAACTGAGGGTTCTAGAGGGGAGGGGGGTGGGAGGATGGGTTAGCCTGGTGATGGGTATTGAGGAGGGCACGTTCTGCATGGAGCACTGGGTGTTATGCACAAACAATGAATCATGGAACACTATATCTAAAACTAATGATGTAATGTATGGGGATTAACATAACAATAAAAAAATTAAAAAAAAAAAAAGAATATTATAAAACCAGGGACCTGGGTGGCTCAGTGGGTTAAGCAACTGCTTTGGCCTAGGTCATGATCCTGGGGTCCTGGGATCGAGCCCCACATCAGGCTCCCTTCCCTGCTCAGCTGGGAGTCTGCTTCTGCCTCTGCCCCTTCCCCACTACTTGTGCTCTTTTTCATGGGAAAAAGAATATTGTAATACCCTCCTAAGATGGAATGCTACTCGTTTTTTTTTTTTAAGATTTTATTTGTCAGAGAGAGAGCAAGAGAGAGCATACGCGCACAAGCAGGGGGAGGGGCTGAGGGAGAGGGAGAAGCAGGCTCCCCACTGAGCAAGGAGCCTGGTGCAGGACTTGATCCCAGGACCCTGAGACCATGACCTGAGCTGAAGGCAGACGCTTAACTGACTGAGCCACCCAAGTGCCCCTAACTCGTTTTTTAAAAATGAGGTGGTAGTTCTTTGAGTGTTAACTTAGAGATCACCCAAAATGTATTTAAATTTTATTTATGTATTTCAAGCAATCTCTATGTCCAATGTGCAGCTTGAACTCACGGACCCCAAGGTCAAGAGTCACGTGCTCTTCTGCCTGAGCCAGTCAGGCGCCCCCAAAATGTATTTGAACACAGTACGGTACAAAATATAGGATTCTATTTGTGGGGAAGATTGCATATACACCCACATTCTCAAATATTCACAATAAACCCTGAAGGAAGGATACACATAAAACCTCAACAGTGGTTACCTCTGGAGAGTGGGCTTGGGGACTGGGAGCTTTATACTTCACCCCCTCTTTTTTTTAAACTGTAAGCATGTAGCATTTTATAGTTTAAATACTGACATAAAGTTGTGGGGGTGGGGTGGGTAGAAAGCACTGAAGTGCAGAATGCTGATAATTGTCAGACAGGTAATGCATACACGGGCAGATCGGCATGCCGCCTTTTCTACCTTTAGGTTTGAAAATCTCAAGGAAAAGCTTAATGATAATCAACTGAAAAAAGAAAAAATGTTTCAATCTAGTCTGTGTTCCATGAAATGACTTGACACATAAATCCTGTGATCAATATTCACTCAGCGCAAAGATGTTCCCAGGAACGCTGATGCTAGAGATAACCAAAGGATCAGGTAACCAAAGGATCATTTTAGGAGGTTCAGTTAGTTGAATTTTCAAATTGGAACCAATAAGAAGTAACACTTTAGCATAAATGAAAAGGTATCAAAATGGAAAAGTTCACATTTTGCAAATCCAATTCTTGTAGCACACTGAGGTGCAGTCAGAGAAAAAGGTCATCATGTCTCCACGGCTCAAGGAAAGATAAGCCTGGAGACCTACAAAGACAAAAGCAGCCAGACTTAGGCAGGGAACACAGAGCAAGTTCCAACAGGCAGACTCCCGCTGAATATATGCATACTAAACAAGTGGCTTCCGAGGAGAGCATACCCAGGCCTGGAGAAAAAGGAGCCAATGTGAAATCGAAACTCCAGCAAGGATATGATCGGTGTCTACAATAATTGCACATAATAGCGAGCAGTAATCAAAGAAGAGTGTGAAAGTGTAACAGAGAAGCCCAAGAAGTGATGTAATCCTGGAAGCCTGAGCCGGAGGCTGCAGAGCCCAGGATGCTGATGCTGGAGACCCGAGTACAAAGCCCTGGGGCCAGCAGGGCAGGGTGAGCAGGGTTCCCACGGAGTCCGGTGCCAGCCCCGCCCTGTCTCCCAGCGCCGTCCAGAGCACTTCCCTCTAGGGCCATGACAGGGAACCAGAGTGAATGACCGACCGTCAGCCTTGAGCGGCACCTGTGAGGAACGTCGTCGGCAACAGTGGGTCTTTGAAAAAACTGACGAGAGCTGCAGATCCCTCTTCAAAATCCCAGAAAATGCACAAACATTGTCCATAAAGGTGAAAATTCATAGCCCCTCTCTGAAGCTGTTCTCTTAACTGGTTCTTTCTTAAAACACATTACTCAGCCAATTGGAAGAACCTAGTCTGGGTATCTCGAGTGATTCAACTGAAGGAGAAGAATTTGAGAAGGAGCCCTAGCCCATTCATACTCTGATGTGATGTTCTGGACTGTAAGGTCCTTCTCCAATGCGTCCCTCCTGCTCCTGCCACGCAACTGTTCCAAGTGGGACCCTCACTGCTGGGCCCTCCTTCATCTGCAGCTCCCCACCCTGGCCCTGGTTCTCTGGCTCCACACGGACCCTTACTATGCTGTCCAGGGTTGGCCTCCGCCTGGCGGTCGTCCGGCTCAGCAGCCTGGCCCTGCCCTCAGCTACATCCCTCCACTTCTCACCGCTGGCATGCATCGGGGGCTATTCAGTGGTCTTCCCTACCTGCTGGGGAATGCTGTCAAGCTCTCTGAGTGGTCCCCCAAGCCCAGGCTTTCTAGGCTTAAACAGAGCCAGAGAGCACTGCCGGGCCCTCCCCGCAGTGGGGGTGGCCAGGACCCACCACACAGCCCTGCTGCACGTCCTCCAATGACCACTGTCAGAGCTCATGGCCCTCGGGGCCACAGTGCCATGGTGAAGGCAGCACGGTATATGGTCAAAGAGGTAAAAAGTGCCACCCAACTGCCACCTTCATTTCAAAACCAGGTTTGTATTTAATGATGCAATGGAAGCCCAGAGGGATTAATGGACTTGGCCAGGGTCACAGTAACGGAGTGAAGATAGAGGAGCCACATTTCCCGTTTCTCAAGCCCGTGATGAGTGGTAAAGGGCACTTCCATAATTGCGGATTTTGAAAATTAGAAAAAGGAACCTAGTTATCTCCTGAAATTTAATTAAGTAGCCCTCACTGATTCCTTACCACAACAAACACAGAATCCACTGAAGGAAACCTTAGTAGGAAGCAGGTCTGGGGCCCATTACAGCTGCCAAGAGAGGATGTGAAGAGAGGTGAAGGGGCCAAAAACCCTGCCAGGGGAAATGTTTTCCCAGGAAGGGGCACAATGAAAAGGTGCCAACCTCAGTGGAGCTATTTATAGTCACACAACAAAGGGAGGACTTCAAGGATCCCTCCTGAGCTGGGAGAAAAGGCATTTCACAGATCTTCAGAAGATCAAGGGACCGTATCTAACAGTTTGCCTGAAAAACGACATGGTCCTCATCTGACAACAAGAGAATGCCTGCCCGGCCCAGTTACCCTTGAGAAAATACAACTACATTTTGAGGAGAAAAAAAAAAGTGAAGATTCAGAGAAAGAAAATCTGACGAATTAATGATACATAAAATTACAAAAATACCTTTAAATACATTATTATTTGTTTAGGACTCAGACGAGTCTTACTGGAGACATGAAATGTCTTTATAGACTTAAGAGTAGATTTGAGAATTTCTTCTTAATCTCTTTGGGAAGAGGGGGGATTCAAATAAATTGCGCATCTAGATCCAGTCACATGCTGTGGGGAAACAATGATTGCCTCCCAGGGTTTTCCTGGCAAATGACCAGTCCAGCCCGGACACAGGAAGGCTATTTTGGAACAAGGGAACCCCTGACCCCAGAGGACACCTCTAGCTTCAGCGTTGGCATCAAGCTCTGTGGGGCCTGCTGCTTTAGTGCTCACTTCCGGCCAACTCTCTGAACCAGGATTAAATCTCAGAATTTCAGCTACTAAGAATGTACTCTCTGCAGCGTGGCCTTTATTCCCACCTGAGCCTCCGAGGAACTTCTCTGGCTTCCCGGAAAACATTTCTTATTTTTATTTATTTCTTTTTAATTTATTTGAGAGAGAGAACATGTGCATGGGAGGGGGGGAAGGAGCAGAGGGAGAGGGACAAGCAGACTCCATGCTGAGTGCGGAGCCCGACGTGGGGCTTGATCTCTCGACCCGTGGAGATCATGACCTGAGCTGAAATCAAGAGTTGGTTGCTTAACTGACTGAGCCACCCAGGTTCCCTGAGACAACATTTTTTAAAAAATCTGTTAAGATAACTCTTTTCCTGGGCGCCTGGGTGGCTCAGTCGGTTAAGCGACTGCCTTCGGCTCAGGTCATGATCCCGGAGTCCTGGGATCGAGCCCTACATCGGGCTCCCTGCTCAGCGGGGAGTCTGCTTCTCCCTCTGACCCTCTCCCCTCTCATGCTGTTTCTCTCTCTCTCAAATAAATAAAATCTTAAAAAAAAATACTCTTTTCCTGAGGCTGCTCATGCAACATGGCTCAGTCCTCTTAATTCTACATAGCTCAAAGGCTTCAGCTTAAGTATGGAAAGCTGAGAAAAAGGGAGAAACTCCCAAATACCTAAGAGAGGGAGAAAAATCCAGGGGCACCCAGTGGTAACACTCCAACTGAAAAAAGCTGCTGAATATACTTAAAGCTTCAGATTTCATCTGGGGTTTAAATTTCAAATCCAATGAAAATGGTCACAGTTGTTCATACATAAGCATAAAGACCTCCACAGGAAGGGTCTAATTCTCTGAGCTTCATTCCTTCCCAAATCTGCAAAGTGGAAACAATAATTTCTCCCTCAGAAATGTTGGGAAGATTAATGGGCTTGTGAATATTATGAAGCGTTGCAGACCTGGAATAATGCTCAGACTCTAGGAAGAACTGTTGAAAACCCTTCACCCCAAGCACTCCTGTTCACTCACTGCAGACCTTGGCTTACTCCCACAGGTCAAACAGAAGCATAATAGGAATTCCAAAAACCATACAGGAACAGTGACCCGTGTAACTATACACATACTCAAAACAGCTGGAAGAAGAGATTTGAACTTACAAAACATTTAATTAACATCCTTCACATGAAAAAGGGTTCTTACAAATCAATACTTAAAAAGACCCAAGAGAAGAGTGGGCAAAGGAGGTCAACAGGCAGTTCGCATAGAGAATATAGATGGCCAATAAACACACAAAAAGCTGCTCAACCTCACTAGAAATTGGGGATATATAGATTAAGATGACATAGCACTTGTATCCACTATTTCAGGGGGGAAAAATCCACCTGGGGAAAAACTGGGGAAGCCACTGTAAGAGTTGGTACCCAGTGCAGAGGATCCTGAAACATTTTGATTGGCTCCCACCTGCTCAGCCTTAAGAAGGAGTGGATACCCTGCCCGTGTATAAGAACTCCTGACCAATTTTTCAACTGCTACATTTTTTAAAAAAGATTTTATTTATTTATTTGGCAAAGAGAGACACAGCAAGAGAGGGAACACAAGCAGGGGGAGTGGGAGAG
This sequence comes from Phoca vitulina, assembly GCF_004348235.1. Taxonomy (NCBI): domain Eukaryota; kingdom Metazoa; phylum Chordata; class Mammalia; order Carnivora; family Phocidae; genus Phoca; species Phoca vitulina. The sequence goes on along the minus strand of NW_022589748.1, from coordinate 2,789,595 downwards.
GGAGAAGCAGGCTTCCCATGGAGCAGGGAGCCCGACGCGGGGCTTGATCCCAGAACCCTGGGATCATGACCTGAGCTGAAGGCAGACGCTTAATGACTGAGCCACCCAGGCGCCCCTCAACTGCTACATTCTTAAATGTGAATAGGCAACCAAGAAAACACCAACTATTTGTGGAAAGTCTGCAACATGGGAAAGAGAAAGGTCAAAGCAAATAGGCAGAAAAATAAACATTTCAGCGAACAAGAGACAATGTACAAGAATGGTCCTTAGCTTCTAGAGATACATAGGGAAATGGGAAATCCTGTGGATGAAATGATAGCATTACTGGGATCCACTTCAAATTAACCTGACAGTGCTAGGGGTGGGGAGGAAATGTGTGGGGTCAGAGATGGAAACATTGGCTTTATGTTGATAACTGTTAAACCTAATGGCTGAATACATGGGAGAATCATTATTCTACTTGTCGAAGTTTGAGATTTTTCATAATACAAAAGTGTGTGTGTAGGGGGAACATGGGATACTATGAAAAAGGGAAATTGGAAAAGATCTTGCGGATTCAAATATTTGATTGCTGAAATGAATAAAGCCAACAAGAAAGAGATGGAAGATGAGGTATGTTTCCCTGGAGGGTGAGGGAGGAGGAGAGAAAACTTAAAAGAGACATAAAGGACATAGAGAATCCCTGCAGAAGGTCCAACATCCAACGAACAGGAGTCCTAGAACAAGAGAAGAGGGGCGGAAAAAGGGAGGAAAATTTCATTAAAGAAATCTGGAATTGCTTAGCTCTCAAAAACCTGAACCTCTAGAATTAAGGTGCCTATATGAAGGACTTGAGCTTCTGGGGGTACCTGGACACACTACTGTGAAATTTTAGAGAAGGTAAAAATAAAGAGATAAACTTTTACCAACATCTGGAGTTGCTGAGGAGGAGCTCTGAGAAGGGAGAGGAGTACAGACAGGAGAGCCATTTGGGGGTGGGGTGGGGTCTGAGGGGAGAGCTGTGAGGGCTAGGTGTGGAGGAAGGCACAGTTTGAGAGCAGAGATCTTTTAAATGGGGTCTGGGCAGGCGGACAGAACTAACTAGGGGGCAAGTCCTAAAAGGGGGATAGTTTCTAATGCGGAAGGGAGCTTTCAACTGGGGGACAGGCTGTAAGTGGGGAGGGGGTTTTTTTCATTCTAAAATCTATACCCAGCTATGTGTCTGTAATCAAGTGTGAGCTGGACATATAAGGAGGTGAAAAATTTATCTCTTATATATCCAATTTTTGGATGTTACTTGAGAATATCAGAAGAAGGAAGTAAACCAAGAAAAGAGATCCAGTAGACAGTGGATTCAACCCAGGAGAAAAACAAAATCCCAGAATGGCAGCAATGCATGAGCCTATGGGACACTGTGTATAGACTGTTATAGAAAACAGGACATTTCTAAGAGGAAGGACCCTGAGAAGAAAGGAGAGTCATTGACTAAATGGTACCACACAGTTTTTGAAGAGGTAAGGATAAAAGCAAACAGTTCAAGAAACAAAAACAAATGCAGTTTGAAATGGCAGGAAAAACAAAAGCTCTTAAAAGGGGCGCCTGGGTGGCTCAGTTGTTAAACGTCCTGCCTTTGGCTCAGGTCATGATCTTGGGGTCCTGGGATCGAGCCCCGCATCAGGCTCCCTGCTCGGCGGGAAGCCTGCTTCTCCCTCTCCCACTCCCCCTGCTTGTGTTCCCTCTTTCGCTGTGTCTTTCTGTCAAATAAATAAATAAAATCTTAAAAAAACAACAACAACACAGCATTGGCTTTTCAGTTAGTAACAGTCTCATCATAAAGTGGAGCACAGAAAATACTGTCTTTAGCTTATGAAATCAGAAACATCACTGTAATATTTTCATTACAATAATCTAACAGGGACTGAGAACAGTGACCTAACTATAAAGGAGGAAAGAAATGGTATTGTATCATATCACAAGAAGTCAACCGATAAAAGTCCAAAATTGACCAAAAAAAAAAAAAAAAAAAATCAAGAAATCGCAGTATAAACATAACATTTAGCTACTTGGAATACGGAATATCTAGTTACGTGGAACAATCCCCAGGAGAAACAGAAGTTAAAATCGGTTTCCTTTGGTGAATGCTTTAGTATTTTTTTTTCCAACGTGTGGCTCCGGATTTGACTCTGGCTCTTTCACTTACTAGCTACGTAACCTGGCAGGTTAGCGTCTTCACGTCGAACTCATCGTTTATAAAACAGAGAGGACACCTATGTTCTAGAAGTATTGAATTTATCCACGTAAAACATGTAAGAGTGCCTGACACATTGAATATGTTTAATAAATACTTTGATCAAAATTAAACTATGAAAAAAATGAATAAACAGTAAGTAATGCTACCAAAACAATCTGGAAGAAAAATAAGACAAACCGAAAGCCAAGTACATTAGAACCATGCCTAGGTAAGATGGCCGGGTCGGGGAGTCTCCTCGGTCTATCCAAACCTACGAGTTAACCTTGTAAACTCGCTCAAGTTCTGCCTTCTCCAGGAAGCTTTCCCCATCACTCCTGGTGTGTACCAGGATCACCTCTGAACTCCCCATTCTGTCCCCCCACTGCCCCCTTAAAGCTTCTCTTCTCCAGAACAGCTTTAGTCCCTTCTTCCACTGCCTTCATTATGGTCCTCCTCCTCCAGCCAAATTCCCACTTAGTACTAGAATCCTACTGACAGAAAGCTCCCTCCCAGCCTTTCCAGATGGCAGGCTTCATGCTCCTGCCTCCTTTCCATTCCTGCTCGTGTGTTTAACTCCAGGCTGTCATTGCCTCTCCAATACCTGCCACCTGCCCTTCCAATGTGCCCTTCCCCTGCCCCCCTTCAGAGCCTACTTAGCATGAGCTGGAAAGATCACATCTTTCCCCTCCTCTGAAACCTACAGAGCACAGCCCACACTCCAAAGAGGACTGAAATGCTGGGTGATCCACAACGGACGTCAGCTCTGAATTCCTGGTCTTCTCCCCACCGCTTACACCTGTGCCCAGGGCTGCCCCTCCTTGAGGCTGGGCTCAGCAGAGTTTTCCCCTCTTCCTCCCCTTGCTCTCTGGGACAAGCGGCCTTCTTACTCGTCATTGCTCCCCACGTCCCTACTCTGTGGTGCTAGGAAGGGGTGCCACTCATGGGTCTCTATACACCCAAACAGGCCAAAGTCCTGCTTTGGGATTTTTCAAACTGGAGCCCTGGCTGGTACAGGAAGAGGAGGGAGGTATGGGGTAGGGAAGAGTTCGCTCTCAAATAGAAAGGCTGTGGAAGGGACCCCTGGGCACGCTTTACGGCGAGAGAGCATGCAGCAGAGATGGGACGAGGTCCTCGAGGCCTTCAGAGCTGCAGGTCTCCACCTGCCCAAGGCCTGGCTGTTCAATAACTCTGATTCTGCGAGCTCCCCAAATCCCTTCAGCAAATCTCTTTTTTAGCTGATGCTAGCTGAAGACAGGTTTCTGTCACTGGCAAGGACGAGTGTCCTGACAGCCAATATGAGAGCCAGCCTGGAGGATATGGTTTCAAAGAGGCTGGTCTAGCATTTCAGCTATTTTACACTTGATCCAACCAACATTTACTGAGTGCCCGTCATGTGCTGGGCATGGTTTCAGATGCTAGAAAATACAAAGACAAAAAAAAAGACATGGTCTCTGATCTCAAAAAATGTAGTCTGTTATGACCAGGAGCTTCGAGAACATAATTGAGAGAACACTCATTCTACCAGAAGGCTCAAGATCTTGGAAGACAAGATGAAGACAGATCACTAGGATTTAACATCTTGGAAAATAACAAATTTTGTCAAAACTAGGTTGTCAAAAAAGAATCTGAAAACTTGGACATTTTAAGTAACTGACTAGTCACAAGTACAACAGAAAAAGAGCATAGCAGAGAGAACACCAAAGACCCAGAAGCCAAAATATGTTACAATCTCAACAGCAGTGGGAGTAGAATAATAATGGCTATTTTAGACCCAAACACAGTCATTGGTAATTTGACAAAACACCCAAGACATAGGAATATCTGGGAAACCATCTAAAAACTCATCAGGTCCAAAATGCCTTGGAGACAGAGAAAGGGCAGGAGCAGGGGAGAGTAGAGACAACAAGAAGTAGCTGCCCTGCTGGATTTTCCCAGATCTGTTTCCAGGACGGACCGTGGAAGAACTGGGTCTTCGCTAAATGGCAGGACATGCCAGATGACAGTCCAAAATGTCTGGTAAAAAGCCAGCAAACCTCCCTTCCTGCTGCACATCAACAGCTGCCAAACAGGAGAAGTCCTCTGGCTCACGTCTCCGTTGAGAAGACCTACAAATACTCCAATGTCCCCGAAAGACCTGAAGGCCAGGGTCACAGGGTCAGAGTCCATGATAAAGGCAACGTTGACTTCTGATACCGACCGGTTGTTTTTGACAGGACTGAGAACAGCAGTTTTTAGATCACTTGTGAAAATGTCTGGGATGAATAGGCCTTTTCACTGCCGCCTTCTCTCCAACCTCTTTTGTAGAGAGATGTAGGTAGCAACAAAGGGGAGATTTATTACCACGAGCCCATTCGGCAGCTGTTTTCTTGTTGCTCCTTGTTTAACTTCTCTCAAGAGAGCAGAGTTATCTACCCAGCTAAGCAGGTGTTGAAGGCAGGTGATTTTGTTTCCATTAATTTCCTTAAGTAATAGTAAACCAGACTAGAGAGTCCGCTCATGAACTCCCGGGGAAACCTTAACCCTATGGCTGCTAGACCACAGGGCGTCTGCTGCAGCTGGAAGGCTAGGCTCTGATCCCCGGTGGTTCTAACACCTTCCAATCTCTTGGACTAACAGTAAGCAGAACCTAAGAGTCCTGGCCCATCCCTGCCCCTCAACATCTGGATTTTGTCTTCGTTAACAGTGTGTTCATTGTAAAGTGATGTTGGAGGCTTTCAGGAAAAACAGATTAAGAAAGGCATTCCTCTTCATTTCAAAGCCCAGATAAACCACCACATTAATGACTATACTCATAGCTTCATGTTCCAAGCTCCCGTGAGGGAGAGGTTAACATAAAACATGGAAAAGTTTTTAATTTTAAAGCTTAACACCTCCCAAACCTATCAATTTAACCTCAGTTCTGGGTGCACTTTGCAATCGTCTCCCTGATCTTCTTCACGAGAAGGCCCGTGGTATGTGCACTCCACAAGGAACTTTCTACTCCTCCCATCTATGCTCAATTGTAGACAGCCACTATTCAATAGTGGACTGAGGAGAACAACCAACCTTCCATATATTGGACAAAATCCTGAAGCCTTTTATGCTTCAGCCCTTTGATTACCTTCAATTTTCTCCTACTGTAGAGCCGTTATCGTAAGGAGCGAACATTCGGTGACACATCTCTTTCTCTTTATCTGTGTAGTCCCTGTAATAGCTGGAGACAGAAACATACACTAGTTAAAGTCTGTCTTTGCAGGAGGTGACATCTGGTGGCTGGAATACCGCACTCAGGTCCAGAAATACTGAAAATTCAGCAGGTCTTGAAGTGAATCAGGAGGGGATGGAAGCCATGCTGCAGGTAGGGGAGCCAGGAAACTCCCCTCAGAGGGGACAGTAACAGTAAACCTCTACCTCAGAGGCTGTTCAAGAAGCCCTTGGACAGAAAGCCCACAACCTGAAAAGACTGCAGCCTTAAACGCTGGGAGCCACTTTATAGGGCTGCCAGGCTGAGCGTCTTGCCAAGTGGCCTCATACTCCGTGGCTTCTAAATTATCTTCAGATTTCTTTGCTAAAGAATGGTCAGATTCCAAAATTTCTACATCTAACTTATAAGTATCCTGACAGGATACTTCTCTTAAAAATTATTTTTGGTACCCTAGGTGGGACTGACAGGATACTTTTAAAAACCAGAAAAGGGGGATGCCTGGCTGGCTCAGTTGGTAGAGCATGCAACTCTGATCCTGGGGTTGTAAGTCTGAGCCCCACATTGGGTATAGAGATTACTTAAAAATAAGATAGTTTTAAAATAAAAATCAGGGGCGCCTGGGTGGCTCAGTCGGTTAAGCGACTGCCTTCGGCTCAGGTCATGATCCCAGGGTGCTGGGATCAAGTCCCACATCGGGCTCCCTGCTCTGTGGGGAGCCTGCTTCTCCCTCTCCCCCTCCCCCTGCTTGTGTTCCCTCTCTCGCTGTGTCTCTCTCTGTCAAATAAATAAATAAAATCTTTAAAAAAAATAAAAAAATAAAAATAAATAAAATAAAAATCATTTCAGAAAAAAAACAACAACAAAGGAAATTGCTGGACAGACCTAAAAGGCCTGAAATATAACAAATGGATCTAAGTATAAGAGATGCACACACCTCAGACTTTTTTAACATCAAAAGCTTTAACTAGCAATCTAGAGTAAATGTTTAACGTCAACAGGAGCAATACAGAAGGACAAAAACAAAACAAAACAAAATAAACCACCTAAAAAGACAGTGGATAGATTATGAGGTGTTGGAATTACAGACTATTTATATGCCAATATAGTCATTGTAGAAAACTTTGAAAATGACGTCTATAATCACAAAATGTTGTATTACTGAAACACTGGTACAGATTTTACTTGGGTAACAAGAAAGTCACCCTATGTGTAGGAGTCAGACCTGAAAGACGCATTGCAGACCAAACAGGATCTGTAAGACAACTTTCTGCCATCTGTTAAGAACACTGGTTTTCAGTTGATGGCAAGTAGGGAGGAGTAGCTGAAGAACAAGGCCCTTTTTAAAAATTACACTGGCCCACCTGTTTTAAGGTGCTTACTTTGGGGGTAGGAAGTGGGGAACAAACTTGTAGTCTGGAGGAAGCTGTTGGTTTAGCACTTCATAAAGTCAGCTCTAGGGGGCGCTGCCTCCCAACACATGCTGGGCAACATTCCCAAACAGTCCTTTACCCAGGTGGAGAGACCAGAACCCCAGCCATGGCACTCGCCTCTTTCTTTGGTTTGTACTCCTGCAAACAGGTCTCACCTGGCCAGTTTCTTCAGCTCATTATTGATGTCATGATTGAAGGGCTGTTCCTGCTGGGCTCGGACTAGAAAATCTCGGGCCTTCTGATACTCAGTCATGAGTAGACAGGCCTGTCAAAGGATAGTTTTAAAAACACACTTGGTTAGGAAAGACAGCATTTTTTCACTATCTTTTCTTGGGCATTCGTTCTCAACTCCCTGGCCTCCAACACACCTGTCCACACCGGAAGAGGGCCTTAGCATTCTTCCGGTCGATGATCAGAGCTTGTTCTCCATAGCGCAAGGCTGTGGTAGGTCGCTCCAGCTTCAGGTACGTAAGGGACAGGTTAAGGAGAACAAGAAGCTTGGCTGCTGCCACCAGATGCTGCTCTTCAGGGGGTGCTGATCGTCGGTGGAGAAGCAACAAGGCCTGTGGAGATGGAAAACAGGTAGTCAAGAGGAAGCACATAATCTTACTATTGAAAGCCCGAAGAATCAAAAAAAAAAATATTAGAGGTTAAAAAAAAAAATGAGCTCAATAATATCAATATATGAGAGTTAGTTGTAGGTCTATACTCCAGCAATAAATAATCCAAAAATGAAGAAAACCACTCCATTTACAACAGCATGAAAAGAAGTCACAATAAATTTAAAGTGCAGGAATTGAATATTGAAAACTACAAAATATTGTTGAAGAAATTAAAGAAGATATAAATAAATAGAAACACATCACATGTTCATGGCTCAAAGGACTTAATATAGTTAAGGCAATATTCCCCAATTGATCTACAGATTCAAAGCAACCACTACCAAAATTTCAATAGCCTTTTTTGCAGAAATGGTCAAGCTGACCTGAAGATTCACATGCAAATTCAAGGGATGCCAAGGAGCCAAAACAATATTTACAAAGAGAAAATGGAAGACTCACACTTTCACATTTCAAAGCTTATGACAAAGCTACAGCAGCAAAGCCAGTGTGGTAATAGCATAAGGACACACATAGATCAACAGAATAGAACTGACAATGCAGACTGAGAGTCCAGAAATGAACCCATACTTCTGTAGTCAACTGATTTTTCAACAAGGGAACCAGCCCCATTCAACAGGAAAAAAGTAGTCTTTTCAAAAAAAGGTGCTGGGACAACTGGACGTCAACACGCAAGAGTGAGGATGGATTCCCACTTCAAGCTACAAACACAAGTTAACAAAATGGATCATAGACCTAAACGTAGAAGCTAAACTGTAAGACTCTCAGAAGAAACCTTGACGTGTAAATCTTCATGACTTTGAATTAGACAATGGTTTCTTAGATATTATGTGAAAAGCACACATCACCAAAAGAATAAACTGGACTTCAAAAGTAAAAACTTCCGTGTTTCAAAGAACATTATCAAGAAAATGACTGAAGAAAAATCACTATAGCCATTACTTACTGGTTTAAGCTGATAACACAATTAATGGTTTATTGCGGTCATCGTCCGTACCTACAGATAATTCTGTATCTTTAAATAAAAAGACATTCATACATTCCTGAAAAGAAAAAGAATGTAAAAACAAAACTCGCAGAATGGGAGAAAATATTTGTAAATCATATTTAAAAAAAAATCTAGTATCCAGACAACATAAAGAACTTTTATAAGAATAAAAAGACAGAAAACCCAATTAAAAATGGGTAAAGAATATGAACTGACATTTCTCCAAAAATGACATACAAATAGCCAATCAACACATTAGTTATTGGGAAATGCAAATCAAACTTAACGAGATACTGCTTCATACCCACTAGGATGGCTATAATTTGAAAGATGGAAAATAAGTGTTGGTGAGGATGTGGAGTAATTGGAACCCTCGTACTGTTGGTGGGAAAGTAAAATGTTGCAGCCACTATGGAAAACGGTTTGGCAGTATTTCAAAAAGTTAAACACAGGAGCTACTACACGACCCAACACTTGCACTCCTAGGTACAAACCCAAGAAAAATGAAAATCTGGGTCTACACAAGACCTTGTACACCAATGTAAAAAGCAACGTTATTCACAGCCAAAAAGAGGAAACAATCCAAATGCCCACCAACTGATGAATGAAACACAGTAGGATCCACACAATATACTGCTCAGCCTTAAAATGAATGAAGTTTGGTATATGCTACAACACGGACGAACCTTGAAAACCTCATGCTAAGTGAAAGAAGCCAATCACAAAAGGACAAATACTGTAGGATTCCATTCATAGGAGTACCCATGGCAGACAGACAAATTCCTAGAGGCATGAAGTAGAATGAAGATTACTGGGGCTGGAGGAGCAGGGAGAACTGGCAGTTACTGTTTAATGGCTAAACAATGTTTGGGATGAGGAAAAAGTTCCAGAAATGGGTAGTGATGATAGTTGCATAACACTGAATGCATTTAAATGCCACTGGATGGTATAGCTGAAAATAACTGAAAAGACAAATTTTAGATTATGCACATTTTTATTCAAATTAAAAAATAAAAAATTTTAAGACAGAATGGAGTATGAATACACATTACAACATGGATGAACCTTGAGAATATTTTGCCAACTGAAAGAAGCCAGGCACAAAGCATCACACGTTTGATGATTCTGTTTACATAAAATGTCCAGGAATAGGCAAACCCACAGAAACAGAAAGTAAAACAGGGGCTACCAGGGTGTGTTGGGGGAATGGAGTATAACTGCCAACAGGTACAGGGTTTTTTTTTTTGAGGTGATGAAATGATCTGGAATTAGTGTTGATAGATGCACAACCTTACAAATACATGAAAAACCACTCACCTGTACATTTTAAAATGTGAATTTAGAAAAGCACAATCCCACAAGAACAAAGAATGAAAGGATCGATAGCAAACCCAAGATGTCAGAACAGATGGCAGAGTCATGACCGGAGAACGGAGGCCCATGTCCGAGGGGCTGGCCCTCCAGCGCAGAGCCGCAGGAACGGACAGAACCAGCGATCGGAACTGGCCAACAAGTGGGGCTGAGTAAGAGAGGACAACAAGATGGACACTGAGAGTAAAAAAAAGGAAAGCAGAAGCTCAATCCAGGAGGTCTAACAATTAACAAAGAGTCCCCAAAAAGAGAAGACAGAGACAAGGACAAATTACCAAAGAAATAGCTCAAGAAAGTTTCCCAGAAGACAAGTTTCCTGAATGAAGTGATACACCCGGGGCTTAATACAACAAATTTTTAAACACACACAACCCCCACTGCAAAATTTATTAACATCAAAAGAAAAAAGATCCTTACGTCTTTACAGAGAAAAAAGAGAAAAGGTCACATAGAAAAGAACAGGAACCTAAAAGACATCAGACTTCCTGACAGCAACTGTAAAAGCTAGAATCAAACAGTATTCTTCAAAATCTGAAGAATAGTGACTGCATGCTAGAATTCTATACTCTGTTATGCCAACTGTTAAGCATGTGGTAAGTACAAGAATATTTTTAGAAATGCACGAATATACTTACTCTATCAACACAAGGGATAAGTGGAAAAAAGCAACAGGAAGTCCACAAACAGAATCACAGGGCAGCCCAGGACAAGAACTCTGAACCAGAACACTGGAGAGCAGAGGGAAAACATTAGTGAGAACTAAAGACCCACCTTCCAGAACGAGAAGTAGAAGATATTAAAAACAGTAACTAAAGCATGTCAAGTACCAACTCACAATGCCAGAAAAAGCCACAAACTTAAAGAGGGCCTGGGAAATAGGACTAACGATGGAAGGACTGAACTGATCTTTCTTCACTGGAAAGTTCTTTTCCCCCGTGTGAGCAGGCTCTGTCTCAAGAAACCTTACAACACTGATAGTTATCTGTGATTTGAGCCGACCGTGAGCCCAAGCCTGTACCCTTCATGTTTAGGACCTTGATTCCGTCAGCATTCCGAAGGACAACACACTCACGCACTCTCCTGTCTCTTGAGCATATGCACAGAAACCAAACGTCGCAAATACCATGAGCCACCTACCCCAAATCCTATCTCCCCCCTCCTCTAGCAGAACCTTGAGTTCATTCACAGCAGTGGTATACAAATTAAACTACATTTCCCAGATTCCTACACAGTTACTGGGGTCCACTGAATATAGGTCTGGCCAGTGATATAGAAAAGGAAGTCACTGGCTGAGGGGGTACTTCCGGAAAGCTCTTAACATAAATACACCAGACTCCTCTCGCCTCCCTTCTTCCTGCCTGGGTGACCATGTGATCCTACAGGACCATCTTGGGGTAAAAAAGGATATGTTTAAGGGTAGTGGAGCAGAAAGAGGGAATCTGGATTCCTTTACGGCTTCACAGAACTGACGTACCAGCCTTGGACTGCCTCCCTGCTCATTTGAAAAAAAATTTAAATTATGGTTTATTTTCATTAAATAATTAATTTTAGAACATGAGCTTGAGAGCGGGGGAGGGACCGAGGGAGAGAATCTTAAGCAGGCTCCACACTCCATGCAGCCTGACGCAGGGCTCGATCTCATGACCCTGAGATCATGACCTGAGCTGAAATCAAGAGTGGGGATGCTTAACCAACTGAGCCACCCAGGTGCCCCTAAATCTGGTTTAAAGTACAATTTTTCAAGATTCTGTTGCTTGCAGCTGAATGCAAATCCTGAATGAATGACGCTCCCTTTACAAATGAGACAAAGTCAGAATGCTCCTGGACTCTAAACTCTGTCCTGTTTGCCTCTAGAACCTAGGGCAGAGTTTGGCATACAGAAAATGCTCATATTTGTTGAATGAGTCACAAAGCAAAAACAGTGAATTCCTGTCAGCATAACCTATGCAAGGAGCCAAACCACAATGAGAAGCCTGGTGAGAATGGAGTCACCTTATAGCTAGAAAAATCTCCACTGTCAGACAGGAAATGAAGATGGCAAATGGGATGGAAAAATCAGTTGGTAGAGGACCAACTGATTTATTTTTTTTAAAGATTTTATTTATTTATTTGACAGAGAGAGATACAGTGAGAGAGAGCGAGCACAAGCAGGGGGAGTGGGAGAGGGAGAAGCAGGCTTCCCGCTGAGCAGGGAGCCTGATGCGGGGCTCAATCCCAGGACCCTGGGATCATGACCTGAGCCGAAGGCAGACGCTTAACGACTGAGCCACCCAGGCACCCCTGGAATGAGAACTTTTAAAGACTTTTTACTGAAATACACACAGACACACACACATACAGGTAATTACAAAAACAAATGAACAGTTCAACAAACTTTCACAATCTGAACACACCCATGTAACCACATCCAGACACAAACACAGAACACAAACACAAATCCCATGTCCCCTCTCCTGGTCATTATCCCCGGCAGGAAGATTCTCTCAATGAGATTTTTCTTAAGGACTGCATGTGAAGAATAGGGACATATAAGAACTTTCAAAAAAAAAAAAAAAAGGTTTTCAGGGTCTAAATTCATACTTCTAAAGCATCCTTACCCTCTTATATCTCACTTTGGCATCGTAGAAACGATTTTGGCGGAAAAGGTAGTTGCCAAACTCCCGTTCAGTAGCTGCCACTTTTAGGACCTTCTGAAGTGGAAACTCATCTTGTTGCTCCTGAGGACCAAAGACAAGGACACCCAGCAAGGAAACTGAAAGCCACAATACCACGATGCAAGTGCTGTTATAGATGTTAGTTTTTCTCCTTCAGATCGTGCACTTTTGTTTAGTGCTGTTATGTGTGCCAAGCTCTGGGCTTGGTGACCCTGCAGAGGTCATCCCTGTGGCTCCCAGCAAAAGCTAAAGGTATTACTAGTCCCATTTTATACACTAGAGCCAAAAAGTGGTCTACTCCTTTGGTCCTTCCAGAGATGCTCCCTGAAGAATTAGAAACTGATGGAACTTGCCAAGCATGGAAAGCAGGTCTCACAACAATCATTTATCCAACAAGCATTTAACAGGTCTTCGTCTGCCCGGGGCCCTACTGGTCTTCCTGGCCACAATGTTGTACCCTGGGTACATGTCAATCACCCACAGAGCCTCTCTTCAAACACAATGTCCTGGCCTTATCCCCGCCTAGAGATTCTCAATCAGTACACCACAGGTGGGCCTCAGGCATTTGCAAGAAACTCTGTTTTGTGGAAAGGTGAGAAAAAGGTAAGGGCCCTCACTTGAGGCGATGGCAGTTTAGTGGGGGAGACATCATATCCAGATACAAACCTAGGTGGACATCTAAGGCCACACACACAGTCCGCGTGGGACAGCATGAGTGAGAGTGTGTATGGCTGCCGAAGAGATAACAAGCCCTAGTTCTGTGTGATGGGTTAAGTGAAAGGCTACAAGGAAAGGGAATGTTTAAAGTTATGGGGACAGAGGCCATGTGCCCCCATGGGCCTGGGACTTTCCCAGTCTACACCTGATGTCCTGGGATCTCAGCCAATTAATAATCTCCTTTGCTCTCAAGCATTTTAGGTTGGACAATAAAACATATGTTCACCCTAGTCGACCACTACCAATGCTTGCTAGAAACCAAATTTAATGTTGAGAAGCAAATGCTCATGGTCTTGCAGGGAGAACTAGGCAAAGGGTGACTAAAAATCACCTCAAACTGCTGGTCCAGAACAAACCCAAGGTTGGGCCTCGGCCTAGTTCATCTGCCCACACACAGGAGTCATTATTAAGATGGATATGTACCAGGAAATAAGGGAACCCCTCCACCGCCGCTGCCACCACCACACAGGAGCCCCGGGGTGGAATGGGGGGCAGAGGATCACCATCAGAGAAAGGTAATTCCCAAAAACACAAACCCATTCTCTCTTTTAAGTATGGACATCTATGCTCCAGAACTTACAGCTGAAAGGGCACAAAACTTGTCTGACTCAGCAGAGTCCAGGAAGTCAAGCAGCTCGATCTCAAACAGGACAGTGGTATTTGGGGGGATCAAGGGAGGGCAGCCCAGCGTTCCATAGGCATAGGTTGGTTTGAACAGAAACCTGGCCAGCTCTCCTCTCCTCATGCTCAGAAGGCCCAACTCCATGCCCCAGAGTGTAATATCTGGAAGAAGAACATGAAGAATTTGAAGTTTGCCCAGCATCCTGATCCAATGTTATCAATTTCTTCCCCCTTGAAGTCCAAATCTTTCCACATCATACTCCAAACCTTCTGCACTACGGTCACAACTCACTTTTCAGTCTGTTTCCCACTACCACCACCATTCCCAAACTCCAACTTCTTTTTTTTTTTTTAAAGATTTTATTTATTTGAGAGAGCGAGAATGAGAGAGAGAGAGAGAGAGCACATGAGAAGGGGGAGGGTCAGAGGGAGAAGCAGATTCCCCGCTGAGCAGGGAGCCTGATGCGGGACTCGATCCCGGGACTCCAGGATCATGATCTGAGCCGAAGGCAGTCGCTTAACCAACTGAGCCGCCCAGGCGTCCCCCAAACTCCAACTTCTGTGGGCTCTGCAGCAATCTGGCTTCCCTACCCCTGTTCATACAGTTCCTTCTTCCTGCAAGGAAGTTCCTGCTTCCTCACCCCAGGCCCAGCTTCTATCCTGACTGAAATCTTACTCAAACTTCAAGGCTCATTTTAAATGCCCCCTCCTCCACAAAGCCTTTCCTGATCTTCCCGGCTGGAATCAATTGTGCCTTCATTAAGCACTCCCACAACACTACTTACACCTCCCAGGACCTCATCCAATTCAGTGAATGTGCTCAATCTCCTTACTCTAGCTGAGATGTTCTAATCATCTGAGCACATCTTCTGTTTTCACCATACGTTATGGATATTAAGCCCCCGATAAACGTTGTTAACAAATGAACATGCCCCATAATTCTCAGGATGCAAAGGTAACCTTGCCAGGTAAACCATCTCCGGAATATCTATGCCTCAATGGGAAATGTGTAGGTGAACAGGGCTGGTTTAGCAAAACCCAGCCTCAGAAAAACCAGCTCAAAGACTCCCTGCTCTGAAGCGTTTCCACAAAAAATTCCTGCTTTTCTGGATGCTCATGTCAACTTACCCTCTCCAAGTTTCATCAGCCGGGGAGTTTTCCTAAAGCAATTAGAATCAAAAGGCTTGTCCATATGCTCCAGATATCCAGAATATTTCACTAGGACAGAAAACAAACAAACAAAACGGTACAAGGAAAATATACCAAGAATGTGCACACCTCCATCTCACTGTTACAAAACAAAAAACAAAAAACAAAAAAAACGATGGAATTCGATGGGTTCAAACCATCTCCCACCCAGAGGGATAGGAAAAATCTTCGCTCAATGTTTGGACGCCTGCCCTTTGGCTGTTTTAGGAGTTTGGCTGGTGAGCCTCAATGTCCCTTGTTCGTAGTGGCCTCATGCAAAGGGGAGATGGGTTCCCTCGTCTCCCTTAAGAACGCGAATTGTTAACAAAACAAGCGAGTTCTACCTTTTTTTAAAACATAACCTTCCCTCCCCACCTCCCAAGGTAAGGTGCAGAACAGGCTTGGGGACCAGTACTTTTTGCATCGCCAGCTGGGAGGCAGATGATACCTAGCACGGAAGCATCCGGGGTCACCAGCTCTCCAGCACCCTCTCGGATGACGTCCTTCAGCACGCCCCGGTCCCCGGAAATGTCCAGCATCCTTCGACTTAACCTCTGGTACGGAGACTTGCGGGGAGAGACACAAGACCTCAGAGCCCCCGGCTGGCACGCCGACCCCGGCACCCCACGTCCGTGACTCCGCGGCGCACAGACTCTCACCTGGCTGGAAGCGTTGTCCCCCTGCAGGACTCTTGGGTTCCGCGTGCTCCCCCCCATCGTCACGTTGCCTACCCGGCGGCTGCGCGAGCCCTCAACCCCCTCGCCCTCCCCCTGGCGGTGGCCCAGCCACCCCTTTATACCCAGCCGCGCGCTCCCCACCGCGGCGCTCGGCTCAGGGGCCGCGAGGAGGCGCCGATCGCTTCGTGCCAACCGCCACCAACCGCCCGGCGCCCTAGGGCGGCGCGCCTGAGCACGTGGCGGGGACTCACGGCGCGTGATGGGGCACGTGACGGGGAAGCGCGGAGCTGGACGGGCCACGTGACGGGGACGCACCAGCGGGGTGGGGCGCGGAGTATGATGGGAGATGCGACGGTGGCACACGCAGCGCCGTGGGGTTTGTGGCGGGGCCTGCGGGAGCCCCTGGCGGGGGACGCGTGGCTCATGAGGAGGTAGGTGGGGGGGACCACGAGAGGCGCGATGGGGAACGTGAAGGGTTCGCCTGTGGCAAGACGGGGCTCACGGGGGGAATGTGGGGGGAACGAGAAGGGGCGCGTGGCTGGGCTGCGCAGAGTGACAAGGCACGTGACAGGGGTGGGACAGCGTGAAGGGGCGCTCGACGCGGAAAGCTGTGCGAGCGGGAGCACGCGGCCGGGACGTGTGGGATGGCGCGGGACACGGGCCACCCGGGTGGTGGGGGGGACTGGGGGCTGGGGGCGGGGGCTTGCAGGGGGTGGGGCCTGTGGCGGGAGCGCGCTGGGGGGGGGGACGAGGTTCCAGAAACGCTCTGCTGCCGGCAGCCGGCCGGCCCCGCAGAAGTGGGTTATCTCCCCCTTTTTCCGCTTTCCCTCGTCCTCCTCCTGGTACCGGAGCCGTTTAGGCGCAGACACAGGCCTTTCGAGCCCAAATGCCCAGGTCATGAGAAAACAAGGCGACGTTCCCTCGCATCTCCCGTCATAAACCCGCAGAACCCGGACCCGCTCCCTGGCTGTTACGGGGTCGCAGGGCTCTTGTCTCACGGAGCGGAGGACCGGACCTCGTGGGCACGCAAGGGTTGAAGTGAGGTCAAAGTTGATAAAGTGAAGGTGAGAGCGAAAGGAGAGAAGCTCTCTGGAGTGAGAGGGCGCCCGAGTGGGTTGCCACCCAGGTGCCCCAGTGGCAGACTTTCTTTTTTTTTTTTAATTTTATTTATTTGATAGACACAGTGAGAGAGGGAACACAAGCAGGGGGGTGGGGTGGGGTGGGGTGGGAGAGGGAGAAGCAGGCTTCCAGCCGAGCAGGGAGCCCGATGCGGGGCTCGATCCCAGGACCCTGGGATCATGACCTGAGCCGAAGGCAGACGCTTAAGGACTGAGCCACCCAGGTGCCCCAGTGGCAGACTTTCATGGAGAACTGACGGGGAAGCTTGTGGCCTTGAGTTTCCTGTGCCATCTTGGTTTGAGCGTGGACTCTTGATAACACGCCAATGACTTAATTGTTTGAGGTTTGGACATTTTCTAGGATTACACTGGAGCCGCCAAAGAAAATTACTACTTAACATTTAGGGCCAGGTGGTCTGTTTCCTTATCTCTTGTTCACCTGGCTTAGCGCTTCTGCCTGCCAGGAATAGTTTCAGAGCCCAGCCAGGGGCCCCCTACGTCTCCCTGCCTATACCTTAACCCTTTCCTTATTCATGGGGGTGCAAAGCAAGGATGGGCCTGATCCTGCCCCCTCCGGCTTGTTCCCTGGGTCCATCCTCGCTTGCCTACTCCAGGACTGAGAGGTCGCCCCTCTCTCCTGCACCAATCTTGCCTTGACTACTGGGTCGTTTGTTCAGCTTAGATGTGTCCTAAAATGTCACATCTTAAACAAGCCCCCCTTTGTCCCACGTCTCACAGGTGGCCCCGTTTCTTGCTCTTCACAGAAAAACTTTTCACAAGAGTTGCTTTGAAGGCTTTCGCAATGATTTTATGTCCATCCTTCATTTTTCTCTTTGACCCACTTCAGTACCACTTGTCCCTGCTCCGTGTCACCAGCACTGCACTGAATGCCATAAGCCATAAGACGCCTCTTTGTCCTCAGATTAATGGACTCTTGCCAGCATTTGATGAAGCTGATCTCTCCTTGAATGCTTTTTTCTTTTCTGTATTAGTTTCCTATCATCTTCACAATCGGTTACCAGAAGACTAGCTGTTTGGAGCAACAGGTATTTATGATCTCACCTACTTATCATCAGTTCTGTAGGTTAGAAATCTGACACCAGTCTCACTGGACTAAAATCAAGGCCTCCGCCTTAATAGAGGCTCTCGGGAAGAACCTGAAGCCCATTCATGTTGATAAATCCAGATCCTTGGAGCTCTATACCTGAGGTCCCCACATCCTTGGCACTTATCAGCCAGGGGCCATATTTAGCTCTTGCCCTTGCTCCTGGGCTCCCTACAGGTCAGAGTTAGCAACAGCATGCTGAATCTTCTCATGCTTTGAATCCTCTTGCCTCCTCTTCTGCATGCCTTCCTGACTCTTGCCCGGGAAAGTTCTCTACTGTTTCTTTTTAAATGTTTTTTTATTTTAAAAAAAGAGATTTATTTAGGGCGCCTGGGTGGCTCAGATGGTTAAGCGTCTGCCTTCGGCTCAGGTCATGATCCCAGGGCCCTGGGATCGAGCCCCGCATCGGGCTCCCTGCTCAGCGGGGAGCCTGCTTCTCCCCCTCCCTCTGCTTCTCCCCCTGCTCATGTTCTCTCTCTCTCTGTATCTCGAATGAATAAATAAAAAAATCTTTAAAAAAAAAGATTTATTTATTTTTAGAGAAAGCGTGTGAGGGGGAGTGAGAGTCCTCAAGCAACTCCCCACTGAATATGGAGCCTGATGCAGGGCTCAATCTCAAGACCCTGAGATCATGACCTGAGCTGAAATCAGGAGTTGGACGCTTAACCAACTGCATCCAGTTCCCTACTGGTAAGGGGTCCCAAAAGTTTCCTACTGTTGAGAGGTCATATGGATCTGCTTCCTGGTGACTACTCTCCTGATTTTCCTCCTACCTAACCAGCTGTATCTTTTCAATCATGCTCTTCTTCCTGATCTCTCTAGTAGCAGCCTCAGGGCTTTGTTCTTGGTTGCTTGCCCTTTTCTGTTCTTAATCCCAGAGAGAGCCTAGCCATTCCCACATTTAAATATATGATGTAGTTTAAACAGGTGGTATATACCTGGCCAGCCTAGAGCCTCCCCTGAGTGCCAGAGCTCTGGGCTCCTGTGCCCAATTGCCTTTCTCAGTGGTTCTCAAAAGTGTAGTTCCCAGACCAGCAGCAGTGTTGTCTGGAAACTTGTTAGAAATGCAAATTCTTGAGCCCATCCCTGTGCTCCTGAATCAGAAACTCGGGCCAGAGGCCAGAAGTTTGTTTTTACAAGCACTCCAGGTGATTCTGTTTCCTGAAGTCTGCAGACCACCGCTACGCAGTTGCTCCACCTGGATGTTCTCAGGTGTCTGACTCTAGATTTTCCCACCTACTGTTTCACCTTGATCTTTTCTGTATCAGGCTTCACTATGTATCCACCCAGGTGCTGAAGTTAACTGTGTATCTACACAGTGGCCAGAGTGGTCTCTTAAAAATACCAGACAATATTTCCTTGTCTTAAAATCCTCCAATAGCTCCCACTGCCCTTGAAATTGTTACTATTATTATTTTAATTTAAGTAGGCTCCATGCTGGGCCCCAACATTGGGCTCAAATTCACGACCCTGAGATCAAGACCTGAGCTGAGATCAAGAGTCCGATGCTTAACCTACTGAGCCGCCCAGGCTCCCCTGCCCTTGAAATTAAATCTAAACCTTTACCCTCCTCTGCAGGGACCTCTCTGGCAACCCCTCTGACCTCCTCTCCTGGAGTTCCCTCTCACTACGCTCCAGCTGCTCAAGTCTCCTCTCTAGGGTAGCTCGTACATACTGAACTCTGTCTAGTCTCGGAGACTTTGCATTTGCTGTGCATTGCCTGATCTGCCCTCCTGTAGTCTTCTTGGTAGCTGGCATTTTTTTTATCCTTAAGGCCTCAGCTCAACCATCCATCCTCCCTGCCCTGCCCCTTTCTAACGTATCTCTCAAACAACCCATTACCTCCTGCCCTTTTTGTTCACTACACCGTTTACTTCCTGCCTAGCATTTAGTACTGTGATGTTGTCTTATTTATGATCCTATCGCACTCCTACTACCATTGTATTACAGATTCTGAAAGGACAGAAACCTCATTGGTCTTGTTCTCTGATGTCTCCCTCATGCTCAGGTTGGTGCTTGATACGTAGCAGGTGCTCAGTAAATATTTGTTAAAATAATAAATTAGCTTTCTGCATAGCTGTGCCAGACCTTGGTCTTACTTGTCATGGAGTAGAGACTGCCCCCACTGGCAGACAGGAATGCTTAGGCCTATGGGGGTCCTGCAGGTCTAGAGCTCTCCCTTCCTTCCTTCCTTCCTTTTTATTCATCTAAACGTTTTTTTTTTAGATTTTATTTTTTATTTATTTGAGAGAGAGCGCGCATGAGCAGGGGGGAGGGGCATGTAGAGGAAGAAGCAGGCTCCCCACTGGGCCTGACATGGGGCTCAATCCCAAGACCCTGGGATCATGACCCGAACTGAAGACAGACGCTTAACCAACAGCCACCCAGATACTCCTCTTTCTTTCTTTCCTTTTTTAAGATTGATTTATTGAGATGCCTGGCTGGCTCAGTCAGTTAAATGTCTGCCTTCAGCTCAGGTCATGATTCCAGGGTCCAGAGTTTGAGTCCTGCATCAGGCTTCTTGCTCAGCAGGGAGCCTGCTTCTCCCTCTGCCTCCCATTCCCTCTGCTTGTGTATGCTATCTGTCTCTCTCTGACAAATAAATACATAAAATCTTTAAAAAAATAAAAATAAGATTGATTTATTTTTAGAGAGAGTGCGCATGCGAGTGTGGGAGGGGCAGAGGGAGAGAATCCCCAAGCAGACTCCATGCTGAGTGTGAGACCAGGGCTTGATCCCAGGACCCATGAAATCATGATCTGACCCAAAACTAAGAGAGGCTTAACCGACTGAGCCACCTAGGCACCCTTAGAGCTCTTGTTTCATTTTCTTTCTTTTTTTTTTTTTTTAAGATTTTATTTATTTATTTGTCAGAGAGAGAGACAGAGACAGAGAATATACAGACAGAGGGAGAAGCAGGCTCCATGCGGGACTTGATCCCAGAACCCTGGGATCATGACCTGAGCTGAAGGCAGACGCTTTAACTGACTGAGCCACCCAGGCGCCCCAGAGCTCTTGTTTCTTAACACTCCGAGAGACCCACTCCCACCTTTTTTCTAATCAGTAATTTTTACCACACTCCCATAGTATGTTAAGACTATAATATTTATTGACTGTATAAAGAAATGTCACTGAACTTCTAAATCTGTGATAGACTTTATACAAAACGTTCATAATTCAATAATATTGAGTAAAGGAAGTGAGACACAAAAGAGCACATACTGAGTAATTCTGTTTATTTGAAATTCAAAGCCAGGCTGTGTTAATCTACGATGGTAAGAATCAGGTCAGTAGCTGTCCTTGTTAGGGGGTTCTTACTGGGGAGCACATATGCCTTCTGGGTGCTGGAAACATTATGTTGAGAGTGAGTATACACGTGTAATGTGTACATCAAGCATGTAGTTAAGATTTGTGCCCTTTATAGAACTCCTATCTCAAAACATTGTATAAAAATACCTTCAAAAATAGATTCAGAAAGAATTGTGTCGAAGCATGAGTCCACTCCTGTTTGGGGTCTGTAAGGTGTGGCTGGGGGCCCACTCAGTCTCCCCCACCTTCCCTAAAGCGTGGCCAAGGTGAGCACCTGCATGTTGGAATTATCAGTGTTGCTGGCCAAAAGGAGGCTGCCTCCCCAGTCCCGTGATGTGGCCCAGTTTCCACCTGATTCTGGGCGACCTTGAGGACACGGGGGTGTTGCTGGGAAAGAGGAGGAGGAAAGGGGCAGAGACTAAGGGTGAAGCACGCATTCAGCTGCAGTCCCCATGCCTCTTAGTGCCTCTGCCCATCCTGGGGAGAAGAAAAAACTGAGCAGATCTGTTGGACATCTCTGCAGATTCTGAGAAAGCAGGTAGTTCATTGTGGGGGCTCTCCCTAGGTCTGCTGCCAACTTCTACCTTGGTGCTTCTTCTCTCTCAGTGCCAGTCAGCTTTCACAGGGTCTCAGGCTCTCCGGAACAGCAGTCTCTGCTTTAGAATGACCTGGGGGGTGTTTGTTATAAATGTGGATTTCTGGGGCTCACTGAAAATGTGTGAAGGGGTGACTCAGGAATCTCTTTTAACTGTGCTTCCAATAGTTGCTCACCAGTTTGAGAACTGATCTAGAACATGGGAAGGACCTTTGCTTGTTTTTGCTGTCCATTGCTGGGTCCATGCAGCTGAGAGCACATTGTTGGTGTCACTCCAAATGACCTTGCAGACGGCCCTTTTTGTGTTTACCTCCAAATCTGAGTGAAAAATACAGAATTCTATGTTTCCAAGTGCGTTTCCCCCCAATTAAGCCCTTTGTTTTAAAGACAGAAAACAGACCCAAGGTCATAGGGGTTGAGATTTGAATCCAGGACTGGAGACCCTAAGGCACTCTGATTTCCAGTGGCACTTGCCAGGGGGTGGGGCCCCAGGGGGTGGAGGGAGCAGGTTTGAGTAAGCTGCCCTCTCTTCTAGCCGGGCACCGTGGATGGCGTGGCAGGTGAGCGTGCCTGAGCTGGAGGACCGCCTTCAGTGCCCCATCTGCCTGGAGGTCTTCAAGGAGCCCATGATGCTGCAGTGTGGCCACTCCTACTGCAAGGGCTGCCTGGTGTCCCTGTCACGCCACCTGGACTCGGAGCTCCGCTGCCCAGTGTGCCGACAGGAGGTGGATAGCAGCAGCTCCCCGCCCAACGTCTCCCTGGCACGGGTGATTGAAGCCCTACAGTTCCCTGGGGGCCCAGAGCCCAAGGTCTGTGAGCACCACCGGAACCCGCTCAGCCTCTTCTGTGAGAGGGACCAGGAGCTCATCTGTGGCCTCTGTGGCCTGCTGGGCTCCCACCAGCATCACCGCGTCACGCCCGTCTCCACTGTCTACAGCCGCATGAAGGTGGGCAGTGAGGCTGCTGGGGGGGTGGGTTGCGGGGACACACCGAACCTAGCTCCTACCCTCTCTGGCACCATTGCCTGGCAGAGGAGGGTCCCAGGCCAGGATGCCAGTTCCCTCCGGCCCTGTCCTGGAGCAGAGCTCATAGAGCATGCATCCATCCATCATGTTCTGAGCAGCTGTTCCAATCTCCAGGTGCTGGGGCCTACTGACCTGCATGATGGAGAGCCCCTTGTCAAGTGCTAGCCCCTTCCCTTGCTTGGTTTTTCTTTGTAGCTCTCATTCATATTTTGAGCGCTCCCCAGACGATGCATGGGGGCAAGGACTTTGTTTTGTTTCCTCGGGTATTTTCATGCCTAGAGCCATGCCTAGCATGTAAGTAAAAGCTCAGAGCGTATTTGCAGAAACAGTGGATTCCTGTCCTCGTGGACTTTTGCCTCAGATCTAGCAGGTCATCATTTAAGGTGAATGATGATGATGATACCCTCTTTGGTGAATATGTTGATCTAAGATTTACGAAGGGGATGGGGTTATCATTGTACTTTACAAATGAGGAAACAGGCTCAGAGAAGGTAAGGGTCTTACCTAAGGTCATACAGCTTGTCACTGGCAGAGCGAGGACTCTGACTGTGGCCGGTTTTCTTTCCATTGCAAAACAGATCAAAGAAGGGCGGGAAGGATTCTTGGAAGTGAATTGCTAGAGGGTAACTGGCATAGTGTTTGGGAGGGAGGGAGAATAAAGGTAAGGAATGACAAAATACAGGTGATAGGGGTGGGAAAGAGAAAGAGCAAGATCTGAAGGCAGAGTTCCAGGGATTTCTTGGCTGAGTGCCCCGGGCAGCATTTCTTTGCTTCTTCAGTCCTGCAAGAGCAGTATGAAATGTGCACAGGGCCAGCCCAGCCAGCCACCAGCCCCTCTGGCCCACAGACGTTTACTCGGCACCTAATGTGTACTCGGTGTTGTGCTAAAGCCCATAGTACGATAGTGGGCAAGAGGTGTACCACAGCCTGGGAGTCTGGCAGAGTCGCATGTGTTGGGTGCTACCGTCAGGGTTAAGTACAGGCACTGGGGAGACCCCCTCAGATGTAGCTCCGGCATGGTCTCGGGTGGTCAGGGAAGGTTTCCTGGAGGAAGCGGACTGCTGAACCAAGACCTGACCCACAAGGAGGACTTGGTAGGAAAAGAAGGGGAGGAAAGCATTCCCTGTATAAAGACAGCCCTGCAGAAGATCAGGAGGGAGGGATATTTAAGAAATCATAAGTTGTTCTTTTAAGCTCAGGGGAGAGTTAGGTAAGTGGAAGCCAGGTCATAGTAAGGCTTGTGTGACATGTGAAGGGATTTGTAGTTTATTCAGAGGACCATCCTGGTTGAGGGGGGGCACTGGAGAGTTTTAAGCAGAGTCGTGATGTGGTCCAAGCACTCTGCCGGAGGGTGGACTGGAGAGTGAGGCTGGGGGGTAAGAGACTGGGAGTAATTACATATGGGTGGTAATTGAAGCCGCAGGAGTGGAGAAGACCAACCAGGAGAGCCTGCAGTGTGATAGGGAAGACACGGATGATGCCACCAAGGAGCACGAGGGTTTAAGATTCAGGTAAATAGAGCACCCCAAAAGGGACAGAAAGAATCAACAGAGAGAGTAGGAACACTGGCTGAATATGGTCTCCTAGAAATCAGCACAGTGCTTTTTAATGAGAACAAGATCACTTGCGTGAAATGCCTGCTGAGGATTGGAAAGAGTCTCTTAGATTTAGCAGTAAGGATTGATTATCTTGGCAAGAGTAGTTTTAGTGGAGTGTGAGAGGAGGAAGCCAAATTGCAGTGCAATGAAATTGAGCCTGTGTTTTATTAGCCCAGGAGAGAAGGAAACACACAGGAGCTCGCTCATCATTTCTGGCTTCGAGCCTGGGACTGCTTGGGTCCTGGTTTTAGATGTGGGTGTTTGTGATCCCAAGACTCTTCTCTGTGATGCAACAAAATTGTGTTCCTTTATTAGGTCCCTTTCATGCATTCCTGTTTTCCTCCTATTGATTGAGATCTTGAGGTTATTTATTTATTTGCATGATTTTTTTTTCTTCTCCCACTGACCCAGTTTGACGGAGAAAGAGGGAAAGAACTAATCTCATCTCTCTCTGCCTCAAGAGAGTTACCACTAGAATTCTGTTCTTGGGTTGCTATGAGATCTTCTGATGCCTCATTATCCAGAGCAAGACCCTGTGTCCATTTACCCCTACAGTGGTTTTATTCTTTATTAAGCTCCTTTCCTGAAAGGCTTTTGTAGCTGGTTTGTTTCTTTTTTTTTTTTAAGTTTATTTTTTTAGTAATGTCTGCACCCAGTGTGGGGCTTGAACTTACAACCGAGAGATCGAGAGTCACATACTCTTCGAACGGAACCAGCCAGGTGTCCCTCTTGCCGCTGATTTCTGCTTGGGAACTATTTAAGCCAGAGACCGTGTATGCTCCATGGGCACAAACCAGCAGGGCTCCCTTTAAGTAGTGCAGCTGTTTGGGGGTCTAGGTGGTCCTGGTTGAATCCTTAAGACTCTGTCAGATTTGGGGCCAGGGAAGCCCAGAAGAAGGGAGTTTACTTCAGCCTGGGGAGGCCCCAAATCCAGGCTGGGCCCGAGTCTGCCAGGGAAGGATTCAGGTCTTTATAGGGAGTGGGGAATCCCCAGGTATAAGTGGGGCAACTGTATGCACCATTGGCCTTCCTTGGGGCCATCCTTTTTGTGATATCTTGATCAAATGCCCACTGATTCTAGACCTGCTGGTGACCAGAGAGTTTACTTGGTGGGTACCCAATGGCCAGCATTCCATTCAGGGAGTGTTGGCTTCAGACTGGTTACCGCCCCTCTTGGATGTTGTGTGGTGCCTTCCAGGTGGACAATGTTTAGCGTCCATCTCCATGTCCTGAAGAGGGATGACCTGGAGATCCTTTTCTGTCTGGGTAATTCCTGCCCTCAATGTGGAATATTCTTGAATAATCTTAACCTATTTTGGAGTCGGGGCGCCTGGGTGGCTCAGTCGTTAAGTGTCTGCCTTTGGCTCAGGTCATGATCCCGGGGTCCTGGGATCGAGTCCCGCATCGGGCTCCCTGCTCAGCGGGAAGCCTGCTTCTCCCTCTCCCACTCCCCCTGCTTGTGTTCCTGCTCTCGCTATCTCTCTCTCTGTAAAATAAAAAAATCTTTAAAAAAAAAAAATAAAATAAAATAAAAAAACAAAAAAAAAAACCTATTTTGGAGTCAAGAGTACCTGGGTAGCTCTTTCCCTGGTTCCACTGGGAGTGCTTGTGGCCATTAGGATGCTCCCTGGAAGGGTGAAGCCCAGGGCTGGTCCCAAGGAGCTGAAACGGTGAAGGGGTCAGCTACTCATGAGGCCACGGTACATTGCCTCCAGGAGGACCTAGCGGCTCTCATCTCTGACCTGAAGCAGGAGCAGAAGAAGGTGGATGAGCATATTGCCAAACTGGTGAACAACAGGACCCGGATTGTCGTGAGTGCCCTTTCCCTCTGTACCCTTACCCTGGGGCTGGCCACCTTCCCTTTCCTACGGAGCCCAGTTCTGATTTGTTCTTTACAGAAATCCATACCTTCATACAAAGCCAGAATTCAAAGCATTCCAGGGCGGAGTGGGGGAAAGGGCAAATCGCCTCAGGGGAATCAACTCAGTTGTTAGGACTCTGTCCAAGTTGGCTGTGTCCCTCTTGTCCTTGGGAATGAGATAACACAGAACCTAAGTCCCAGAGGTAAACAGCTCAAAGTGTGGGCATGACTCTCCTGCTCTCTACGTCTATTTGACCTTGACAGTCTGGTGCCTGCCCAGTACCTCGGAGCAGAGGTGTGGAAAGGCTTGGTGGTTTTCTGCTTTTCCTGAGTGACAGGTACACTGGGGCTGGGGGGTGTTCTGGAAAAAAGATTCACGGCAGCTGTACTCTCAGTTTTGAAGGAGAAAAAACACTTTATTGATAGTATAAAAATGTAATAGAATCAGAAAGAAGAAAAGGGAAATCTGCGCATAGATGAGGGCAATAGTAAGCAGTAAAGGAGAATAAAACAGAGTTACATCAAATCGGGTACTTACAACATCCAGCCTCATTAGCTGGGGGAGCTCCATGGAGACGGCCAGGCTGGAGTCCCGATGGAGAGGCCTGGGCCAAGCATCCTCCCCTCAGGTGAGATTTCCAACTGACCGTCCCCATAAGGACCATATTTATAGGGCACATGAAGTTAAACATGTGTTTGCCTATGTGCAGTTTGGAGCGAGCTGCATTCCTGCGTTATCATGTCTTTACGTATTCAAGGAGCCTGTGCTGGGTGTGCTTGCCCCTTCTCCCAGATTCCATTCTGGGGGGCCAGCCCAGCCTGGAGCTAGAGTGGATGTAAGGCAAGATTTACAGCTCTTGGCATCCAGACCAGAAGGGCCAGTTCTGACCTGGAGGCCAGCTAATGTCCACTAATCAAGCTCCCAAGGTCACTCACGCAGCACGAGTCTCACAAACAACATTCTTCCACCTGCCTGCGTGTAAGTGCAGGTTGGGGGGTGGTCAGGTATGCAGGACAAATCCCAGAAAGCTCCATCCATACAGTCCGGGAGGGTTTGGAGCCTGGGCCCTGCAGGCAGTTGTGAAACAGGAGCCAGAGGCCAGTGTCCCCTGAGAGTCTTCTCCATTAACCTCCCCACCCTCAGAGGGAGACGGCATTACCCCTGCCCAGTGGAGGCTGAACTCAGGGTCACACACGGAATCCTGGCTGTCTAAAGTCTGCTCTCCCAGGGCCTTGCAGACTTTTTTCAGTTGTGGAATCCTGTACTAAAGCTAAATCTGATACGCACATTTAATAGCAATATTACCCATCACCACCTCCCAGTAGTGACAAAGCAATAGCAGAGCCACTGTGTTTGAAATGGCAGCTGGGGGCCAGTCTCTCCCCTGCCTCTCTTGCCCTCCCCATGGCCACATGTGGGATGCCCAGGCACAGTGTGAACACTGGGCAGGAGTCAGCCCTGCAACTCAACTACTAGAATCAGCTCCAGTTGGAGGCCCAGGAAGGCCTAAGGGCCACCGACGTCAGCCACAGCCAGGCAGTTCTGGCCGAGGTTCCAGCTGTGACCAGTTCCTCTTTGTCCCAGAATGAATCTGATGTCTTCAGCTGGGTGATTCGTCGTGAGTTCCAGGAGCTGCACCACCTGGTGGATGAGGAGAAGGCCCGCTGCCTGGAGGGGTTGGAGGGTCATACCCGTGGCCTCGTGGCCTCCCTGGACATGCAGCTAGAGCAGGCCCAGGGCAGTCAGGAGCGGCTGGTCCAGGCCGAGCACGTGCTGGAGCAGTTCAGTAATGAGAGTCACCATGAGTTCATCCGGGTGAGTGGACAAGGGAGTGCCCCCCATGCCGAGGCCCCCAGGTCCCAAGAGCCTTCCTCATGCCTTAACCGTCCTGTCTTGTCTTCCAGAAGTATCACTCCATGGCCTCCAGGTAATAACCTTGGAGGGAGCTCTCAGCTTGGATCTGGCGGCTCCTCTCCGCCACTTCCTGCCTTCAGCTGTACCAGCGCCTTGGCAGCTGCTGCCCACACCTGGCTCTGTACTGAGCCCAGGGAACGCAGACGAAAGTCATGCCCCTGCCTTTAAGGGTCTCAAAGACTGGTGGGCGGCAGATGGTGAACTATGGTTACATCACTGTGGGTACCTAAAACCAGAGAAGTTCACACGAGCTACAGAAGTAACGGGAGAAGGTGACTGGGATTGCAGGTGGGGGGAATGGGCGAAGATGATGCATAGATGGACGAGCTTAGGGCAGAGGACAGGTGTTGACCAGGCAAGCAGAGTGGGGAATGGTCACGTGAAAAGGTGAAGTAGGGTGTGGGACTGGGGTATTTTTTGTATGATGCAGGGCAGAACGGGCAATGAATGGGAGAGGTAAGAGCCAGAATGAGGGGCCATGAATCCTGAACCATAGTTTGTGGGAAGGGATTGAATCCATGTTCCAGTCCCAACAGATGAACAACCATGCAGTTCCTTGGCCTTCCTCAGACCCTGATTGTGAGAGCCTCCTTGTTTTTTCAAATTTTCTTTAGTCTTAAGGACAGTTGCATTAGGAACATTGGTTTAAATGAATGGACAGTGAAGCTGATTGGGAGCAGGTGTCTACTCCAGCTGTGGCTAGGGGCCAGGGTCGCCCAATATAGGGCAGGGGTCCTCAAACGTTAGTGTGCATCAGGACCACCTGGAGGGCTCATTACTTCAGATCGCTGGGCTCTAGTAATCACTTTCTGATTCAGCAGGTCTGGGGTGGGACCTGAGAAATTTGCATTTCTAGCAAGCTCCCAGGTGATGCTGCTGGTCTCGGGCCTGACCTGATGTAGAGTGTTTCCCCTTCTAGGAAGGGGGCAGGCACTCAGAGTGGGGTGGAGGGGAGGAAATGACAGGCATCTTGAGCACACAGTCTTCTGAGCTGCGACTGGCTTGTTGGACTTGTGTAAGGGTGAAGGGGTGGGGGTGGTGTGCAGCTCCGCCATCATGGTGAACCGTCACCCTCAGAGCAGAGCTCCAGCAGGCCCGGCCTTTGGAAGGCACCTTCAGCCCCATCTCCTTCAAGCCAGGCCTCCACCAGGCTGACATCAAGTTGACCGTGTGGAAGAGGCTCTTCCGAAAAGTTCTGCCAGGTAAGGCTCTAGCCTATTCTCTTTCCTGAGGGCTGCCCTGCAGGGTGGGCGCAGAAGACTGGAAGGGTGTTTGCGTGGATTATGGTGAGAGCGTGGCTTTGGGGTTCCACCAGACACTCCGGGCTCAAGCTCAGCTCCAACTCTTACTGGCCAAAGACAAGTTGTGTAATTTTTTTTTTTTTAATTTTTAAAAAAGATTTTATTTATTTAAAGAGTGAGCGCTCGAGTTGGGGGAGGGGTAGAGGGAGAGAGAGAATCCCAAGCCGACTCCCCACTAAGCACGGAGCCCAGCCCAGGGCTTGATCTCACACCCTGAGATCATGACCTGAGCTGAAATCGAGAGTCGGGCACTTGATGGACTGAGCCATTCAGGCGCCCCGAGTGCACGCCCTTTTCCCTAACCAGAATGCCTCCCTCACAGCGATCCCGTTTTTTTCCACGCTTCAGGAATTGTTCATGCATTCAGCAAGCATCCTTAGGGTTGCCTCTTCTGGGCCTGGCCCCTTCTTAGAAGGCCCCTCGGATACAGGGATGAGGCCATTGCAGTTCCTCCCCTGAGGAGCTCAGGGCCTCCAATCAGACTCCTTTGTGGCAGGGTATGCTGCCTTCTGTGTAGCTTGAAAACACTTCTTTGATCTTTCTTAGCCCCGGAGTCCCTCAAGCTAGACCCTGCCACCGCCCACCCCCTCCTGGAACTCTCCAAGGGCAACACGGTGGTGCAGTGCGGCCTTCTGGCCCAGCGGCGCGCCAGCCAACCTGAGCGCTTTGACTACAGTACTTGCGTCCTGGCCAGTCGGGGCTTCTCCTGGGGCCGTCACTACTGGGAGGTGGTGGTGGGCAACAAGAGCGACTGGCGCCTGGGGGTCATCAAGGGCACAGTGAGTCGCAAGGGCAAGCTGAGCAAGTCCCCAGAGAACGGCGTGTGGCTCATTGGCCTGAAGGAGGGCCGGGTGTATGAGGCCTTTGGCTGCCCTCGGGTGCCCCTGCCTGTGGCCGGCCACCCCCATCGCATCGGCGTCTACTTGCACTACGAGCACGGGGAGCTCACTTTCTTTGACGCTGACCGCCCCGAGGACTTGCGGCTGCTCTACACATTCCAGGCTGACTTCCAGGGCAAGCTCTACCCCATCCTGGACACATGCTGGCACGAAAGGGGCAGCAATGCACTGCCTATGGTGTTGCCCCCGCCCAGCGGGCCTGCCCACCTCACCCCCCCACAGCCCACCAAGCTGTAGGGTTGCTGGTGGGTCTGCTGGGTTCAGCGAGCAGAGATGAGGTTCTTTACTGTTTGGGAAGGTCTTCGTGCCTATGTGTTCCTGGAAACACCTAATGATAAGAAAAGGACTCTAATCCCTTCCCTGTCAACCAGGGGCATATTTATTAACCTTTTTGCCAGGTTATTCAGCTGCTTATTAACCAACAGAACCAGGCCTTGGTGTCCATGGGTTAAGATAGGCTTCCCTTGATCCCTGCTAACCATGCTTTCTGCTTACTCTCTTAACAGAAGGTGGAAACATTCCCACACATAATTTCTCTTTGTCATTGTGAACTTAAGGATAATAAATGTGACACTATCTTTAAATTATTTGCAAACATTAACTGCTGTGCATACATACTGTTTTATGCTCAGGTCTTTAAAAGCAGCTCCAACCTCTGGTCAGCCAGAAGTCCCCTCTACTCTGGGCTGGCTGGTCTGTGGTTAGAGTCACATCAATCACTCTGTTACTGCTGTCTTCAAAGATCTCTCTTGATCTCCCTCTCCATTAGTTGTTATGGAAATAACACTTCTTCAGAGCAGAAGCAAGTAGGGTCCAGACGGACGTGGCCTATCCCTGAAAGCTGCTGGACACGTGGGAGCGGGCCCAGAGCCTCAGTCTGTTCATGGCGAGTCTGCCCCTGGCCACAGCTGATGGTGTCCATCCAGACCAAAGCTGGGACAGCTGAATTCTCTCCCAAGAATTTGAAAGTTGGAAGAGAATGGTTGGGGCTGAGTCATCTGAGACCTAGTGCTTTAGAGAGAAGCTCCTCAGCCTTGTGCCACTGAGCTCTGTGGGGTTGCCTGAGCTACTTCCCTGGGGAACCACTCTGTCCTGGTGCCCTGGCGCTTACCCACATTGGCCACACAGGCAGAGGCTTGACCTGCAAGCTAAGTGATCCTCTAGGAACCCGAGAGGATGGGAGGTTTGTGAGGCACTGACCTTATCCCATGGGAGACTGTCAGGCGAGGTCGCCTACCAAGATCTGATAAGCATGAAACTTCCTGCGCCGCCTCCCTCTGAGCAGAGCTGTAGACTATAAAACAGCTTAACTGCATCTAGAACTGGCTTCCCAGCAATGGGAAATCCCCCAACCCTCGTTGTAGTCCTCCTCCTGTTGTGTGCAACAAGGACCATGTGGAGCTGGCACCTTTGGCTAATCTTCTGCCTATGTAAGTAATAAGCTGTGTGAATCAAAAGGTGCTTGTTGTATCTTTACCGGCTGAATCTGTTGGGCCTTGGCCTTGGTTGCTGTGTGTTTGACACCTTGCAGACCTGGTTTTTGGTTATGCAGCTCCTCAATTCCATGACTTGGCTGAAGATTGTGGCCCTCTATATCCACTCCCCCTCCCTCCTCCCTTCTCCACCCTGTTCTCTGTCCTGGGAGACTGGCCCCAGTGGAATGCAAAACCCTCTGGCTTCCTGTTGGGTTTAGCAGATGGGAGGGACTGGCAGGAGATCCAAGGGCAGGAAAGGGAATTCAAGGTACTTATTTTTCTGGTTTCCTGCCTGCTGGGCTGTGGGTTGGCAGCTTTCCTCATGTGAAGATCCTTGGCAGGTGGCCCCTTCCTCTGTTGCTCTCCCTTGTTCCTTCAGGCCTGGCAGTGAGCAGTGCTGTCACCAGCCCCAAGTACTGCACCACCTCTAGTTTCCCTTAACTCTGACCATCCTTTCATAAATATGTCCTTCTTTAAGATCACCTCAACTACCATTGTGTGCTCACCTCTGCCCTGCCAGCTGCTGACAGACACAGTGGCATACGTCTGCACTCACTTAGTAAATCCCCTCTTGTTTGGCTGGCCAGAGTTAGTGTTTGTGCTTGCAACCAAAAGATCCATTCAGTATGGAGAAGGCAGATGAAAGAGCAGTTCATTCATTATGTGGAGTTGGCATTTAAGCTGAAAGAAGTGGAATACAGGCAGAGGAGAAGAGTTTTTGGGGGTCTAGTCCACGGAGGGATGCTGCAGCCGGAGCTGGACCTGCAGAGGGGGTGGAGGCTAGACCATGGAGGACCACTGATGCTATCTTAGTGTATATTAACTTTGTTCTGTAGTAATGACAGCGTGGGAGTGGGGGAGTCTGCCCAGGGAGAAAATACTAGCCAACAGAAAGGAGGTCAGAGGATGGAACAGCAGAACTGAAGGAAGCAGCTTAGACGATGTTGCCAAAGAACTGCAGAAATGAGAGGACTGGGAGGGAGTGCCAGCAGCAAAGACCATGGGAGCCAAAGCTTTCCAACAGAGAGGGTGTGCCCCGTAGTGCCGTGAAAACCCAGCCCTGAGGAGTATTAGATTCTTGGTGGCCTTGGAGGAAGCCATGTCTGTGGACTAGCGTGGGAGACAGACTGCAGGGGGTTACATAGTATGTGAGGAAGAAGTAAAGGCAATCACTGCTGATTCTTGTTTTAAGCAGCTGGATGGGGAAGGGAAGAAAACTGGGTCATGAGTTTGAGAGAAGGTGGGATTAAGAGAAGGCATTTTTAGGATAGAGGAGACTACAACTTGTCCTACAGAAATACATGAGCCACATGTGTAGGTTGAAGTTTTCTAGGGGTCACGTATTAGACATTATAAGGCACAGGTCACCTAGCATCCACATCTTGGCTCCTAATAGCCATTCTCCAATGAAGAGGAAGCAGGGCTCCTTGGAGAAATAGCTGGTTCTAGGACTGGGGCAGGAAATACCCTGAGCCATAAGCCGCTTGGAGTGCCAGGAAGCACTCACAAACAAAGGTGTGAAAAACCCCTACGATAATAGAGGCCTTTCAAAGGGACATGGGAGCCCATTGAAAGCACTCCTAGTGGCCAAAATGGGAAAAATGTGAGCGACAAAATAAAATAGTACAGGTTTCCCCACTATCAGAAAGTAGAGTGTTTCTGTGAAATCTGTCATTAGCTGAAGTGGAGTAATGAGAATCAGCAATTACCATTACTTTATATGGAAACATTTTTTAGTGTTACCAGACCCCCCAAATTAACTGCTTTTAAGCTTTTCTTACCTTTGGATAAACCTTGCAAATGAATGCACACAGTTAATCGAGATAAAGCACAGTTCAGAGCTACGGAGGCTTGATGCTGAGATGCTGCGTTTGTAGATCTTGGGGAAGGAGCTTGGCAGCGTCACTCTCACTGGGGTGCGTGCTGCCTCTACAAGGGCTTGCGGCAAAACAATACTATTTTTACTTCTCCCCTTTTTTCATAAAAGTGAAAATCCTCTTAGGATTTCTTTCAGTTAACAAAAACAGGTACTACTCTAGGTCTTTCGTAAAAGTGAAGTGGTGTAATGCAAACTTTCAAAAAGGGGGGATGGGGTGCCTGGGTGCTCAGTCGAGCATCCAACTCTTGATCTCAGCTCAGGTCTTGATCTCAGGGTGGTGAGATCAAGTCCCACATTGGGCTCCACACTGGGTGTGGAGCATACTTAAAAAAAAAAAAAAAAAGATACCTGTACTGGATTACAACTCAAAGTATAAAGTAAATATCCATGAGTCCATACTGATAAATGATTGGCTAATTAAATAAATCTGGGAGAAGAGAGCATTCTGCAGAAGAATTCCAACTAATTTATGTAGCTACTTTGCCCTCAAAGAGGTAGAGTATAACCCCCTACTCCTTAAAGTGTGGGCTGTGCATAGTGACTTCTTTCCAGAGGGAACAGAGGGATAAAGACTAGTTTACAGTGGAGAAGTGTGAATCTTAGCCAGGTGATCAAGGTTAACATCAACAGTGAAGGTCATGTTGATACTATATGCCCTTGATGTGATCTGATGAGGATGGTACTTTACCTGTAATCTTCCAAAAACCCATAAACCCAATCTGATAATGAGAAAAAAAATTTTAGAAAAATCCCAAATGAGAGCCATTCTACAAAACACTGACCAGGATTCCTCAACACCATCAAGGTCATCAAAAATCAGGAAAGTCTGAGAAATTGTCACAGCCAAGGAGACGTGACAACTGAATTTAACGTGGTGTCCTAGATGAGACTTCCGGACAGAAAATGGACATTAGGTAAAAGCTAAGAAAATCTGAGTCAACTGTGGACTTTATTAATATTGATGCACTTGTTAACCACTCACCTGAAGGAGTGGGGATTGGGATTGTTTTAGGATGGGTTAACTGGCACAGCTGGCTGTCCAGCTGTCCATACCAGTTTGTGCTCCATTCATTCACTTCTTCACTCATGCAACAGATGTTAGGTCCTTACTGTAAGAAGGACACTGGTTTAGGAGGCACGGATAAATGAGTGTCAAACAGGATTTGCCCTCTTGGAGCCAGCTAGAGGATAAATCATAACTACATATGGAACAGGTGCTGTGAAAATAAAATAGATGTTACTCAGTTGGGGGTGGGGTTTCCACTCAAAGATCACTATTAACCAACCTAGAGCCACAGGACTGGATTAAACGTTTAAACAATTTTGATATAGACTAGAGTCAATTCCCTTGCAAAATGCTTGATGTGCTGTTGGCAATACAGAGAGTGTACAGGCAGGAGCATTCTGGTCCATTGAGGCCTGTCTACTTGAATGCTTGAAGTACACATGTACTGGATTTACTCAATTTAATGTGTATCAGTAACCACGTGGATGCTGGGGACAGAGGCAAATCCTACAAAATCCTTGTTCTCCCAGAGGTCAGCTGGGGAAACTTTCCTATAAATGAATTATTACAATGCACGAAAAGCCAGCCGTTTGGAAACAAAGCACTCTTCCTCACAACATGTGCCAAACTGAATTCTAAACGGTTAAAGATTTAAGTGTGAAAAAATGAAGGCATAGTGATTGCTATATTGTAAAGATGTGAAGAAGTTTCTAAGTATGACATCAAAGGCAGAAACCATAATTAAAAAAAATGAAAACACGTCCAAAATAAGCCACATTAAAAAGCAACAGTAAACTGTAAAAAAATATACCTAAGACGAGGTATATATTGTTAATACACAAAGGACACTAAGAGACGGTAGAAGAGTGACCAAAAGACATTAACGTGTTAGAATGCAAAGGATCAATAAACACAAAATATTCAAGCCCTATAACAAATTAAAGCAGCAGGAAAATCCCATTGCCTATCTGACTGGCAAAGATTGGAAGAAAAAAAAGGGAGAGGTACGAAAAGGAGGGGAAAACGCTCTCCCAGCGCTGCACCTCACACAGGCCTCGGGAGCCCTGGAAGGGCGCTGGGATTTCCGGGTCGGAACTTCCGTGCCCTTTGACCCGGAAGTGCGGGCGGATAGGGCGGGGCCGAGGCGGGCGTGCTTCGCGACAGAGCCGTAAAGGCCCGTGGGAGCGAAGCATGGCGCTGTACGCGACGGCGGCGTCTGTGCTGGCGGGTGTGGAAAGCCGACGGGGCTCCATCAAGGGGCTGGTGTACGCCAGCAGCTTCCAGGTAGCGGGGTTCGTGGTTCGGGCCCGGCGGTGGGGGAGAAGGGGGCTGCGGAGGGGGCCAGCCGGCCCGGCCCCCGCCTCAGCAGGTGTTCTCTCGGCCGCGCGCAGAACGTGAAGCAGCTGTACGCGCTCGTGTGCGAGACGCAGCGCTACTCCGCCGTGCTGGACGCCGTGATCGCCAGCGCCGGCCTCCTCCGCGCCGAGAAGAAGCTGCGGCCGCACCTGGCTAAGGTAGCGGGGCCGGGGGGCGGGGCTGGGCTGTGAGCCTCTCCGGACCTGGTCTCAGCGCCGTACCGTCCACGGCGTGACTTCAGCAAGTCGCCTCTGTGAAATGAGGATGAGCAGTCTGTAGCCGGGTCATTATTTGAGGTCGGATGAAAGTGCTGTACCTTTGATCCTCGTGTGCAAATTAAGAGCAGAATTGCTAAGTAGCCACGGCGGGGACTCTAGCTAAAACAAAAGGGTGGTGTTGACAAGGAGGAGGGTTAGGATCCGGGGCTCTGCTGGTGAGCAGCCCTGGGGAGACGGTTCGGGACAGGGAAGCAAGACAGGGCTCAGCTCCCGTGTTTGCCGTTAATCTTTTGTGTGGTCTTGCGCAAAATACCTCACTTTAACCTGTTACTGCCTCGATAGGTGGCTTGGTTAGCGCCTCCAGTTCCGACGCTATACTTAGGGTTTTTTCTCGTTCTTTCCCCATCCCCAGGTGCTAGTGTATGAGTTGTTGTTGGGGAAAGGCTTCAGAGGGGGCGGGGGCCGGTGGAAACCTTTGCTGGACCGGCACCAGGCAAGGCTGAAGGCTGAGCTGGCTCGGCTCAAGGTTCAGCGCCGTGTGAGCCGCAACGAGGACCTGTTGCAAGTGGGATCCAGGCCTGGCACAGGTGAGCTGGAAGGAGTTGTTGGGAGGAGGGTAGCTCTCAGGCCCTCAGAGGAGAGGGCCTCGATCCTGCTCACTCACTGCTGATTCCTAGCCTCCCAGGTGCCTCGGTTTGTGCGGGTGAACACTCTCAAGACCAGCCTTGATGATGCAGTTGATTACTTCAAGAGGCAAGGTTTCTCCTATCAGGGTCGGGCTTCCAGGTGAGCTGAGAACCCTGCCTGGCTCCCCTCCTCTCTGGGGAGGTCCCTGGGGCCACTGGGAAACAGGGATCCGGAGGAGGAGAGAGGAGGGGTGGTGGTGACTGCACTCTGGTTTTCTCGTACTTTTCCAGCAGTTTCTCCCTCTCCTTCCAAGGCCTGGCTTTCTCCATCCCTTAACATTGATTCTCCTGGGAGTTCCATCTTACGTTCTTCTAATGTATCCCTTTCTCTTGCTCTGACTCCTGTTTCTCCCCTGATGATTCATGTCTCCCAGTCTAGATTTCTCTCTGTATTCCCACCCTTAGGTTCATCTCAGTGTTCCTCGGCGCAGCCACAGCGAGTGCCGGACTAAATTCATCTTCTCTCTGAACTTTGCACCTTCTTCTTTTTTAATTGTTAAATCTTGTTTATTCAAAATTCAAGACTTAGGAGAAATACTTCCAAAACAGTGTGCTGAAACACACATTACTAGATTATTTTGTGGTGTTTTTGTTTTTTTCTGAGGTATAATTGACATGTAACATTAATTTTAGGGAGACAGTGTGATGACTTGATATGTGTGTATATTGCAAAATAATGGCTACAATAAGTCTACCATTTATCACTACATGTAATTACAGAAAGTTTTTTTTTCTTGTGATGAGAACTTTTTTTTAGGGGTGGGAGGGGCAGAGGGAGAGGGAGAGCCTCAAGCAGGCTCCATACCCTGTGTGGAGGCCGAAGCAGGGCTCAGGTCGATCTCACAACCCTGAGATCATGACTTGAGCCCGTATCAAGAGTCAGACGCTTCCCTGACTCAGCCATCCAGGTGCCCCCTCTTGTGATGAGAACTTTTAAGATCTCGTAGCATCTTTCAGGTATACAGTACAGTATTTATTATAGTCACCATGTTGTGCACTAGATTCCTGGGACTTATGTATCTTATAACTGGGAATTTATACCTTTTGACCGCCTTTACCCCTTTTGCAGTTCCCCTCCTCACAGTCATAAATCTGTTCTCTGTATTTATGAGTTGGTTTTTTTTTTTTTTTTAAAGAGAGTCCATATATGAGTGAGAACATACAGCATTTGTCTTATATCCACTTAGCATAATACTCTCAAGGTCCATTCATGTGGTTGCAAATGGCAATATTTTATTTTTTGTGGCTGAATATTTGTGTGTGTACACGTGTGTACGTACACACATATGTGTATATAGTTACATGTTTTCTTCATCTAACAGTTGACATTTGGGTTGTTCCATGTCTTGGCGATTCTAAATCTGCAGTAAACAGGGTCCAGATATCTTTTTGAATTAGCGTTTTCCTTTTCCTTGGATAAATACCTAGAAATGGAATTGCTGGATCATATGGTAGTTCTAGTTTTAATTTTTTGATGAACCTCTATACTGTTTTCCACAGTGGCCGCACCAGTTTACACTCCCACCAACAGTGCAAGAGGGTTCCCTTTTCCCACATCCTCACCAACACTTGTTGTTTCTTGTCTTTTTGGTAATAGCCATTCTGACAGGTGTGAGGTGAGAGCTCATTGTGGTTTTGATATGCATTTCCCTGATGACTCATGATGTTCAGCTCCTTTTCGTGTACCTGTTGGCCATCTGTCTGTCTTTGGAAAAACTGTCCAGTTTCATTCTTTGGCTCGTGGCCTCCATTTTCCCAAAACCATTATTGAAGAGACTGTTTTTTCCCTGTTGTATATTCTTGGCTCCTTTGTCATAAATTAATCGACCATATAAGTATGGGTTTATTTCTGGGCTCTCTATTTTGTTTCGTTGATCTGCGTGTCTGTTTTTACGCCAGTACCAATACTGTTTTGATCTCTATAGCTTTGTAATATAGTTTGAAATCAGGGAGCGTGAGATCTCTAGCTTTCTCAAGATTGGTCTGGCTACGCGGGGTCCTTTGTGGTTCCATACAAATTTTAGGATTGTTCTGTGTCTGTAAAATTTCCATTGGAATTTGCTAGAGATTGCATTGGATCTGTAGACTGCTTTGGGTAGTATGGGCATTTTAACAATATTCTAGTCCATGAGCATGGAGTGTCTTCATTTGTTTGTGTCATCTTCAGTTTCTTTTATCAGTATCTTACAGTTTCAGAGTACAGGCCTTTCACCTCCTTGGTTGAATTTATTTCTAGTTTTTTGGGGTTTTTTGGATACAAGTGTAAATGGGATTGTTTTCTTAATTTCTCTTTCTGATAACGTTGGTTTGCAAACTCCTTGGGAGCCTTCCAGGTAGAATCTAAAACAAGCCCCCATACACACAGGGCAGGGCCAGAGAGAGAACGAAGAAAGAGGCAGGCCGCTCCAGATTGACGTGGGGCAGGTTTAGTAATAAGGGAACTTCTATACAAGGCTTGGGCCAGGGCAGGGCGTATGGTGCCCCCTTGGCGTCGCTCTTGGAGGGTTTCTCCTCTGTCCCTGTGTGGCGTGTATTGTGTGACAGTTACTCTTTGAGGGGTTGGCAGGCTCCCAGGTTCCCCAGATGGGGCGTTTGCCCTCAGCACTGGTTTGATTAGCCCTCAGATGGAATTCACCCTTAAGAGTTTCACCTGGTAGGATACCAGACCTGGTGTGTTCCCTAGTCCTGGGGAGAGAGAGACCCCTTCTTCTCGGGCAGCGGGAGGATGCCTAGTTGGCAGCATCAGGGAACTTTCTTGATGGGCATCGTCGCTCAGGTTTTAAGGCTTTCCACAGGCTGACCGCTCTTCCGCTGGGGGCCCCCGCAGCAATGAGGTCAAGTCCATGTGCTTCCAGGTTCCATTCTCCAGACCCTTTCCGGTCGATTGGGGGTGGCCTTTTGAGCTCCGTCTTGGTCCTGGGTCTCTCCCACAGCACCTGAATGTCTGTTGCACAAGTGGGCTCAGCGTGCCTGTGAGCAGCCCGTACCCCGGGCTGGGGGCCGACCGGAGCTGGCTTTCCTTCCTGCCATGACACGGCCCTATCAGGGCTTTCAGAGACCAGGGTGCAGGTGGCCCGTCTCGTTCCCAACTCCCTAAGAATTTGTTGGACTTCTCTGTAGATTCCTGGGGTCCCGCATGCCCAGGAAGGTCCCCCTCATTGGGCCAAGCCTCCCTGCAGGCTAGAACAATCCAGTATCTGAGGACATAAGTACCTTGCACTTCCTGTAAGCGCGCCATGCAGCCCCCGCTGGAGGCCCCCTGCTGGAGGGCGGCAGGGTGTGTGCGGACGTGGCTCCTTTTCTCCGGCCCCTGCGCAGTTGGGGCAGCCATCGCCGTGCGGGATGCTCCCCCGGCCTTCAGCTGGAACTCGGCAGCGTGTCCGCGAGCTCAGAGGAGGAGACCCTCTTGTCAGGAGAGTTGCCCGAATCGGGGGGCTGCTCTTGCTTGCTCTTGTATTAGGGGTCTGCTGGTGCGGGGTGCTTCAGCCGTCCAAAGCCCTCCGCTTCCCCTCTCCTTGCCCCCCCATTTGCTCTACCGCAGGGCCATCCGTGCAGTTTCTCCAGCGAGCGCGTTAAAGTGGCCTGCACTTTTGGGGTGTCCCCGGACTCACGCAAGGGTCCCCCAGCATCTGATGTAGGGGCCACCCCGCGCCACACAGTGGTCACTGGCCAACTGGGGACTTCCCCCGCGGACCATGTGTTTGGTCTTCAGGTTGGCTCTCCCGTGGTTGGGGTGCGATCTCCGGAGCTTCCCGGGTGCGATCTGAACTGGCCCCGTGATGCCGAGGGTAGGGAGTGACCAAGAAAGAGGCAGGCCGCTCTGGACGGGTAGGGGGCAGACTTCATAAGCAAGGGGACTTACTGGGAAGCTTGTCTGGGGCGGCAGCAAGCAAGACGTCTCCACGCCCACCTGCCAGAATCTTCGGAGTCTATACAGAGGCCTTCGTGGGTTCAGCCTCCTGCCTTCCAGGTGGTCTCTACACCCTGTCGCTCTCTCAAGGCTGTGTCCTTGGGCAGCCTCGGGGAGTGGGGAAGGCAAGCAGGATGCACGTCCCAGGGATGGGGGTGAGGAGCCGGACTGTCTAGGTCCTGCCCCCGGCGGGTGGCCACATCACCTCCGTGACCTCCTCTAATAGTTTGTCATCTGTGTATAAGAAACACAACAGATTTTCGCATATGGATTTTGTATCCTGCTGCTTTACTGAATCCGCTTAAAAGTTCCAACAGTTTTTTGGTTGGAATTTTTAGGGTTTTCTGTATATGTCATCTGCAAATAGTTACAGTTTTTCCTTTCCAACTTGGATGCCTCTTATTTCTCTTGCCTGATGTGCTGGCTAGGTTCTGTTGAGTAAAAGGGGCAGGAGGGGGCATCCTTGTCTTGTTCTGGATCCTAGAGGAAGGGCTTTCAGCTTTTCACCCCTGAGTATGTTAGCTGGGGGCCTTTCACATGTGGCCTGTATTATGTTGAGGTGTGTGCCCCCGACACCCGCTCTGGTGAGCTTTTATCATGAATGGATGTTGAATCTTGTTAGATGAGACGAGCGGGATCTTTGTCCTTCAATTTGTGTACGTGGTGTGGGTATGGTTGGCTTGCGGGTGTGGAAGCGTCCCGCGTCCCTGCACTTTGCGCCTCAGCGTTCCCTGTCGTCAGCGAACAGGTGGCAGCCAGGCTAGCAGCCGAGTCGTGTCTCCCCGTCACGCCCACCCTGCCCGCTGCACCTTTCTGTCCTCCCAGACCCTGCCTGTCATTTTCTGTCTTCATGGGCCAAAGAACCTCCTGGTCTCCCACTTCCAGACTTCAACTGTGGTTGGCCGCAGAAAGTTCTCCCAGCGGAAGACCCTTCCTGGGCTGGCCCCTGGGCTGTGCCCCCTGCTTCCCGGGCCGCGGTGCTCCCCTGCACCCCCGCACCTCCTCGGAGTTTGACAGCTCTGGGAAGTCGCCTCCGCTCCCTCCCTTTCCCCTGCTGCCCGTGGAGGCCAGGGTGGTGCAGCGGGGGCGCTGGGCCTGGGGCAGCCGCCTGCCCCGTGCTCCGCCCCCGCCCCTCACGCCAGCGCCCACCGGCCCGGCGTGTGTTTCCAAGCACTGACTGGCGTTTCGTGAGCGCCTCCCTTGTGCGGGCTGCTTTCCTAAGTGTCTCGGATGTAGTAACTCCGTCCTCACGGCGACCGTGCCCCAGAAGCGCGAGGGGGTGAGGACCCCCCCCCCGCGCCCGCCCCCGGAAAACGGCGGCAGTGGGACCCCAGGGCTGGCCTGAGCGCCCGCTCGTTCCCTCACCTGCCGCCTCTCCCTTTCTCTGTAGCAGCACGAGAAACGTGGGGTCACAGGTAAGAGGCCCAGCCTGGCGCTCGGCGTGGGCAGCTCCCCGCATGCTCGGTGCTGCTTGTTCCCTGGCAGCCTCGAGGACGCGCGGGCTCTCCGCGGCAGGTGCTTTCTTCTGGATCCCTTGTTGCCAGAGCTGCTGGTGTTTCCGGCCCAGACGGATCTGCACGACCACCCACTGTACCGGGCCGGTCACCTCATCCTACAGGACAAGGTGGGGCAGGCGGACGGGGGAGGGGGGAGGCGCGCACACGTGGGCCGGCCGGGGGTCCCGGTGCCCCAGCGCTGCGCTCTGCCCGCCAGGCCAGCTGCCTCCCAGCCGCGCTGCTGGCCCCGCCCCCAGGCGCCCACGTCATCGACGCCTGTGCCGCCCCCGGCAACAAGACCAGTCACTTGGCCGCTCTCCTCAAGAACCAGGGGTGAGTGCCGCGGTCAGCCCGGGCCGGGGGGACACGGTGCCGGTGCCGTCCTTGGAGGTCGGGCCCGGAGGCCCAGAGAATTCCATCGGGACCTGTTGGTGCTGGAGCCCTACGCTCAGCTGCCCAGCGGGCGGCCGGTGGGAGATCTGAAGCCCCAGGGTCA
This sequence comes from Phoca vitulina, assembly GCF_004348235.1. Taxonomy (NCBI): domain Eukaryota; kingdom Metazoa; phylum Chordata; class Mammalia; order Carnivora; family Phocidae; genus Phoca; species Phoca vitulina. The sequence goes on along the minus strand of NW_022589748.1, from coordinate 2,746,688 downwards.
GGTCCCTCCAACTGGACACTGTCCCTTCTTTCCTGTGCCCCGAATGGACGTGTTCCTGCCTGTCAGATCTGTGGGCCCTTAGGTGCCCGGTGATCCGCCCCAGCTCCCCCCTGCCCCCCAGGAAGATCTTTGCCTTTGACCTGGATGCCGGGCGCCTGGCGTCCATGGCTACCCTGCTGGCCCGGGCTGGGGTCTCATGCTGCGAGCTGGCGGAGGAAGACTTCCTGGCGGTCTCGCCCTCTGACCAGCGCTACCGTCGGGTCCAGTACATCTTACTGGATCCTTCTTGTAGCGGCTCAGGTGAGATGGGGACAGAGTGTGTCTGAGGGACCTGCAGCTCCGGGGTCCGCATTGGCCTCGTGAGAAGCAGGGCATCTCTGTTTGAAGCGAGGCCGTCTGCAGCTGACACGCTTTGTCCCTAGGAATGCCAGCCAGACAGCTGGAGGAGCCCGGGGCAGGCACCCCGAGCAAGGCACGGCTGCAGGCCCTGGCCGGGTTCCAGCAGCGAGCACTGCGCCACGCGCTCACCTTCCCCTCCCTGCAGCGCCTGGTCTACTCCACATGCTCCCTCTGCCAGGAGGAGAATGAAGATGTGGTGTGCGACGCCCTGCAGCAGAACCCAGGGACCTTCAGGTAGCGGGGCGGGCGGGGGGAGGGGGTCCCGCCAGGGTCCGGGGGAAGGGGGCTGCTCTCTTTTTACCCAGAACTCTGTCATTCTTCTCCACAGGCTAGCTCCCGTCCTACCCTCCTGGCCCCACCGAGGCCTTGGCACTTTCCCCGGGGCTGAACACTGCCTCCGGGCCTCCCCCGAGACCACGCTCACTGGTGGCTTCTTTGTTGCTGTTCTGGAAAGGGTAGAGGTGCCGAGGTGAGTGAGGGGGCAGGCACGGGGGCTGCATGGAAGGCGCCGGAGGACCGGGCTGCACCTAACTTACGTACTTTCCTTCTAGCTCAGTCCCGCAGGCTGAAGCGGCACCCGAACCCACACCCAGCGCAGCCCCGCGGAGCAAGAGACGGCGCCAGGCCGTGGCTCCTGGCGCGCAGCCCCGCACACAGCCCCGCACACAGCAGGTCCGCAGGGCTTCTCCTTCTCGGGTGGGGAGGAAGAGCCCGCTCCTCCCCGCAGCTCAGCCGGCAGGTTTTTGAAAGGTTCTTTTTATTGCTTTAGAAAGGAAAGCGGTAACCCTGAATCTCCAGCGGGGGACAGAGAGTGGATTTCCTCGTCCTCTGGGTCCCTCCCCCAGGCCGTGTTCCTGCTGGTGAGAGAATTCCGCCCACAGAAATAAAAGGCGGGACATGGAATACGATAGATCACAGTTGTTTTTTATTCTTAATGACATAAGCAAGGAGAAAAATCTCACATTCATACTAAAAATTCCAACTAGACTCACAGGAATTAACCCTTTGTCATGGAAAGTCCCAGCCTCCCGTTCCTGTCCAGTGCACGTCCGTGTACACACACACACACACACCCGTGTACCCCCCCCCCCCCCCACACACACACACTCACTCGGGCTGCACCAGGACACCCTCCGGGCTCCCGGACCAACCGTCCTGCCGGTGGAACCGAGGTAACTAGCTCAGAGCGCTGCGGCGGAGAGGGGCCTACCTTCCGTCAGCTGCCTGCGGAAGCTTGCTTTCTAGACCCGGGCCCCCCCCCGCCCCCCGATCCTAACAGGGATTTGGGACATGAGGTGCAGGCCTCTCCCTCAGCTCCACACGCAGGGAAGTCAGGCCCGCTCTTCCCGGGGCCAGGGGGCGACAGGGATGGCCATGACCGTCGCCTGCCATAGCACTCAACCTCGGTCACGGGTGAGGGGGGACTAGTTACATCTACGTCACATTATTTATAAAATAAGAGTTACATTTTATATCGTGTGTCCTGAAGGAGCTCCGGCCCCTCAGGAGAGCTGCCGAGGACAGCATCTGAGCCTCTCACGGGCATAACTTACCTATACAGCTAATTCCTAGTCAATAGCATTTATACTTAACCACCTCAGTGAACCAAGCTTGAAGGAATTTAAAAGGCAATTTAGCTTAAATACAAAAATAAATTTTTATTTTGTTAAAAAATGTTTAAATATTTTTTTCTTTTAATTTAGACACACGCATTCATACTTCTCCCAAAGAGGATGGGCATGGCAGCAAGGCTCTTGGGCCCGGGGTAGGTGATCTGGGAACCGGGGGGGGAAGGGGGGAGGAACCTGAAGAATTCTGGTGTGGTTCACTACTTTTGGTTTTCTACCACATCCTGGGGCGGATCTAGCCCACGGCAGGGGTGGGAGGGAAACAGCGGAGGGAAGAGGTTTTTGCTTCCCCTCGGCCCCATCCTCTTGGGCTGCCAGCCCTTAAAGTCAAAACACCATTTGCAAATCCAGGAGTCAGCACGTGTAGCCATAAAGTGGTGCTACTTCCCACATTCAATTAGCGAGGCCCCGGAAACTTGAAACAGTTAAGTCCGGCACTACCAACATGCCGCCACTCATACGATTCAATTCTTCCTCCAAACTCGATTCAAAGAGCAATGGACATGAGCATCAGACGGTAACACAGGACAAGGCTTTGAACATACAACCCTGGGGGGGGGGGCGAGGCGGGCGAGGAGGCAGCTGAACAGCGCGGGGACGTCCTGCCTGCTCCGGGCGCTTCCCCCCCTGCAGCTGCCAGGCTAACAGTCTTGAGCCACCAAGCTTTTAGGGGCCAAACTGGCAGAGGGTGGGGGACAAAACATTGACTCGGACTTGGCAGGAGCAGCACCCACTGGGGTCTCCCAAGGCAAAGCGAAATTCGGGGCCACTTAAAAAGGAGCGGATCCTGCAAGGAACCGGTGAGGGACAAAGCAGCAAGAGATGGGGAAGCAGGGTCCCCTAACGGGCCCCGGGGAGAACCACTTCTTATAGGCAAGCCAAGCAAGGTAAAGCTGCGGGGCTGACCCAGCTCCCCGACTCCCGTCCCCAGCGGCGACAAGGGCGAGGGCTGTGCCTGCGACCCCCCCCCGCCAAGCCGGCTCTCGCGGGGAGCGGCGGGAACACACCACACAGGAGTCAGGGAAGGAGGGGACCATATGTACAGATGTTCTCACGCTCTCCAGCCTCACCGCGGAGCTGTTCAAGTACAGGGAGCGGGCTGCCGCCCCCGCCCCCAGGCCCGAGGCTGCTTCCTCGAGGAGCGGGACCGGCCACCAGGGCTGCCTCCCCGCTGGTGGAAGCCAGAGATGGGGGGGGGGGGGGGGTTGCTCTATGGAACTAAAAGGGTCAGAGGCTCTTCCTAGCAGGTGCTGAGGTCCACATTTGGGCAAGGAGTGGGGGGACGGAAGGGGGCCAAAGGCTATTTCTTGCGGGCGTGCTGCCTGCGGGCCTGCAGTCGCTGCCGAGCCCCCGGGGTCTTGGATCCTGCACCAATGGAAAAGGAAGGGGCCGCCGAGCCTGGAAAGATGCAACAAGGTCTCATCAGGGCAGCTGCTGCCTGGGGCACTCCCCCGGGCACCCCAATCTTTGGAAGGTTAGGCCAGCAGAAGGCCGGGTACTAAACTGGGCCTTCCAAAACCATGTCAGTTGCTGGGGGGTGCGGGGGGTGGAGAGGGACTAGTAAAAATGCAGAATCCCAGATCCTCTGCGAGTGAGCAGGAAGGCATTGTTACCTGGCTTTCCCGTAGTCGGGAACGTTCCCCCCATCTCCACGGGCTGGGCTGTGCTGGCCTTCCGGCCGGGCCACATCTTTCTCGGGCTTATGAGGCTGATCTTTCCCGGGGGGGGGGGGGGGGGGGGCCCAGAGCAAGAACCTGCCAAGCCCCCCTCCCTCTCTGGAGAAATAGGAAGGTCACGCTGGCACCGAGGGGACTTGCTGCTTACCGAAAGGTCCGACTCCAACAAAGCCTTGGGTGGGTGTTGAGGATGCCCCAAAGGAGAGAGCACTGCCTGACGCGCCCACCCCGGGGGCAGGGGTGTTCTGACCAAAGGTGGGTGTGGAGGTGCCTAGAACGAAGAGACCGCAGAAAACTAGCCACTAGGCCAGTGCCCAGAGGGCGTCCCGGGCCGGGTACTGAAGCTGGGGGGGCGACCCCACAGGGCACCTCCGCCCTGGCCCCCCGTGCTGGCTCACCCCAGTGGTGGGGACTGCCGCTCTCCCCACCGGCTGCGGCCGAGCCAAAGCCCCGCAGCACTGCCCTCTGGCCTACAGAGCAGAGTCTGCATTTCCGTGGCCACCAAAGCACAGGAGAGGGGGACGCTCAGTTTAACCAGGTTACTTCCCTCTGATGGCTGAGTTCTCCCTCCTCTCCCCGTTTACCCGTCCCTCACTCCAGAAACCTGAGCCTTCCACCAAACACCCCCCGCCCCCATGGGTCCTCTCGCCTTCCCATGGCCACACCAGACCGCCTCAGCCCTCGCCACCAGAGGTCCACTGTCCAGTCCCACCACTGCCTCCCAACCGCCCGCAGGGAGGGCTGGCCTCCTCGCTCCAGCCCTGAGCCTGCCATCTCGCTGTCTGCCTCCACCCCTGCCCCCTACGGTCGCCCCTCACTGCCACCAGGGGCCATCCTAGCTCCCAGAGGGCCCCCAGGTCCCTGCACCGCCCCCCCCACGGGAACCTGTTGGAGCTGCCACAGGCGGGGTCTCCCCTGGCCCCCAGCACTCATGTGAATGTTGCTGCACGGGCTGGCCTCACCTCAAATTCATTACCCCAATTCTCCGGTGCTCAGAACTTCCTGACAATTCTACTAGGTTCTCATTACGTTCCTTTGCTCACCCTCCAAACGACCACTTCGAGAGGCCCTCGTCCGTACACACACCTCCCCAGTCCACTCACATTTAAGAACACAAACCATCAAGATCAGCACTCTGTGAGTCACCTGCCGCGGGGCAGCTAAGATCACTTCACTCTCCTGAAATTCTACAGGGATCTCCCTCTGTACTTAAAATCCAAATTTAACCCTTAAGCCCTGCATGCCCTTCAACGCGGTCTGCCTCTCCACAGCATTTTGGATCATTTCCATTTTTAGATCAAGCCACACCTTGCTTTTTGTCTGTTCATGACCAGAGCGAGCTTGCTCCTGCCCCTGGGCCTTTGCACCAGCGTCCGTGTGCCCAAAAAGCGTGCTCTCACACACACACCTACCCACCACACTCCCAGTCCCTGTGCCCAACACAGAATTGGCTTCAATTTGCCCAGAGGCCCACCCTCCTCGACTACCCGAGGAGCTCCTCCACGGCCACTCGGGACGCACTGCCCCCTGCCGGAGGCTTCCTGCTCCCTGAGCCCGTGTCTAACTACTGACCATCAGCCCCGGCCCGGCCAGACCGTGGCGCGCTGTCGGCGAGGGGGCCGCGCTGCACTTAGACCGGCGCCCGGTGCGGCGGACCGAGGCCATTCCTGAGCTTACCTCCAAACACAGGTTTGCTCTCGGGCGTGCCGGCCACACTGAAGGCAAAGGGTGTGCTCTGACTGGGCGCGCCCAACGTGCTCTGACTCAAGCCTCCTCCGAAAGGGGTCGTGCCGCCGCCGGTCCCACTCTGTCCCGTGCCAAAGCTGAACGCTCCGGAGGTGCCGGGGGCGGCCACGTTGATCCCAAAGCCCCCGCCGCCGGCCGCGCTGGCGGATCCCCCAAACGTGAAGGGCGACAGCGTCGTGCCGCCGAACACGGAGCTGCCCGTCCCGCTGCTGCTGGTCTGGGTCGTAGCTCCGAAGCCCGAGGTGGTGGCCGCCCCGAAGGAGAACACGGGCGTGCCGCTGCCGAAGGCAGGCTGGGTGCTGGCGGGGGTGCCGAAGGCGGAGGCAGCGGGCTTCAAGCCGCCGAAAGCGGACTGCGCGGCGCTGCCGAAGGCGGGCTGGGCCGGGCCGGGCGCCGGGGTGGCGGCCGGGGCCGGGGCCGGGGCCGTGGAGTTCGCGAAGGCGAAAGAGCTGCCGAAGCCGGGGGCGAGGGCGGGCTTGGCGGGCCCCTGCTGCTGCCCGTCGGCGGCCCCGAACGCGGGCTGGGGGTTGGCGCCCGGGTACGACGGCGGCGCGGGCTTGGGGCTCGAGCCGAAGGGAATGTGGAAGGCCGGGGCGGCGGCGGCGGCCGTGGTGAAGGTCAGGGCCGGCGGGCTGCTGGTGGCAGGCGCGGGCGCGGTGAGGCCGCCGCCGAAGCCGCCGAAGCCGGAGGTGCCGCCGCTGCTGGCGGCTGTCTGCGCGGCGCCGGGGACCGACTGGCCGAAGGTGGTGACGGCCGTCGACGCGGGCGCGGCAGGGGGCTTGCCGAACTGGAACACTGAGCCCACGGCCGGGCTGAAGCTGGCGCCGGAGGCCGGGGGCGCCCCGAAGAGGAAAGGCGCGGCGGCGGCGGCGGTGGTGCTGGTCACGCCGCTCACGCCGAAGCTGAACGCGGGCTTCGAAGCCGAGTCCGCCGACGTGCTGGCCGTGCTCACGGGAGCCACGGGAGCCACGGCTGAGGCGGCAGTGGCCTGGCCGGCGAAGAGAGGGCCGCTTGTGGCAGTGGCTAGGGCAGCGGTCTGACCGAAGGAGAAGGGAGCGGACAAGGGCGCAGATGTAGGGGGCCCCATGCTGCCGAAGACCGGCTTGAAGGTGGGCTGAGGGCTGCTAGCAGGTGCAGGGAGGGCGGAGCTGGAAGGTGTCGTGCTGGGGACCTTGGAGGGGCTGGACGACAAGGGGCCCTCGTTCTCGCTTTTTGGCGGGGCCACAAAGATGGGCTTGAACATGGGGGATGCTGAAGACACAGCGGGGGCTGTAGACGCAGGGGGGTCAGCGGGTGGGGTGCTCAGCATTCCCAACAGAAGACTCTGCTTGGGGGTGGGGGACCGGGCAGCCGGGGCTGGGGATTTGGCAGATGTCTCAGCCTGAGGAGCCGGAGGTGACCTGGTGCTGTCAGTGGCTGGTGTCGGGGACGCAGCAGGGGTCAGCCCCAAGAAAGTGGCTGCGTTTTTGGAGTCCGAGGAAGTGCCTGGAAGGGGCCCTGACTGTGAAGAGCCAAGAGGGGCCAGAAGGCTGGGTGTCTTCGGAGGCAAAGGGGCCACAGTGGTTGCCACTCCAGTGGGTTCTGGGAAGGAGAGAGAACGTGAATTCTGAGTACCTCCGACGTGACGGCATTCAATGCTTCTGTGCCCCCCTCGCCCTCCTGCTCGGCGCAGCGCTAGGGCTCCCGAGTTAAGTCAACGAATGTGACCCCATCTATACCACAAACCCTTCAGGTGTCCACTCCCTAAAATCAAGGCGGTGTTCACTATTTCCACCCTTCACAGACCGTAAGATACAACGGAATACAATTTGGCCTAAGTGGGGGTTAACTGTGTGGCAACTAAGGAAAATCCAATCACCCAAACTCAAGTCCACCTAATTACCTAGATGCACCTTACTCACCCCAGAAAGACTGACTGCATCTGCCTACCATGTGCCGAGTGCGGAGCCCAGAACCGCGAACAGAAGGGTCCCCCCCCAGGCCCTGGGAGAGGCCAATGCCTGGCAGCCCCCCACGTGACGAAGTGCAACGAGCGGATGTGGGCACACGCGGTGCCGTGACGGACCCCTGGAGACTTCAAGGGCAAAGGACGCCGTCCTCTCGTGCCTGTGGTCTAAAGGCACGCGGCGGGACCTCCAACCATGTGATCTCCCATTTCCATTTCAGAAAGCCCCACGCCTCACAAGCTAAATGTTACTCGCATATTACTGAGGATGACGGCAAGGCTCCAAACAGCTCAGGAAGGGAGTTTCAAATCATGAACCATGGGACTACTAAAGTGAGGCCGCCGACCCCAGCTTTAAGTATCGCAGCCCCCTTCCCGAAAGCTTCCCGATTAGAGACTTCTGAAGCTCTTTAGCACACACCAGCTCGGGTTTGGTGAGCCATAGCAGGCTCAAGCTCCCACAGATTTCCAGGGACTGGCAGGTGAGCTGCTTTTACTTCGAGGGAAACCTAGGTCCTTCTATGCTCCGGGGCCGGGGGCTCTCCCACTCACCCGGGGCAGACGATAGGCCGGCACAACTCTGCATCTTCTTCAAGCTCTCCAGCAGCGGGCTGCTGCTGGGGGCTGGGAGGGTGGCTGGGGAGGCGGCGGTCCCAGCAGCGGGCAGGGTAAACGTCAGAGAAGGCTGAGTGGCAGGGGGCTTCTCGGCGACAGAGCTCGAGGCAGTATCTAAGCAAGGAAGAAAAATCGTGTTGGGTAATTCTCTCCAGGGGTACACCAGAGAGCACAGGGCGCTCGGGATCCACTTATCTGGAAATGCCTCCCCAACGCCAGTGCCCACGGTTCCCGCTAACACCGAGGACCCAAATGGATTTCTCAGATGAGAAGGATCCAACTAAAACCCCCGGAAACGACTCCTTTCCGGAGCGTGGAGCTGGTCGGTCTTCCTTACCGGTCCCGTCTGCCAGGGCCTTGTTAAACCACTGCAGCGAAGCTCTCTTTTCCAGATCGAGGTCTTCGGCAGTGATGGAGTAGCCAAGCTGGGGAGGGGGTGGCTGCCAGGGAGGAAGACGAGAGGCCCATCAGTCAGAGAAGCTGGAGGAGGCCTGTGTTCAGCTTCCCGAGAACCGGGGAGCGCTGTGCTGGGGCGGGCGGGTGTGGCCGGACAGAGCCCTACCAGCGTCAGCCGGGCCCCTCGCCGGGACGGCAGCAACTGGACCCTCCGCCTGCGCCGCCCGGAGCTGCCAGGTGTGGGCGGGGAGCTGCACGAGGTCTGCACCTTCCACGTGCTTGTATCTGCAGCTAAAGAAACAACACGGGCTTGTCTTCTTCCTCTTCCCTTCCAGAAACAGCTAGGTTTGTCTATCCACCCGGCTTCCCACCCTCTCTTCACTGGGTACCTCTGAAAGGTTGTATCTTCCGTGCTTGGGGCCCTGGGTAGTGTGTGCAAGATTATTTCTGACTGGAGGGCATAAAGAGGGAACTGCCCCAAACGCAGGCAGACGAGTGCGTACTACCGGCCCGCCCGCAGATTCTGGCACCTCGGCTGACCGCCAGCCCCAGTCACGCCGGGCCGCGGTGTCGATCTGCCCGCACCACAGACTACAAACCTCTGAACGGACAGGCCCCACACGCAGCGACGCTCGGTGCGTGTTTTCGGAGCCTCCAGAAACACTCCCACCGCAAGTCGCTCTCGTGCGCTTATCCACCTACCCTTTTCTCCCGGGGCCTCCTTGTCTGTTGCCAACGGGGTTGAAGAACTGGAACGATGAGAAAGCTCGTCTTCTCTGTGGGTGGAAGAGGCACAGGTGCGCTTAGAAACACCTCCTGACTCGCCTGTGCCGGTGAAGCGTCTGCCTTCGGCTCGGGTCACGATCCCGGGGTCCTGGGATCCAGCCCCGCATCGGGCTCCCTGCTCTGCGGGAAGCCTGCTTCTCCCTCTGCCCCCCAACCCCGGCTTGTGCTCTCTCACTCCTTCTAATAAATCTTAAAAAAAAAAAAAGAAAAGAAAAAGGAAAAGAAAGTCCTCCCCACAGAGTACTGGGTAACTTCTTACACCCTCCTAACTACCAACTGGCCAAAGTCCAGACCATCATGATTTAAGATCGAAGTATGCCAAGACAAAAAATTTAAGAAATCAAAAGAAAATTCCTACAAAACGAAGGGAGGCAGTTCACGGACGCCATGGAGAAACCTTTGTCTTACAGCAAGCACAACACAATAACCTGCAAAACCTTACTTTCAACCTGCCAGTCCCTGCGAGCTGTAACACATCTGACCCCAAGAGCAGCCTTCTAGTCGACTTTCGGTGCCTAGAGGGTCAGCCGGAGTCTAGAACGTGAGCTCTCCTGCCCCTGACGTAACTCACTCTGCTCCCTGCACACCCCGGCTGCTCCAGCTGCAGGATGAGGAAGAGAGCCAGAGACTCTAGGGTCAGCATGAAGACTGTAAGAGAGGAGAGTAGTTCAGGCAGGTACTTTCCCTGTCCTTCTAGATGGCAATTTCTTTGACTCTCCAAATCACAGCTGCAGGAAGCCTAAGAGCCAAGCACGTGTCCTTCCTTTCCTGCCCTTTTGTGAATCCGCAGGCGAGTCAGGACTCATTACCTTATTTTCTTTGCTGGCCTCTCGGGGGTCTGGGAGCGGGACGAGGCGGGGCTGGAGAACGGCGACGAGCTGGGGCCACTCCTCTTCCAAAGCTGAAAGGCAGACAGCAGAGACACGACTGAGTCTACAGGACAATATAACTCTCTGTTCTGTTCATCACTGCTATCAAGTCTCCTTTTCAGTAACTTTAACATTTCTTTATGGGGCGCCTGGCTGCCTCAGGCAGTAGAGAGTGTGACTCTTAATCTTGGGGTTGTGGGTTTAAGCCCCATGTTGGGTGTAGAGATTACTTAAAATAAAATCTTAAGAAAAAAAACACGGGTGCCTGGGTGGCTCAGTCGTTAAGCCTCTGCCTTCAGCTCAGGTCACGATCTCAGGGTCCTGGGATCGAGCCCCGCATCGGGCCCCCTGCTCTGTGGGGAGCCTGCTTCTCCCTCTCTCTCTGCTGCTCCGCCTGCTCGTGCTCTCTCTCTGTCAAATAAATAAATAAAAATTCTTAAAAAAAAAAAAAAACGAGGGCGCCTGGGTGGCTCAGTTGGTTGAGCGGCTGTCTTCGGCTCAGGTCATGATCCTGGAGTCCCGGGATCGAGTCCCGCATCGGGCTCCCTGCTCGGCGGGGAGTCTGCTTCTCCCTCTGACCCTCCCCCCTTTCATGTGCTCTCTCTCGCTCTCTCATTCTCTCTCTCAAATAAATAAATAAAATCTTTAAAAAAAAAAACAAAACAAAACAAAAAAAAAACGATTTCTTTGTGAAGGAAGGCCCCTGAAGGAAAGTCAATTGCCAGTATTAACTACAATAATCTGAACGAGTAAGGGAAAGCGAAATAATAAATGTACAAGGAGCGAATGTACCTTTTACAAAAATTAAAAAGTGGAATGTCACACTGAGTCATGGTTTAGAGAAACCATGATGCTTACAAGTTTACACTGCCTTACAGAAATGATAAAATTAAGAAACTTTTCCAACCCTTCCCCCCAAAAACCCTATCACAGCAAAGATAAGCCAGTAAACTGATGTAGTCCTTTCATTAAATTTTCAGTTTTACTTCAACTTTATTTTTTAAAAATGTGCTACCATGACATTCATGACTTTTGCAGCATCTCTGGTATTTACTGTTAAATAATAATTACCCAGACACCTGTCTTTTCCACCAGGCAGTCCCGATGACAAAGACGGTCTATTCTCCCCTCCCCTCCTGCGAAGCAGGCTTGCAGCAAAGTGACCGACGAGAGCCGGCACTCTGCACGCAGCTGCATTCAGTCTTCAGCAGAATTACAACAATCCTAGCACTGCAGACCTTTTTCTCACTGAGAAGCTTCTAGTGATTTCTTAACTCCGTAACAGTTATATAAGGGGCAGCTGGGTGGCTCAGTCCGCTGAGTGTCCAACTCTCGGTTTTGGCTCAGGTCATGACTCCAGGGTTGTGAGATGGAGACCTGTGCTCTGTGGGAAGTCCGCCTGAGAGTCTCGCCCTCTCTGCCCCTCCCCCACTGGCACGTGTGCTCTACAATAAATAAATCTTAAAAAAAAAAAAGAGAGAAAAGCTCTCTGTATAAAAGCACTGCCCTGTAGCAAGGAGACCCCACTGTACATACTCTGTGCCATCGGAATTTCCAACCGTACCAACAGTTCCACTAAACAGACATAAAACCTATGTGGGCAGGAAATAAAAACAACCCCAAGCAAAACAAAAACCAGAAAATTAAAAGGCAAACAATTTCAATAAGAGTTAATATACATGTAAACATGGGAGTCCTGCAACTCCACTTAAATATAATGAACATATCTAATGAAAAGTAAGAGAAAGATACAAATCATAAAAAGAAATAGTCAATCCATGTATCTAGCAATCAGTTTAGTTCTGCATTGTAATTCAATTTTTAATTAGCTGAGTTCTCACTTCAGAGAGGCACTAGACCTTCACACTTGACAAAGAATGCAAAGATGAGCTAAGCGCTCCATCACCAAGGGACTAACAATGTGGAAAAGAGATGGGAGAGTACACAAACTGACCGTGAACAACCGAAAGGTAGCAGAGGTCTCTACACAGGAGCCCCAGGAGAGAGATGACACAGTGCTGGTTAGAAGAATCTTGGTAAAGGAGGGAGGTGACGTCTAAGAGCCTTTCACGACTTCACAAAAAGCACCTGCAGAGATAAGCCGCACAGGCTTGCAATGGGACGGACATATCATCCCACAGCGGGAACAGAACAAGGAAGGGAAGGCACCAGGAAGGTATTAGGTGCTCCAAGAAGATAATAAATGTCCTAGTCTGGCTGATAGATCATACAAAGGAATAACTGGGCACGAGGTCAGAGAGGAAAGCTGGGGCTTGAAGCACTGAAGGCAAGGGTAAATATTCCTACTTTGGAAAATGACAAGTCTCATAAAACATGGATATATCAAGGCCATGCACAAAGAGGTCAGAGGACAGTTTACTTCTTCTAGAATTGGTCCCCGTCTAACATGTGTAATGATTTTATGATTTCAAAGCTAGAGTTTCCAGTTCGGGCAGCTGTAGATTTGGCTACTTCCTATCGTTCCCCTGGAAAAATACAGTTAGTCAAAGATCTCGACTGCCTCCTGCACCAAATGTAAGGGCCGTCACCTATACTGACTAAGTCACTACCTCAGTACGTTTGTTTTGTCTTTTTTTCTCAAAGAGAAGCTTCAACATAAAGAACTTTCACATTAATCTCCTCTTCCTAATACCGACTTCTGAGAACTTAGCGTATGTGCAAATACCGCAGGGGAGCAGGGGGCCGGTAACTACTGGGACCACCACACGGCGCTTACTGTTCGCGGCTGCACTTCCGGCAGGAGGTCACAGGCTCCACCCCGGAGTGAGGGCGCTGATCACAAACTCGGACTCTCTTTCAGGCAACAGCTATGTTGTTCTAGAGCAACACTCCCACCGGGGACAAGCAGCAAATGCTGGAGAAGATGCGGCCCCCATGTGTGAAGGTACGGCGGTGCCGGGGAAGAGCTACCAGGCCGGTGAGACTTCGTGGAGACAAGAGGAGGAGCCAAGGGGTGAGCCCCCCCATTTAGGGCTCCTTTTTCTCTCTTGGTGACTGCCAATTCCAAAAGGAAAAGCTGCAGTTGGGAGACTGAGAAAAGCTTTTATCAGTCTCACGGGGTTGGAAAGACAAAAATGAATTCAGGGCTTTCCAAACTACAGGGGTCCCTAATATGACCTAAAGCTTTTGGTTGAGATCCTCAAGGCTCCGTACGGGAAGAGAGGGGAAATCAGAAATAAACCAGCCCTCACAAGACCTGACAGCTCAGAATCACGTCAAGTCCGCCCAGACGGAAGTCATCTGTCCCTATCCTAGCTACTGCCAGAGGTAAAATAAAAAAGTAAAACCTCTCTGGAGGAAGATACCATCATTCAGAGATTCAAGTTATCGTTACTTTTTTTTTCAATGTCTGACAGAGAAATACAGCAACAAAAATCAAGTATATAAGAAAGTAATATTTAACCAATACCCCAGAGGAAAAAAGCAGACATCAGAAACAGACCACAGAAGATTCAAATATTGGAGTTACTGAACAAGACTTCAGAAGAACTATTATAAAAATTTAAGTGACAATATGGAGAATCCTGGCAGACAAATGGTAACTATAAGAAAGAGAACAACAGTGATTTAAGAATGCACTGTATGGGCTAAAATAGCACAGAACTAAAGAAAATCAGTAGACTAGACAACGGAAGAACTGGGGAGCGGGGGGGGGGGGAGACAAAATGATGGGAAACACAGACAGACAGACAAGACAGACGTGGGACAAAAGGAAAAGGTCTAACATGTGTCTTCGAACACCGAGACAGGGGAGAAAACAGGGCAGAACAACATCTGAAGAGAAAATGGTTGAGGTGTTTCAAAACCGTCAAAAGACCTCAAGCCACATGACAAACTCCAAGGAACATAAACCGTAAGTGAGCACTTCATGAAATTTCTTCTCAAGTGAAGTTGAAACATTTACCAAAACTGAACATGTGCTGGGCCACAGAGCAAATCTATTTCAAGGATTGATAGGAGCACATCCTGTGAGCTAGTGGAATTTAGTTAAAAACCAGTATCAGAAAGATAACTAGACAACTGTTTTGAAATTAAGCAATGTATTTCTAAGCATAGAAATCAAAGAACTCAACGGAAATCAGAAAGTATCTGAACTGAATGAAAATGAAAAATACTTCTACTTCAAGACTGTGGTAAGCACAGTCTTGTGCTCTCTTTCTCTTTCTGACAAATAAATAAAATCTTTAAAAAAGAAAAAAAAAAAAGAAAGAAAGAAAGAAATCCCAGCAGGTGGAACATGAAAAAAAAAGAAAGGGCGCCTGAGGGGCTCAGTTGGTTAAGCATCCGACTCTTGCTCTCAGCTCAGGTCTCGATCTCAGGGTCATGAGTTCAAGCCCCACGGCTCCAAGCTGGGCATGGAGCCTACTCAAAAAAAAAAAAAAAAGAGGTCTCTTGCTGCAGCAACACGAGCGGGAGCACCAGGCGCCGGGCTCAGAGTGGAACTCCACGGATCGCTTTAAGAAAATGGCAGACAAGCTGGACATGGGGGAAATTGCCAGCTTCGATAAGGCCAAGCTGAAGAAAATGGAGACGCAGGAGAACACCCTGCCGACCAAAGAGACCATTGAGCAGGAGAAGCGGAGTGAAATTTCCTAAGATCCTAGAGGATTCCCCACCCCTGTCATCTTCAAGACACCCCAGTCGTGATGTGGAGGAAGAAGAGCCACCTGCAAGATGGACATGGACAAGCTGCACTGTGAACCCGGGCACTCTGTGCCGACACCACCGGCCTGCGCGTCTCTGAGGGGACCCCCCCCAATCAGACTGCCAAATTCTCTGGTTTGCCCTGGGATATTATAGCAAATTATTTGTACGTTTAATGAAAATAAAACACACCTCATGCCATGGCAAAAAAAAAAAAAAGGAAATAGTATCTAGAAGGGCAGAAATTAAATAGAACAACATGTAATAGAGTGACTCCTAAAATTGGTTATTTGATGATACAACCTTGAAAAAGGAACTTCGTTAATCCAATAGAGTATCTACGAAAAAACTGTATCAGGGTGCCTGGGTGGTACAGTCATTTAAGTGGCTGACTCCTGGTTTTGTGATCTCAGGGTCGTGGGATCGAGCCCTATGTTGAGCTCCACGCTCAGCTCAGAGTCTGCTTGAGACTCTCTCCCCCACCCATGCACTCTAAAATAAATAAATAAATCTTAAAAGAAAAACAAAAAAAAACAAAAAAAACCTCACAACAACCCTATATCAAACAGCATATATAACAGGAAATGGGGAGAGCACTCCCTTTGAGATCAAGAAAATAAGGATGTTTGCTGTCACTTCTATTCAACATTGTACTTCAGGTCTTAACCAAATACAGTAAGGCATAAAAACTATAAAGGAAAGAGGGAAAAGAGCTGTCATTGTAGACAACATGATGTACACACAAAAATCCTAAAGAATATACAGATGATTATGGAATTTAGCAAATTTTCTAAATACGATAATCAGTTGTATTTGTATATATCAGCAACAGATTATACACCATTTACAATAGCATCAAAAAATATACCTAGGAATAAGTTTAATATGTAAAACCACTACACAGGGCAGTTAGAAATGATGTAAATAAGTGAAAGATATACCATGTTCATGGATTGGAAGATTCAACACTGTAAAAATGTAATTTCTCTCCAAAATAATTGGTAGATTAAAGGCAGTCTTAATATCTCACAAGTGTCCATTCTTTCTTTTAGTGGAAATCGACGAGCTGATTCTAAACTTACAGAGAAATGCAAAGGGTCAAGATCCAAGACAATTCTGAAGAGAAATAAGAGAAATAAGAAGTTGAATGACTTATTCTACTACATATCAAAACTAAAAGACTGTGTGGCACAGTGTAGAAAAAAAAGACAGGTACAGGGCAAAAAACCAGACCAATGGAACAGAACAGAATCTAGAAATGGAGCCACATATATACACTTAAATTATAACTAAGGCAGTGCCACAGAACAACAGGAAAAGGATGGTCCAACCTTTCAATAAATGTTGCTTACTAAGTCTAGTGGTATTTTGATTGCTACCTCACACCGTATACAAAAATCAACTTCAGGTGGATTATAGATCCAAATGTGAAAAGAAAAAGAATAAAGCTTCTAGAAGATAGCATATCATCATCATGACTTTAGGTAGACAAAGAGTTCCTGAACAGCGCACACAATACACTAACCATAAGTGTAAAGTGAAGAAAATGAAGTGGTGAGACACAGAGTAGGATAGTGATTTGTTGCAACACGTACAATTTAGAGAAAGCTTGTATCTAGAATATATAAAGAATTTCTATAAATCAGTAACAAAAAGACAAACAACTTAATAGAAAAGGGCCAAGAAACTTGAATAGGCACTTCATAAAAAAGGAAGTACAAATGGCTAATGAACAGTTCATACCTCTATTTGATTAGCAATCAGCAATTACAATTACAACCACAAATTACAACCACAATGAAATTTGGTTACCAGAATGGGTAATTAAAGAGACTGGCAACATCAAGTGTTAGGATGTATAACCACAGGAACAAAATCTCACTGCAGTGGTCAAGAGTATTAACTGAAATGTAACTTTAAAAAATGGTCCAACAACATCTACTACAACTGAGCACTACACATACTTTACATATGTGCACCAAAAGACTTAATACCAACATTACGCATAATAGCTCTAAACTGGAAACCCAATGTCCAACAGCAGGAGGAAAAACGTAATTATGGTATATTCATATAAAGAAAATGAATTTCATGAAAGACTTGCTGCTACATGTAACAACCTGGATGCATCTCACAAGGAAAACAGTGAAAGAAGCCAAACACAAAAGAAAGCATATCCTGGTCTTCATTTATATAAAGTTTAAAAACAGGGAAAACTATAAGGTGCTAATATTCAAGAAGGAAGGAGGAGGTATGAGAGGGGCTTCTGGGTGTTGAAAATGATTTATTACTTGACTGGTTACATGAAGCTGTACACTTAAGGTATTTTTCTACATTATTAAAAAAATTAAATATAGATTTGACACAGAATACTATGCAATATATGATTTAAAAAGAGACAAAAAAGCACATACGTGATGATCTCATTTGTGTAACACAGACCAAAAATTCTGTGCATTCTCTGTGTTCGCACACCTAGTACGAATGTTAACAACAGGTACCTATGGGACGGAGACTGGGACAGCCAGGACAGGGGAATCTTATTTTACTTAACAGTTATCTATACTTAAAAACTTTTTGAAACCAGGAAAGGTACTACGTGCAGCATGTCATACATTCCAACAAGCAGAGTACACAGTAAAAAGTTTTCCTTCTACCTCAACAGTTATTCCCGGTTTCTAATAAAATCTATCAAAAGTATTCTATGCACAAATAACAGAGAACACTATACACACAATTCTGCACCTTGCTTTTGTTCTGTATTTTTGAATTCCCATCAGTGCCTCTTAAGCTACCTTATTCTTTTTGATAGTTACATAGTATTGCAACTTATGGAAATATTGTTACTTAACCAGCCCCCCCAGAAGGTACCTTTACATTGTTTCCAAGCTTCTGCTATTAAAATGCTACAATCAACATCCTTCTATATGCGTCTGAGTATATGTACAGAATTAATTCCTAAAAACAAACCTGCTGGATCAAAGGGCACATGCATCTCTAATACTGATAATTACTGCCACACTGCTCTCCAGAGAACTGTATGAATGGACACTCCCATCAGCAATGCATGGGAAGCCTGTTCTTACAAATACTTTTATGGTTTTTATTTTACATTTGTATCTTTAGTTCATTTGGAATATATTTCTCTAATATATGAAAATCGGCCCAAACTCACTCTTAAGAGACACAAATATGGGGTGCCTGGGTGGCTCAGTGGCTTAAGCATCCGACTCTTTTTATTTCAGCTCTGGTCGTGGGATCCAGCCCTGCGTCATGCTCTGTGCTTCGCGTGGAGTCTGCTTGAGATTCTCTCTCTCCCTCCCTCTGCTCCCCCCCCCACATGCATGTGCTCTCCAAATAAAATCTTAAAAAAGAGAGCGACACACACACACACACACACACACACACACACACACACTGTTCCTCACCTAACTGGTAAAAACCCAAAGCTATGACAACCTAATCTATTGGTGTGACTATGGAGAAGTCATTACTCATATAATGCTAATGGGAATGCTAATGGTACATCCTCTAAGGAGGGGAATTTAAAAATATCTAGTGAAACTGTACATGCATCTAACTGTTGGCCTGGGAAATCAGTATTCTAGGCAATCTATCCAAGAAGTGTAATGGCTGGAGAGTGAAATGACATTGTGAGTTAAAGCATTACCTGCAGTACCACCTGTCACAGCAGAAAACTGAGACAGCTCAATGTTCACCAACAGAGGACAAGAGTAACTGCAGTTACTGTAGAAGGAAAGATGAAGCAAGGCTCAAACTTGTACATATTACTGCCTCACATGTTAGAAGGTGGGGTTTACAGATAGACATGGATTTGCATATAGTTTTAAGAAAAAAAAGACAGTGGAAGAATAGCCAAAAGGTAATAAAAATAGGAAGGGAACAATGTGGAGTAGAAAGAGGTTGAAATTGTGAACTTCTCTGAGTGTATTTTGTTTTCTCATATGTTCTCTGGAACAATTTTTATTTTATTTATATTTATTTACATTTATGTTTACTTACATTATTTATTTTTATTTTTAATTTTTTAAAAGTAGGCTCCATGCCCAGCGTGGAGCCCAAAGCGGGGCTTGAACTCACAACCCTCAGATCAAGACCCGAGCTGAGATTAAGAGTCAACTGAGCCACCCAGACACCCCAGAACAATTTTTTTTTTAAATTTTACTTTTAAGTAATCTTTACACCCATGGTGGGGCTGGAACTCACGACCCTGAGATCAAGAGTCACATAATCCACTGACCGAGTGGGACGCCTGGGTGGCTCAGTCGGTTAAGCGGCTGCCTTCGGCCCAGGTCATGATCCCAGGGTCCTGATCGAGTCCCACATCAGGCTCCTTGCCCAGCAGGGAGCCTGCTTCTCCCTCTCTCTCCTTCTGCTTGTGCTGTCAAATAAAATCTTTTTTTTTTTTACTTTTTTTTATTGTTATGTTAATCCCCATACATTAAATCATTAGTTTTTGATGTAGTGTTCCATGATTCATTGTTTGTGCATAACACCCAGTGCTCCATGCAGAACGTGCCCTCCTCAATACCCATCACCAGGCTAACCCATCCTCCCCCCCCCCTCCCCTCTAGAACCCTCAGTTTGTTTTTCAGAGTCCATCGTCTCTCATGGTTCTTCTATAAATAAAATCTTAAAAAAAAAAAAAAAATCCACCGACCGAAGCAGCCAGGCACCCCTGTTCTTTGGGACAATTTAAGTATTTTATTTTACATAAATAAAAACAAACTGTATTAAAAAAAAAAAGAAAACCCCAAAACATTAAAATATACTGAACCTTACTGTATATCAAGTTGGTGGTGTACCCAACTGAGAACACTGAATTCACATTACTCTAAAACACATATTTTGACTGTATCAAAAATAATTCTTAAGCTGATTGAAATTGTGTGTACTGGGACCAGTCAAATAAGTAATTATGAAGCAACACTTTTTGTGTAAAAATACATAAAAATGAGGGGCGCCTGGGTGGTTCAGTTGGTTAAGTGTCTGACTCTTGATTTCAGCACAGGTCATGATTTCGGGGTGGTGAGATCGAGCTCCATGTCGGGCTCTGTGCACTCAGTGCAGAGTCTACTCAAGATTCTCTCTCTCCCTTTGCCCCTTCCCCTGCTTGTGCTTTCTCTAAAAGAAATAAAATCTTCAAACATAAAAATGTAAAATCAAAGAAATTATGTAAAAAGTTCTGTAAATCTGAACTTGAAATATCAATATGAACTAATGACTGAGAGTTCTCTTTCTAAAGGATATGTGTAATTTTAACTCTCCTAGAATCCAGACTGTAGTCTATAAAGATCATTTCCAACTGAAAAAAAGGAAGGCTACTTGAACAAATAGCCAACTTCAGTTGGAGCTGGAAATGTACAAGATGGATTTTTTTTCAAAGCTAAAAAGCAACAAAGTTATTTATCAAAAACTACTGGGATCAAAACAAAAGGATACAGGAGCCAATTTGAAAGGGCTCCCACTGGCCAAAGGTGGAAAACTTTGTGCCTCAAAAAAAGCGAAATGTCTATACAAACTCAGAAGTTCATAAAGATAATCACGACAGCCAAAAACTCACTGGTCACTTCTGGAGTTGGCTCTGGCATCAGCGCCTTCTTATCACCTAGATACTCCCACAGGTAGGACATGTTCTCCTGCACAGAATTTCAGTTAATAAATGCAGAGGAAATGACAGAATTAGATTACTACCATTTTGCAACCTAATAAAACCGTGGACCTAGGCAAAGATGATAAATGGATGCTAAAATCGTCAGATGAAAAACTCATAGAAAAATGAAAATGGAAGAATCTGACTGAAACAGCTGAGCCCAGGGATCATTACCAACCTCACAAAAGGGAGGCAGCCAGTCCTCACGTGCTCCTGGTGTGATGCAATCACAGGGATGTGATGTTCTGCTAAAATAACTGAACTTGAATCTAATCAAGTCTCAGGACTCAAATTCCCATTTACAGGGAACATAGGGGATCGTGTATATGTTAAAAAGATACCATGACGATGGAAACTTAATCTAGAATGTGGGAAATTCCACAGAACAAAATGATCCAGTTTTTTCAAAGGCATGAAAAAAATAGTAGTATTATAGATTTAAAGAGTCTAAGAGACCTAGGAACCAAATGTAAAGAACTGATGTTTGGTCCCTCAAACAAAGGAACTGTAGTAAGACAGTTTGGGATAACACAGGCAATCTGAACATGGAGCAGTATTAACAAATATTAAGGAATAATTATTGTTTAAGAGGAATAATGCCAATGTGGTTATCAATGTTTATAAAAAGTTTTAAAATACACTGAAGTTCCTATACATGAAATGACAGGTTTGTAATTTACTGTAAAACACAAGGGCAAAAACAGGGTGGGGTGGACTGATGGAACAAGACAGACAAAACGCTGGTAACTAACAAGTGAAGCTATAGGGAGGGAGGTCCATTAGATTCCCTTTCCTTTTGCGTACATTTTAAATTTGACATAATAAAAAGATTTTAAAGAACAGGTAAGTATAGGCATACTTTGTTTTACTGCACTTTGCAAATGCTGTTTTGTTTTTTTTTTTTTAAGATTTTATTTATTTGACAGAGACAGACACAGCGAGAGAGGGAACACAAGCAAGGGGAGTGGGAGAGGGAGAAGCAGGCTTCCCGCTGAGCAGGGAGCCCGATGTGGGGCTCGATCCCAGGACCCCGGGATCATGACCTGAGCCGAAGGCAGACGCTTAACGACTGAGCCACCCAGGCGCCCCTGCAAATGCTGTTTTTAACAAATTGAAGGTTTGTGGCAAATCTACTTCAAGCAAGTCTATCAGTGCCATTTTCCTAACAGCATTTGCTCACTTCATGTCTCTGTCTCACATTTTGGTTAAGTATTGCAATATTTCCAACTTTTTATTATTATTCTCTTTGTTACAATGATCTGTGATGAGGGATCTTTGATGCTACTATTGTAATTGTTTTGAGGAGCCACAAACCACGCCCTTATAAGGCGGCTGACTTAAATAAATAAGTGTGCTCGGATTGTCCCATTAACTGGCAGTTCTCCCATCTCTCTCCCTCTTCCGGCCTCCTTATTCGCCGAGATAGTACAATATTGCAATTATACCAGGTAACGACCCTACAGCGGCCTCTTAAGTGTTCGAGTGAAAGGAGGAGTCACACGACTCACACTTTAAATCAAAAGTTACAAATGATCAAGCTTAGTAAGGAAGGCAGGTCAAAAGCCGAGACATGCTGAAAGGTAGGCTTCTTGCACTCAACAGCCAAGTTGTGAATGCAAAGGAAAAGTTCTTGAAGGAAATGAAAAGTACTACCCTAATGAACACATGAATGATAAGAAAGTGAAAAGGCCTCATTGTTGACATGAAGAAAGTCTGAGTGGTCTGGGTGGAAGATCAAACCAACCATACCATTGCCTTAAGCCAAAGCCTAAACCAGGGCAAGGCCTAACTTCAATTCCAGGAAGGCTGAGAGGTGAGGAAGCTGCTGGAGACAAGTCTGGAGCTAGCAGAAGCCGACTCAGTGAGGTTTCAGGGAAGAAGTCATCTCCGTAACAAGGAGAAGCAGCAGGCGCTGATGTAGAAGCCGCAGGAGGTCATCCAGAAGATCTAGCTAAAATCATTCATGAAGGGGTCTATACCAAACAATGGAATTGCAACAGAGAGCCTATACTGGAAGAAGATGCCATCTAGGACCTTCATAACTACAGAGAAGTCAGTACCTGGCTTCAAAGCTTCAAAGGACAGGCTGACGCTCTTATTAGGGGCCAATGCGACCGGTGACTTTAAATTGAAGCCAGTACGCACCATTCTGAAAATCCTAGGGCTCTTGAGAATTATTCTCAGTCTGCCTGTTGTGGTGATTATTCCTACAACTACTCAAGCTTAGGCCTTCATTTTTCATTTATGTTATTGTAAAAGCCTTCTGGATTGACTCATCTCAAAAGTTTTCTCCCCTCAAAACTCTTCCTCCTTGAACGCTTTATTTTTTTCTCACTACCATATACAGGGTACCCACTTACTGACATGCATTGTAATGGATATTTTTCAAGCATTGTCTTCAATCTTTATAATAATCCTTGGGAGATGAGAAATAGAAAGTTGAAGTGATTTACCTGCCCGAGGCCCTATAGCTACTAAGTGTCAGAGGCAAAATCTGAATCCAAGTCTGTCTGGTAGCAAAGCTTGCTCTGTCCCCTAGGCCATACTGCATCCTCTTTCTAAGAAAGAATTGCAATTTTTTCTAAAAAATAATTTTAAAATATTACAATATTTTAAAAACTTTTCACTCAATTCTCAATGACGATAGGATGAATTTTATGATCCAGTGCAATCTGGACTGAATCTACCTTTTCAAATTAATATCATTTATTGAATTATTCATTCTTTGTCCATTTATCTACAATACTGGCTGTTTTGTATCAGCTGTCCCCATATGTACTGGTTTACTTTCTGGGCTTTCTATTGTTCCCCGAGTCTAAGTTACCATTCAAGGGTTTGCATCTTCTGTTAGCTCAGAGGTAATCCCAGTATCTGACGGGTGGAAGGTGGTTAGTAAACACTGGCTCATCAATTAACGCTCGGAGCACCTTTCCCCCATGCCACAAGAACGTACCTGAGAGAAACCTCGAGTTGAACTGTAAGAACTGGTAATGGCATTGCGGCTGGAGCTAGGGATGCCACCCGTGTACGTGCTCGTCAGGGAGCTCACAGAAGAGGTGCGAGATCTCTTATTCGAGTGGTCGTCGGAGCTTTGGGAATTGAGACCTCTCTTCAGAGAGCCAGGCCTAACAAAAAAGAAAAAGACAGTGAGTGTGCTATTTAAGGCAACATTCTTTTAAGGCTTCATCCATGGTCACAAAATATTTCTTAAATAAACTTAATAAAAAAGGATAAAGCTCTTAATGCTATTGTTACCACTTCAGCTAAATATCTTGGGCAAGTCAGGAAAGGAAAGCCAAATATTTTAAAAATTAAATGTATGACTCCACTTGTATAATATTCTAGAAAAAACTGCACGCTAATCTACAGTGACAAAAAGCACATCAGTGGATGCCTGGGGCTGGGGGCAGGACTGGAGGGAGGCGTTACTAAGGAGCAAGGGGCAACTTTTGAAGGTGATAGTTATGTTTATTACCTTGGCTATGGCAATGGTTTAACAGGTGTATACAAGTCAGAACTTATCAGACTGTACACTTTAAAAAGGCACAGTTTATTATAATGTTAGTTATATGTCAATAAACCTACTAAAAAAACCAGAGTTAAGAGGAACCAACCAATTTTTTTAAGCTTCCAACAGAACATCTTTCCTGTAGAGTAGTCACCCAACCTTTGTTACAATGTAGACAACTCACTTTCTCCCAGAGTGATGAATGTCAACCATGGACTAGTTTATTCTTACACTGGATGAAAATATATTTCCTCTTTCACCTATTTCACCTACGGATCTATTTGGAGCCAAACCGAACAAATGTGAGCCTTTTCTTCATGTGACATCCCTCTGGTTTTTGGTGATCATTATCCTTCCCTCTCTCATTTCCTTATTCCCCTTGAGATTTTTCTCCCTTGGGTTAATACTTTAAATTTTCAAAACCCACTCATGCACGGCCACCACTCTATAACATATTACAATTGCTTCATTCGGAATGACCGTTAGGTTGTGTTTATGGTCTCTTACAGTGCAGGCCACGGAACCAAGCACAACACTACACGGACAATGTGAGCAGAACTCAGGACAGCAGGAACCTCCGCCGCCCTCCCCACGTGCTCCATTCTGGTCTTTGTTCTGCTATCAGCACAGACTGGGAGCACATTAGCTCTTTTGGCAGCCTTGTCACTCTCTTGACTCAATAAGCATGTAAGTTACCTCAAGTCTTTTCACACAGATTTCCAAGACACTTTCCCTCTCATCCAACCCCTAAATGTATTTAAACTCAATTGTACAAACTTAACATTTATCTTAAATTTCATACTGTTGCACTTTAACCATCGCACAAACCTGTTTATATACGTAGTTATTAAATATATTTACAATCTCTCTTAGCCTTACTATATTTTTATCCATATTAATGAAAAAATATTAAAAGAAATTAGACAATAGTTATTGTGGAACATTACTCAAAATGTTCCTCTCTGATGTCAAAGACTTGAACCTGGGCTAATAACGCAATGCAAAAACACAGAGGAAAATCTCTGTAGGACAACAGCTCTGACAGTACCCTTCCCCAGTCTACCTCATTCAGATGGATTCTCACTTACTTAGGCACAAAAGAAGCAGGGACTCCATTGGCCACCAGGGGCTCAAATGCTGAATGTCCACTCCCACTGCTATCATGGCGCCTGTGACAAATCAAAAAACCCTCAATTAAATGAATTGACTTTTTTTTTTCCTTAGAGCATCCTCTCATACTCCTGGAACCTTATACTATTTCTATGGCATATAGAAATGGCTAGACAAGAAAAAGGCTGCTTCAAATCCTAAAGATTCTGAAAGGTAGATTTATTCTAAGACTGTCCTCATAATAACGAGTATAAAAATGCTTCAAGACCTTTTGAACTTATTCAGGTGTTATTATTTGCTAACTTCTCTCCAAAGTACTACTATCACAATACCCTACCATCCACAAATGAAAAACAAAAAACAAAAACATTTTAGGGACTAACCCACACATCCCATAGTGCTCTAGAGGTTAATATGGCAAGTCTGTTAGGGAAAAACTTCACATATCACACATAAGGGCCTATGCATGGTGCCCATAATCACTGCTTACTCCAAGTGTGAGAAAGATAATACAGAATCCTCAGTTATAGGCTCACTGGGGTCAAGAAAAATTTTAACCTTGGAGAATATGAGAGACTTATTTGGATCATAAGAATGATGATTCCCTTTCCCACCTCCCCCACTCCTTGCCACCCCTGCTTAGCTAGTTGACATCAGTTCAAATTGCTCACCTATAAATCATCTCTACTCATCATTAGATCTTCCTATGTCACATAAAAACACTTCCATTTATTAATATCTCCCTACCTAACTTTGCATTGGTAGTACCAAAGACGGCCAACTTTGTAGGATATGAACAATCTGGTCTAGGTAATGGTTACATTTAACAAGTGTGGGGTCCACTGTCTCCTCAGAGTGCTTCCTTGACCAATGTATATAAAGAAACCCCCTTCTCATTATGTTATAGCATCCTGTTGTATTTCTTTTTTTTTTACTTCTATACACGTACAATCTAGAATTCCTTATTTTATTATCCAAGTCCCATGGGGACTCTGTCTTACTCATTGCTCTATCCACAGTACCTGGAGTAGGCCCAGGCACACATTAGGTGCTCAATCTGTCAAATTAAGATGCGTGAAATCCTTAACTGATTCTTGGAAAGCAGTTATGCATCATACCTAGTGACTTCAACCTCTGCTCTTTCCACACTTAGGAGACAGATTGCTTATTCCATTTTCATTAAAATATCAGAAACCAAATAATGAAATTGGTTTTACTCTCATTACTGATAAATCTACCATATTCCAGTCTTCACTTTGCTTCGCCAAGCATTTCCTTCAGCACAAATATGACATTCGAATGGTGGTTACCCAAATAATTAAGCAACACAAGCTAGTGAAGGGAAGATTTTTAGCATTCCCTCTAAAAAAAATAAAATTTAGCACATTTGTATCAAAAGTATGAGACTAACGTGGCTAACAGCTGTCAGCTTATCTCTAATACTTGTGGAAAAGGTAAGTTATAAAATTTAACCTGTACCTTAGGAAACTAACAGCATTAAACCCCTTGTTACCAAGCTCTTCCATGGAATCCAAAGAAGGGCACCTACTGGAGCTCAGAAACTGTGGAGTTGGTCTCTGTTTCTTCTTGGGAGTGATCTGTATATCAACAAATCACAGGAGTCTGTGTGGGAGGCCTGTTTAGTACTCTGCGGGGCCTGTTACCTTCTTTTATTTTCCTGGCTATCAGAAAATATTTGGTCTTCCTCCTCCACTGTCCTTTTCTTCCTCTCCTTGAGGGCACTCAGTACAGTCTCTTTTGCACATGGGTCTGGGGCATTACTTGATGGTGAGGACAGTGTTGAGTTGATTGTCTGCTCTGGTCTGTAATGAAAAACAAGATTCTGGCATTAAGATATGTTAATAACCATGCATATAGCACGGACTTCAGTCACTGGAAATCAGAAGCTATCTAATAAGCAAAAGTATACACTGATAGAAACTGCCCTTAGAATTAAAGCTACCGTCTAAGGCCAAAACAAAAAATGCTGTTCAAGGACTAGAGTTAGGGATTTCTCATTCAAATAAGCACCTTCTTCCCTTTTTTGCTTTATAGTTCTTTTGTCAGAGGAACGGCTGTGGAAGAATAAGTGGAAATAAACAGGAAAGTTTATTCTGCCAGCAGTACTCACATTGGCGAACGAGTCCATTTACTATCCGGAGGAGCAATCCTCACTGTCACTGGGCTGCACACCATTTTGGAATTACGAGGAGACAGCACAGCCTTCTTGTGATAACCATTCCAGCACACTGTAGGAAGTACGCCCAGAAGGGAATACTGGGCCTGCTGGATTGGGTATCGTCTTCGAGGTGTTATCACAAACCTGTTTGATAAACTCCCACAATCCCTATGGAGAATGGGAAACACATTATAGAACCAAAGAAGCCTGAAGGAATGGCAGAAATGTAAATTACTAAAGAATCAAATGGGTTCAGTTATCTTCCAGAGAGCTTAAACTGCTTTAAAAAAAAAAAAAAAAAGGTTTTATTTATTTATTTATTTAGAGAAAGCTAGCACACGCGGGGGAGGGGCAGAAGAATAGGGAGAGAAAAATCTCAAGCAGACTACACCCTGAGCAGGCAGAGCCTGATGTGGGACTTCCTCTCACAACCTTGAGATCACGACCTGAGCGGAAACCGAGTCGCAGGCTCAACTGACTGAGCCACCCAGGCGCCCCTTAAACTGCTTTCTGAGCCACAAAAAAACCCACAGCATTTTTATGGCAACGTTCCCCCATTCCATCTAAGGATGGAAAGTGGCAGCTGCTTAGCAGCTGTCCCTACAATGGACTTCAACAACTTTGAGAGGGAAATTGAAAACCCTGCCCACACAAGTAAAACTGCGATGGAAGACAAGTGCGCGTTAGGACATGCAAGGAGGAACTTTTAAAAAATTCTTAAATCTTTTCAATCTTTTATGCTGAGTCATAAGTAATAAACACCCGAAGTCAAACATTTTTGACACCTAAGTTCATCTTTCAACTGAATGTACTTATTGATAATCTAGTATTTTCACCAAAGTTTTGTATTCTCTTGTAATGCTCAGCTATTGGGACTAAATGGAAAAGCCTCTTTAATTTGATCACCTTTATCAATCAAGTTTTATCAAAAGAAGGGTCTCCTGGGAACACCTCTTTGAGCTCGGCTAACTGACCTAATTGCTCTTATTGGTCCAAAGGAAAAATACAACAAAATATACTATATATCTACTCTAGAAAGGTCAAGATACTTTCACCATAAGTAGGGATATTTTAGTAACTTATCAAGTATTTTTCTAAATGCGGTTTTAAAAACTGTAAAGAAGGGAACAGCTCTGGCATCACATCTCACTCCAAAGGCTCAAGGAAGGCAGGGGACGACTGACACACACCAAGGTGTTTCAAGAAGACAAAGCGACACAGAATCCACTTTTGACTTAATGAAAAAGAAAATCAGATTTAAAAAGTCAAGCTCTCCATTCAAAGCCAGTCGACAGGAGGGTGTGGGAAAGATGAGCAGATCTTACCGGAGGGAAGGCCTCCTAGAGGATCGGAGAAGAGGAGTGGGGAGAGAGGGGTAAATGTGATGCACACGATGGGCCGAGGGCGCGGGCGGCGCGGCGCGGGCGGCAGTGCGGCGGCGGCCAGGCCTCTCCAGCAGGTCCCTGGCCTCCGGGGCGGGGGCAGGCTGCGGGGGGCCGGGCTTGCCCAGGTAACTGCCCATGAGGAGCAGTTCGGCGGGGTCCGGTCCTTCGAGCAGGGACCGCGGCTCTAGGAGATTTCCGTTCACCGCCGACTTGGCTGGCGGCGAGGCGTGCAGGGTTCGCTGACGCCGCGCGTTCCGAACGAGCGAGGAGAGGGCGCGCGAACCGCGGGGCTCGCGGCTCAGTCCCCACCAGGCCGCGGTGGCCCCCACGGCCAGCCAGGCCAGCGCCGCCGCCGCCGGCACCAGATACAGCACGAGGCCGAACAGCGACAGGCCGAGGAGCGCCGCCCCGGCAGGGCCGCCGCAGCCCCCGCCCCGGCTCCGGCCGTCCCTGAAGCTCGCTATCGGCCGCCGCCGCTCGCCTCCGCCAGCCGCCGCAGCCGCCGGAGACATCGCGGCTCCGCGCCGCGGAGAAGACTTAAATATCCCAGCGTGCACCGCGCCGCGCGCCGCGTCACCGCGCTCTGGCTGCGTCACTGCGCAGGCGACTCGTACGCGCGACTGCTGCGGGCAACGCCGCTGCTGCCTGGCAACGCGCTAGACCCCCACTCTGCAAATGCGGCCCCCAGAAACAGCGAGGTCGTCTTCTCGAGGCTTCCTCGCGTACACCGCGCGGCACCCATCCCGAGGTGCCCCGGTAGAAGAGTCGCGTTAAAAATAAAAGCTCCGGAAAGCGACCACTCAAGTAATGCTTGATCCATGTTGTTTTGTAGAGGGCTGAACTCCCCGGAAGAGGTTGTTACCGGGCACGTTTTTCACGATTGCTACGAAAGGTAGTGAGTTTTTCAGGTGCCCTCTTTCTGCCAAAGGGGGTTTACGTGCACAGCAACAGTGAAAAGCCAGACCAGCCCAAACCAACCACTCTTGTTAAATGTGGATCTAATTCTTTTTTTTTTTTTTTTTTTTTTTTTAAGATTTTGTTTATTTATTTGACAGAGAGAGAGACAGCGAGAGCAGGAACACAAACGGGGGAGTGGGAGAGGGAGAAGCAGGTTTCTCGCAGAGCAGGGAGCCCGATGCGGGGCTCGATCCCAGGACTCTGGGACCACGACCCGAGCCGAAGGCAGACACCCAATGACTGAGCCACCCAGGCGCCCCTAAATGTGGATCTAATTCTAATAAATTCCCGATCAAGCAGTCTAATAGTCTAATATATTGCGGATCAAACCTGAAGCTGCAAGCTAAGTTTGATTTCCTGCCGTACAAATTGGTTAAGTGAAACCATTATCTACCAAATTTCACATCATGGTTCAGAATCGGGTAGATTTTGAGGATTTGCGATCAATTTACCTATGTTAAATTTGATGGTCTGGGAAAATGGATTAGTGGTTGGCGAGGGCTGGGGAGTGTGTTGGGGGTCGGAAAATGGAGAATGACTGCTAAAGGGTAGGGTTTTCTTTTTGAGTGGGGACAAAAAAGTTTTAAAATTAGATTATGGTGGTGGTTGCACAACCCTGTGAATTCTACGGTATGTGAATCATATCTTAATAAAAGCATTAAAAAAAAAAAGCCTTGGTGGTCTGCCAATTCAGATTTTGATCTAGCTCAGCTTCCTTGGCCATTCATTCACTCCACTACTGATAGACATGAAAGGGAAAAAGACAGGGTCTCTGATTTCTAGAAGCCTTCTGTTTAGTGGATAAGAAAGATGTGTAAGTAGAAAGCTTTGATTCATTGTGGCCAGCGTGATAACAGAGGCACAAAAAAGAGAGGAAATGATAAAGGGGAAGATAGACTGGGAGGTGTTTCTTGAGCAGAACTGGGTTCAAGGCAGATGCAGGAGCACTGTGCAGAAGCACAGAGATGGAAAGGAGTATGGCTGGAAATTGGGAGGTCTGAGGGAATAGAGAGGTTAGAATGATAGGCAGGGCTCAGTAAAGAGGTCTCTGGAGCAACCTCAAGAGATGAGAAAGGCAGTCAGTTCTCCCCAACCCACTGCGAGGGTAATTCTGCTTCTGTTTGATTCCACCAAAGACTTCATTTGAAAAGAAAAGGGGATGGGCTGTTTTACTTAGGAAGAAATCTCAGCAGCAGCAGTTGAAGAGTGGGACAAGAGCCCAGCTGCAGCGAGTTAAACTATGGATGGAAGACCAGGAAGTGGAGGCACAGTGAGTGCAGATTTCCCATTCACGGAATCTGGATAAGGAAGAACAAAGTATCTAGCGCAGCAAGGGTCCTTAAATTATCATACATTACTGTATTTACAGGAGGAGCCAGGCGTAAAAGCCATCAGTGTACACATGCCGTAAGACAAAGATTACTTGGGAATTAATGTACATAGAGAGGTCTGAGACTTGAGCCCCAGGGCACTCCCGTGTTTAGGGGTCGAAGAAATAAACACACAAACCTGCAAATCATTTAGTAAAATACAAATATGACTACATTAAGATTTAACACTTCTGTAGGGGGGAAGACAACACAGGTGCCAAAAGACAAGCTAAGACTGAGAAGAAACAACTAACTCATACAAAAAAACCTCATATAACTCATATTTAAAAACCATGTAACTAGAATTTATAAGGAACTCCTAAGAATCAGCAGAAAAAGACTCAACTGTAAAAAAAGGACAAGTGATATAAAAATGTAATTTATTGAATAGGAAACCCAAGTGGCCAATAATAAATAAATACATATTTACATGTATATCTGTATATACCTCACTAGTAATCTAGGAAAGCTCTACTGAAGTAACAAGAAACCATTGTGCATTCCTTTGCATAAGCAGAAAAATTTAATAGTTCAACAAGATCACATTTTGGCAAGGATGTGGAACAAATGGAATGGACATGTTGTTTGTGGATACGTAAAACTGTAATTTGGAAAGCAATTTGGCAATATAAGACTGAAGAAATAGGTACCTTATAACCTTGCAATTCCTTTTCTGGGTACAAAGACAGTCATTGCAGCATCATTTGTATTACTGACGATTTGAACACACCTAAATGTCTAATGTCTACCAACCCAAGAATGGAGGAATAGTGGTATAATTCATATAATAAAATATTATAAAAGCAGCTGAAAATTACCCACCTTTCCAGCCATAATTAAGGGATTCCAGGCTAGTCCTCCCACCATGAACAACTATAAAAATGGACAAAACTTATGAAGCAACTACTTTCAGACAAAGAACAATAGGAAGGGCAAGACTGATCCCTGAGAGGAAACTCATGAAGTAAGCCCCTAAAATCACCGAGTTCCTCTAAGTGGGGACAATTTCCCAAGTGTAGTGCAGACAGCTAGAGTATGAGCAGAGTAGGGAGATCTGAGGAGGCAAAAACAGACTTCAAGACAGCTGAAACTGCTGGAAACCACTGGGCAGAGCAACAGAAAGGAGGGTGTCATGCAGACAGGGAGTTCCAGAAGTCTATGTGTGAGTCCCCTAAAAATCTGTGGCTGAAACTGGCATGATGATTAATTTTATGTCTCAACTTGACTGAGCCTCAGGGTGCCCAGGTACTTGGTTAAAGATTATTTTGAGGTAAGTCTATGAGAGTATTTCTGGATGAGATTAACATTTAAATTGGTAGACTAAGTAAAGAAGATTGATCTTCCACAGTGGGTAGGTCTCAGCAAATCTGTTGAAGGCCTGAATAGAACAAAAGGCCTGGGTAAGAATTCTCTCTGCCTGGCTTTTAGCTGGGACATTTATCTTCTCGCTTCTGCTTTCAGACTTGAACTTGGAACTCACACTATGGGCTCTTTTGCTTCTTAGGCCTTTGGCCTTGGACAAAACTATACCATTGGCTCTCTTGGGTCTCCAGCTTGTCGACTACAGATCTTAGGACTTCTCAGCCTCCATACTGCATGAACCAATTCCTGATAATAAGTGTGTGTGTGTATCCATCCTATTGGCTCTGTTTCTCCAGAGAACTCTAATACAGCCAGGCGGTATATGCACAGAGAGACTCCCTGAGGCTTACTAGAAAGCAAAGTACTAAATGGGTTAAGATTAGAACAGAGATATTAAAGTTAGGGCAATCCTGGGGTAAGAGCATTGCCAGGGGAGTTCTGGTCCTACCAAAATGGAGAGATCTCATAAGTGCATCTTTAACATCCTTGGAATCCAGTTGAAACAGCAGAAAGATTACAACTTGAGGTAAGGATCATAGTCTAGACTAAGATCTATTCTAGGTCTGCCTTAATAAATTCTAAAATCAAACCATGACAAGATCCATAGGAAACAAGTTTGGAGGTTGAGTCTCGCCAACTTAGTGGGGCTTGGGAAACACTCCAGGCTCTTCAGTGATGTGTAAAGACAAAACAAAACCAAGTATAAACAAGTGTAAGGTCATTAGCCAATAATTACATTGCCTGCCAGAACAAGAATCCATACACCTCATGGAGAAATAACAGACTTCACAGTATTGTTCACAATGTACAATATTCAGTAAAAGCCCGTTAGACATACAAAGAAACAAAACAATGTGATCCATAGTCAAGAAAAAAAGTAGCACATAGAAATGAACCCAAGACGGTCTAAATGTTAGACTTAGCCAACCAAGATCTTAGTGAACTATTATAAATATATCCAAAGAATTAAAGGAAAGCATGGTCTTAATAAGTAAATAGATAAGGAATCTGCCCACAAATGGAAATTATAAGGAAGAAACTAACAAATGCTAAAACTAAAAAATAATTGAAAATGTTTACTAGATAAGCTTACCAGCAGATTGGAGACAGGAAAATAAAGTCAGTGGACTCACAGGTCAGCAGAATGATCTCATAATGAACAGACCCTCCAGGATCTATGAAGCAGTATCACATAGTCTACCATACGTGCAACTGGACTCTCAGAAGGAAAAGTGAGACTGGGGCAGAAAGATCTATTTAAAAAATAATGTCTAAATTGCCCCAATGTGGTGAAAAATTACAGCTTAAAGATCCATGAAGCTGAACAAACTACAAAGCAACTAAAACAATAACTGCAGCTTCTAATCAGAAACAAGGTAGGCTAGGGGCGCCTGGGTGGCTCAGTCGGTTAAGCGGCTGCCTTCGGCTCAGGTCATGATCCCAGGGTCCTGGGATCGAGCCCCGCATCGGGCTCCCTGCTCGGCGGGGAGTCTGCTTCTCCCTCTCCGTCTGCCGCTCTGCCTACTTACACTGTCTATCTCTGTTAAATAAATAAATAAATAAATAAAATCTTAAAAAAAAAAAAGGTAGGGGGCGCCGGGTGGCTCAGTTGGTTGGGCGACTGCCTTCGGCTCAGGTCATGATCCTGGAGTCCCAGGATCGAGTCCCGCATCGGGCTCCCTGCTCAGCGGGGAGTCTGCTTCTCCCTCTGACCCTCCCCCCTCTCATGCTCTCTCTCTATCTCATTCTCTCTCTCAAATAAATAAATAAAATCTTTTTAAAAAAAATAAATAAATAAAAAATAAAAAAAAAAGGTAGGCTAGAGGACAATGAAAGAGTTCTTTAAATGCCAGGGGGGTGAAGGGTGGTGAATCTTGTCATCCCAGAATTCTATGTTCAAGCAGAAAATCTTTCAAAAATGAGAATAAAATAAAGACACTTCCTGATAAATGAAATCTAAGAGAATTTATCACTGGCAGAACTGTACAAGGAATGTTAAAGGCTGCCCTTTAGACCAAAGGGAGCTAAGACCAGATGGAAATGTGGAACTATCCGAAGGAATGGAGACCATCATGGTAAACAAGTAGGTGAATGTAAAAGACTATTTTTTCATGATTTACTTTAAGAACTGATTGTTTCAAGTAAAAATAAAGAGACATTGTATAGGTGGATATAACAAATACAGAAGGAAAAGATGTAATAATCACTGAAAGCTGGGTTGTGGAGAGGGTAAGTGTAATTATACTATTGTAAGGTTATTACATTTGTTATATGGAAAGCAGGAAGTGGGACATTTGAAGTGCCAGGTCTGACATGAGAGGGGTATGGTGAAATAGAAATAGCAAAGTGATGTGTAAAGGTATTTGATAGTGACTATATCCTGGATCATAAGAGAAGTCTTAATAAATGTAAAAGAATTGATATAAAACAAAGTGCATTCTCTGAGCATAATGGAATTAAACTAGAAAATCAATAACAAACAAAAGGAGAATCTCCAAACACTTGATAATTAAACAATACAATCTAATTAATCCATGCGTCAAATAGCAAGTCTCAAGGGACCTTAGAAAATATTTTGAAATGAATTAAAATGAAAATATAATGTATAAAGTCTAGAATAGGGGCTTTTACGTCTGACAATTACCCTCTGACCTAGAACAACAACAACAACAAAAACCAGACAATATATGAAACGGTGGTTTCCAAGACTACAAATTAGACAAGGGGCAATGATCACTAAGTTAAGAAACAACATGAGCCCTATGATCATCACAGCTTACTGTCTTGAGTTTCTAGGCAGTGTTACAGAAAGGAGGGAACTGAGGAAGAGCCCAATGGATTTCCTGACTTGAAATACAGGGCTAAGAGTTTGGAGAGATCAAAACAGCTAAAGTTTAAAAGAATACCAGAGAGAAGAGAACTGTGAAAAGAGTTCCCAGAGATCTACAGAGGTTTCTCTTGAGTATTTAGCCAGTACTCAAGAGTATATGTTTATGGGGAAACTACCCAATGCCAAAGAAAAAAACATCCAAAAGTATTAAAAGAAACAGGATCTGACACTAACAAAGGGTCAAGAATCATGTCTATTCTCACCAGCCAGACTGTGAAAAGTTATAATAGGATATTAGGGGTACTCAGGAAGGTGCTGCCTTAGTAATGGGAAATAATCAGCCTTACACTGAGCACTGCTCTGGACCTACCTTGTAGATCATAAAAGCAAAACCTGAAAGGATCAAACTGTTTCCAAACAGTCTTACCTGTATCCCAAAACAAAGTTCAAGAAAATGTACAGGACTAAAAAAATGACCAGCACTCAACAAGGTAAAATTCAGTGTCTGGCATCCAGAAAAAAATTACCAGGCATGTAAACAAGCAGGGAAATAGCTCATCAAGAGGAGAGTAATCAATCGAAACTGACCCAGAACTGACACGTTAAAATTATCAGAGGACAGTAAAAATTATTTAACTGTATTCCATATATTCAAAAAGATAACGAGATGAGGAAAAATATAAGAAGAAATAGTAGCCTAAAACTTCCCAAACATAATGAAAAATACACATCCTCATATCTGAAGCTCAATCTTAAGTACAAGAAACAAAGAGAACTATAACAAGTCACATCATAACCGAATTGTTCAAAACCAGTGATACAGATAAGACCCCAAAGACAGCTAGAGAAAACAGACGTGTTACTTACATAGGAACAAAGATAAGGATAATACCAAATTTCTTCTTGGAAACAATGCAAAGGAGAAGACAGCAGAGTAAAAACTTTAAAGTACTGATAGAAAAAAACTGTAAATCTAGAATGATAGACCTAGTGAAAATATCAAAGGTGAGATAAAGAGGTCTTCAGACATACAAAAGCTAAAAGAATTCATCACTACCAAACTAATAGTATAAGAAATGTTAAAAGATGCCCTTCAGGCAGAAGGAAAACAATCCCAGATGGAAACCCGGATCTACACAAAGGAATGAATTCAGTGAGAGCACTGGAAATGGTAACTGTATAGGTAGGTATTTATGACCTTCCCTCCTCATTATTTAAGTCTCTTTAAGACACAATGGAGTGACCTAAGCAAAATAGCAGAGGAGGCAGCTTCAAGCTCCCATCCTCCAACAGAAACAACAAACAAGAAGTAACTGTTAGAACCAACTTTATCAGAACTCTGGAAAACAATCTAAGGTTTACATCAACCAAACAAATGCTGAATCAAGAAAACAGCAATTTTAAAGTGGTGAAAAGCCTTGTGGTTTGGTTTGGTTTGGTTACTTGCCCTTCCAACTCACCTACTCCCCATTTGGCAGCAATCTTGAAGACAGAAACCTACATTCCCAGTGTGGGAACCTAGTCACTGCTTCCACAGGGATTACAGTAGATCCTTTTTGCAAATTACTATGTGTATCTGCTGTATGTTGGGGCTACCTGAGGGAATGATGCAGGAACTCATCTCTATTTTAACAAACTTGGAATTCACTAAGGCTAGAAAAGCAATGGGCATTGCTTGAAAACACCGCAAGGAAAACAACCACAGATGCATCGCACAAAAGGTTACAGTTGAGACACACAATGAACCACTGTTACAGACTGAATTTTGTTTCCCCAAAATATATATGCTGAACCCCAATCCTCAATGTAACTCTATTTGGAGATAGGTTATTATTTAAATTTTTAAAAAAGATTTATTTACCTGACAGAGAGAGAGAGAGAGAGCACGCACAAACAGGGGGAGTGGGAGAGGGAGAAGGGCTCCCGCTGAGCAAGGAGCCCGATGTGGGACTCCATCCCAGGACCCTGGGATCATGACCTGAGCTGAAGGCAGATGCTTAACCAACTGAGTCACCCAGGTGCACCAGAGATAGGTTCTTTAAAAAGGTAATTAAGGGCGCCTGGGTGGCTCAGTTGGTTAAGCGACTGCCTTCGGCTCAGGTCATGGTCCCGGAGTCCTGGGATCGAGTCCCACATCGGGCTCCCGGCTCGGCGGGGAGCCTGCTTCTCCCTCTGACCCTCTCCCCTCTCATGCTGTTTCTCTCTCTCTCTCTCTCTCAAATAAATAAATAAATAAAATCTTTAAAAAAAATAAAAAAATAAAAAGGTAATTAAACTTCAGTGAAGTCATATGGGTGAAGCCCTAATCCAAGATGACTGGTGTCCTTATAAGAAGAGGTAGAAATGACTCAGTTGGTTAAGCGTCCGACTCTTGGTTTCGGCTCAGGTCATGATCTCAGGGTCCTGGGACTGAGCCCCACGTCAGGCTCCCAGCTCAGCTGGGAGTCTGCTTGAGGATTCCCTTGCTCTGCCCCTCTCCGTCCTCCTCTCTAAAATAAATGAATAAATCTTAAAAAAAAAAAAAAAAGACAACGTAGAGACCCTAGGGATGTCTGTGTACAGAGAAAGGCCATATGTGATTATGGACAAAAATATGGACATCTGCAACCAAGAAGAGAGGACTCAGGAGAAGACAGCCCTAACAACACATTGATCTTGGACTTTGGGCATCTAAGAACTGTGAAAAAATTAATTTCTATTGTTTAAGCCATCTAGTCTGGTATTTTGTTATGGCAATCCCCTAGCAGACTAATACAGACTGCCTGAAGTATGGGAGGGAAAGCCGGGGAGTTTCTTTGGGAAATCAGGGCATTTATAATCACCCATGTATAAGAGAGAATTTAGAAGGCCACATGCATGCCCAGGGCAAGATGTGTGCTCAGAATATATCTGACAAGACCCTAAGTTTTCACCTTGGTCTGATACCTAGGATCAGTAGAGGCCTGGATAAGTGTTAAAAAAAAAAAAAAAAAACCCAGCATGGTGACAATCTACAAAGACTAAGAGAAGTGGGTTTTTTTCCTTCTATATTAGGCTCCTGGTATTCATGGACCTCTCTATCAAACCATTAGCTGAACATAAGCCAACATGACTGAGACTTCAGTGACCACACATGACAAGGATATAGTCTGCAAAAATAGTTCGGAAAAGTCACAAAACAAGTGGACTATTACAGCCTTCAATGATTTAATTTTTTAAAAAGCTCAACCAACAGCAGGGCAGGGGAGATCAGATTTCCAGAATTACTACATTATAATATACAAATGTCCAATGACATTGTCAATAACAATCACAAGCCATGCAAAGAAACAGGACAGTATGGTCCACTCAAAGTAACAAAAATAAATGGGCAGAGATTGTCCCTGAGGGCGCCCAGCCCTTAGACTTACCAAAGATTTTAAAAGAAAGTATTAAATATGCTCAAGAACTAAAGGGAAATGATGTATGAGCAAAATGAAGATATTGATAAAGAGATAAATTACAAAAAGGAACCAAAGAGAAATTCTGAAGCTAAAAAGTACGTTACCTGAAATAAAACATTCATTAGATGGTTTCAAGAGCAGATTTGAGCAGGCAGAAGAATCACCGAACTTGACTGAAATTATCCAGTCTGAGGAGCAGAAAGAAAAAAGATTGAGAAAAAATGAACAGAGACTAAGAGACTTGTGGTACAACAACAAGACCAACATGTGCATTATGGGAGTCTCAGAGGAGAGAAAGAGAAACAGAAAGAATATTTGAAAAAATAATGGTCAGAACTTTCCAAATTTGGTGAAAGATATGAATCAGCACATCCAAGAAGTCAACAAACTCTAAATACAATAAGCTCAAAGAGATGCACACCAAGACACATTATAATCAAACTGTATAAAGACAAAGTCTTGAAAGCAGAAAGACAGAAGCAACTTGTCAAGTACAAGGGATCCTCAATAAGACTAGCAACTGATTTATCATCTGAAACCATGGAAGCCAGAAGGCAGTGAGGTACTATATTTAAAGTGGTGAAAGACAGCTGCACTCCCATGTTTACTACAGCATTATTTACAACAGCCAAGATGTGGAAACAACCTAAGTACCCATCAGTGGATGGATGGATAAAAAAGATGTGATATGTGCATGCCATGAAATACTACTCAGTCATCAGAAAAGGAAATCCTGCCATTTAAGACAACATGGATGGACCCTGAGGGCATTACGCTAAGTGAGGTAAGTCAGAGAAAGACAAATACTGCATGATATTATATGTGGAATCCCAAAAATTCCAACCTCTTAGAAACAAAGAGTAGAATGGGGATTACTAGGGGCTGGGGGGTGGAGGAAAGAAGGAGACGTTGTTTAAGTGTACAAACTTGCAACTAATAGAAAAATGACTTCTGGAGATCTAAGGCACAACACAGTGGTTACAGTCAACAATACTGTATTTTATTATAAACTTCAAAGATGCTAAGAGACTAGAACTTAATTGTTCTCACCATAAAAACAATGTTAATTATGTGACACGACAGAAGTCTTAGTTAAAGCTATAATGGTAGTCTTACTGCAATACACAAATGCATTAAATCAACACACTGTACACCTTAAACTTACACAGTGTTCTGTGTTTATGTCTCAATTAAAAAAGAAGTGTCAAAAGAAAATACCTGTCAACCAAGAATTCTATATCCAGGAAAGTTTCCCTTTAAAAATCAAAAAGAAATTAACTTATTCACAGTTACAAAAACTGTGGAAGTTCAATAACACTAGATCCCCCTGCATAAAATGCTAAAGTAAGTCCTTTTGATGGAAATGAAAGGATATGAGTTAGGAACTTAAAGGCATATGAAGAAACAAAGATCTCTGGTAAAGGTAACTATATGGGCATATAGAAAAACCAGTATTATTGTATTTTGGTTAGTAGCTCTGTGTTTTATTTCTTTTTTATATATATTTTATTTATTTATTTACAGAGAGATAGAGAAAACAAGTAGGCAGAGCAGCAGGCAGAGGAAGAGGGAGAAGCAGGCTCTCCACTGAGCAGGGAGCCCAATGCAGGGCTGGATCCCAGGGCCCTGGGATCATGACCTGAGCAGAAGGTAGCCGCTTTAACCAACTGAGCCACCCGGGCGCCCTCCATGTTTTCTTTCTTACATAATTTGAAGGACAAATGCATTAAAAGTAATTATAAATCTGTGTTATTGGGCACACCATATACAGAGATGTAATTTGTGACAACAATAATGGGGGGGTGGAGTTGTATAGGAGCAGAGTTTTTGTGTGCTATTAAAGTTGTTATTAATTCAAACTAGATTGTTATACATTTAGGATGCTGAATGTAATTCCATGGTAACCACAAAGAAAATGTTTTTTAAATACCTGCAAAAAGAAATGAGAGGGAATCAAAATGGTTCACTACAAAAAAATTAAATACAAAAGGCGGCAAAAAAAAGAAGGAAAAAAATGAAGGACAAAAAAAGTATAACTTTGGGCTCCCTGCTCAGCGGGGAGTCTGCTTCTCCCTCTGACCCTCA
Organism: Phoca vitulina; assembly: GCF_004348235.1. Lineage (NCBI taxonomy): Eukaryota > Metazoa > Chordata > Mammalia > Carnivora > Phocidae > Phoca > Phoca vitulina. The sequence continues at coordinate 2,706,081 of NW_022589748.1, read as the reverse complement.
CCCCTCTCATTCTCTCTCTCTGTCATTCTCTCAATAATAAGTAAATAAAATTAAAAAAAAAAAAAAAAAAAAGGGCGCCTGGGTGGCTCAGTTGGTTAAGCGACTGCCTCCAGCTCAAGTCATGATCCTGAAGTCCCTGGATTGAGTCCCGCATCAGGCTCCCTGCTCAGCAGGGAGTCTGCTTCTCCCTCTGACCCTCACCCCTCTCGTTCTCTCTGTCACTCTCTCTCTCAAAAGTAAAAAAAAAAAAAAAAAAGTATAACACAGAAAACAAATAGGAAAAAGGAGAAGTCCTTCCTTATAAGTAATTGCTTTAAATATAAATTAAGCAAAGATTGGCAGAATGGATAAACACATCCAACTAGGTGCTGTCTACAAAAGACTCACTGTGTTTTTTTTATTTTGGGGGGAGGGAGGAAGAGGGGAGGGGTAGAGAGAAAGAGAAGACAGAATCTTAAGCAGGCTCCACACCCAGTGCACAGCCCGACATGGGGCTTGATCTCACAACCCTGTGATCATGACCTGAGCTGAGATCCAGAATTGGAAGCTTAACTGACTGAGCCACCGCGGCGCCCCAAGACACACTTTAGACACAAAGACACTAAAAAGCTGAAAATGAAAGGTTGGAAAATACATTTCATGCTAATAGTAACCATGAGAGACCCGGCGGTTGCAACTATAGTAATATTAGGCAAAAAAGACTTTAAGTAAAAAATCGTTATGGGGCGCCTGGGTGGCTTAGTTGATTAACCGTCTGCCTTTGGCTCAGGTCATGTCAGGGTCCTGGGATTGAGGCCCATGTCAGGCTCCCTGCTCAGCAGGGAGTCTGCTTCTTCCTCTCCCTCTCCGCCCCCCACCCCTCCGCTAGTGCACTCCCGCTCTCTCTCAAATAAATAAAATCTTAAAAAAAAACAAACCAAAACAAAAAGAACCGTTATGAGACAGAGACATTATCTATTGATAAAAGGGCCAATTTTATCAAGAAGATATAACATATATGCAACAAAAAAAAAACAGCGCCCCAAATTATATGAAGCAAAAACTGAAGGAATTGAAGGAAGAAATGGAGAGTTCTGCCCTAACGGTTAGACTTCAATATACTACTTTAAATGGACAGACTATCTATACAGAAGCTCGACGGGGAAATAGAGCACCTGGACAACACTATAAACCATCTACACCTGAAAGACAGACACGACCACTGTACCCAACAATAGCAGAATACATACCCTTCTTAAGTACACATGGAATATTTTCTAGAACACAGCATAAGTTAGACCACAAACTAAGTCTTGATAAATTTTAAAAGATTGAAGTCATACCATTCATCTTCTCACACCACAAAGGAATAAAGATAGAAATCAGTAACAGAAGGAAAATTGAAAAAAATCACAAGTAGTGGAAATTAAACAACACTCTTAAATAAACGGTGGGTCAAGGAATAAATCACAAATCAAATGAAAACATAACATAATTAAATTTATGGGATGCTGTGAGGGCAGTGCTCAGAAAGAAATGTATAGTTGTAAATGCCTACATTTAAAATGAGGAAAGATCTCAAATCAATAACCTAACTTTATACCATGGAGAAGTAGGAAAAAAAGAGCTAACTATCTACAAAGCTAGCAGAAGAAAGGAAATAATAAGGATTAGAATGGAGATTAATGATATACAGAGTAGAAAACAATAGAGAATCAATAAAACCAAAAAGTTGGTTCTTTGGAAATATCAACAAAATGGGCAAACCTATAGATAGACTGACAAAAAAAAGAGAAGACATAACTAAAATCAGAAATGAAAGTGGGACACTACTACCAACCTTAGAGAAATAAAAAAGGATTATAAGAGAATACCATGAATACACCAACAAATGAGATAATCTAAATGAAATGGACAATTGCCTAGCAATATGCAAATTAAACCAACTGAAGGTGGACTAGAAATCTTTAATTTTTATTTAAATTCTAGTTACTTAACATTACAGTGCAATATTGGTTTCAGGAGTAGAATTCAGTGATTCATCACTTACATACAACACCCAGTGCTCATCACAATAAGTGCCCTCCTTAATACCCATCACCCATCTAGCCCATCCCCTAACTACCTCCCTCCATCAACCCTCAGTTTGTTCTCTATTGTTAAGAGTTTCTTACAGTGGGGCGCCTGGGTGGCTCAGTCGTTAAGCGTCTGCCTTTGGCTCAGGTCATGATCCCAGGGTCCTGGGATCGAGCCCCGCATCAGGTTCCCTGCTCGGCGGGAAGCCTGCTTCTCCCTCTCCCATTCCCCCTGCTTGTGTTCCCTCTCTTGCTGTATCTCCCTCTGTCAATTAAATAAATAAAATCTTAAAAAAAAAAAAAAAAAGAGTTTCTTATGGTTTGTTTCCCTCTCTTTTTCCCCCCTTCCATACGTTCATCTGTTTTGTTTCTTAAATTCCACATATGAGTGAAATCATATGGTATTTGTCTTTCTCTGACTGATTTATTTTGCTAGAATAGAAATCTCAATAGACCTATAACAAATAAAAGGACTGGAGTGCCTGGGTGGCACTGACTCTTGGTTTCAGCTCAGGTCATGATCTCAGGGTTGTGAGACTGAGCCCCGCATATGGCTCCACACTCAAGGTGGAGTCTGCTTGGGATTTTCTCTCTCCTTCTCCCTCTCCCCCTTCCCCCAGTTGCATGCGCTCTCTAAATACATAAACAAAATATATTTTTTTTAAAAAGTAAAAAGACTGAATCAATAATTTAAAACCTCCCAACAAATAACGATGAGAACCAGATGGCTTCACTGGTGAATTCTACCAAAAATTTAAAGAATTACCACCAACTATTCTCAAATTCTTCCAAAAAATAGAAGAGGAGGGAACACTTTGTAAGTCATTCTATGAGAGCAGATACCAAAACCAGATAAAGACATCATAAGAAAACTATAGACCAATATCCTTTATGAAGACAGATGCAAAAATCCTGAACAAAATACCAGCAAACCAAATCTGGCATATAAAAAGCATTATACACCACGACCAAGTGGTATTTATCCTAAGGATGTAAGGCTGGTTCAATATATGGAAATCAATGTAATACATCACATTAATCGAACAAAGGAAAAATACATAAGCATCTCAATTAATGCAGAAAAGACATTTGACAAAATCCAACATCCTGTCATGATAAGAACTCTCAGAAAAGCAAAAATAGAAAATTCCTCAACGTGATAAAAGGTATTTATGAAAACTCCATGTTTAATAGCATATTCAGTGGTGGAAGACTGAAACTGTACCTGTAAGAGCAAGAACAAGAAAAGGATGCACGCTTTAGCCACTGCTGCTCAACACTCAACTAGAAGTTCTAGCCAGAGATACTAGACAAGAAAAAGAAATAAAATACATTCAAATTCCAAAGGAAGCAGTAACACCATCTCTATTTGTAGAAGACATGATCCTATACAGAAAATCCCAAAAAATTCGTAAGAAAGCCACTAGAGTTTATAATAAACAAAATCAACAAAGTTGTAGGGTTTGAGATCAACTTACAGAATCAATTGTGTTCAACTGTGTTTGTATACATCAGCAATAAATAATCCAAAAAAGAAATTAAGAAAGCAATTCCATTTACAGTAGAATCTAAGACACTAAAATACCTAGGAATAAATTTAACCAAAGATTTGTACACTGAAAACTACAAAACACTGCTGAAAGAAATTAAAGAAGACCTAAACAAATAGAAAGACATCCCCTGTTGATTAGAAGACTTACTACTGTTAAGACAACAATACTACCCAAAGCAAACTACAAATTCAAGGCAATCCCTATCAGAATTTCAACAGCTTTTTTTTTTGTAGAAATAGAAAAGTCAACCCTCAAATTCATATGGAATTGCAAGGGTTCCAAATATGCAAAACAAAACTGAAAAAGAATCAACTAACCTAAATATGAAAGTTAAGAGCATAAAATTTCCACAAAGAAAACACAGGGGTAAATCTTTATGACCTTGGATTTCATATCAAAAGCATTAACAACAAAAGAAAAACTAAGGGCACCTGGGTGGCTCAGTTGGTTAAGCCTCCAACTCTTGGTTTTGGCTCAGGTCATGATCTCAGGGTTGTGAGATCAAGCCCTGCATCAGGCTCCATACTCAGAGGGGAGTCTACTTGAGATTCTCTCTCTCTGTCTCCCCCTCCCTCCCCACTCTCTCTCCCCCTCCCTCCCCACTCTCTCTCCCTCGCGTGCACTCTCTCTAAAATAATCTTTAAAAAAGGAAAGAAAAACTAAATTGGGCTTCAACAAAATAAAAAACTTCTGTGCATCAAAGGTGATTATCAAGAATGTGCAAAGACAATCCACAGAATGGGAGAAAATATTTGCAGATCCGATATCTGATCAGAGTTTAACATCCAGAATATATAGCAAGTCTCTACAACTCAACAACAAAAAGAGGAATAGTGCAATTAAAAAATAAGCAAAGGACTCATATAGATACTTCTCAAAAGATACACAAATGGCCAAAAAGGACATGAAATCAGTATCACTAGTCATTAGAGAAATGTAAATCAAAACCACTATGAGATACCATTTCATACCTACTAGGGTGACTATAATAATAATTTAAGAAAGGAAAGTAAGTGTTGGTGAGGATGTGGAGAAACTGGAACCCTCAAATATGGCTGTGGAAAAAAGTTTGGCAGTTCCTCAAAAAAAAAAAATAAAAAATATAACTACCATATATCCAGTAACCTCACTTCTGGGTATATAGCCAAAGGAAATGAAATCACGATCTTGAAGAGAGAGCTGTCTCCATGTTCATCAGAGCATTATTCACAATGAGTAAGACATGGAAATAACCTAAGTGTCCATCTATGGGTGACTGCATGAAGACAATTTGGTATGTACATAGAATGGAATATTCAGCCATAAAAAGAAGGAAATCCTGCTTTTTGTGACAACATGGATGGACCCTGAGGGAATTATGCTAAGTGAAATAAGTCAGAGACAAATACTGTATGTCCTCACTTATATGTGGAATCTAAAAAAATCAAACTCATAGAAATAGAGAGTAGAATGGCGCTTGCCAGGGCCTGGGGGTGGTGAGGGAAATGGAGATATGTTGGCCAAAGGGTACAGAGTACAAACTTTCAGCTATGAATGAATAAGTTCTGGGGATATATTATGATGACAATAATTAACAATACTGTATTGTATACTTGAAATTTGTTACGAGAGTAGTTCTTCAATATTATCACCACACATACACACACACTTAGTGAGGAAAGACTGGGACAAGGTAAGGATGTCCACTCTCATTAGTTCCATTCAACATTATGAGGGCAATCAAGGCAAGAAAAAGAATGAAATAACATACGAATTGGAAAGGAAGAAGTAAAAATGTTCCTTATTTGCAGATCACAGGATTTGTGTTCAGAGAAAATCTGATGCAATCTACAAAAGAACTGCTAGAGCTAATGAGTGAACTGAGCAAGAGTACATGAAACAAAACGGGATCAGTATATAAAAATCAATTACAGCAAAATTAAAATTATATACTTAAAAATACAATACCAATTATAATAGCATAAAACATGAAATATTTAAAATTTAACAAAATACATGCAAAACTTCTACACTAAAACATTACACAAATCTGCAAAACATTTTTGAGAGAAATTAAAGAAAACCTAAATAAATGGAGAGATACATGTTCATGGATTGGAAGAGTCAATATTGTTAAGATAGCCATTATCCTTATGTTGAACTATAGATTCGGTGCAGTACCAATGAAAATCCCAGTAGGTTTTTTTTCCTTGTAGAAATCAACTAACTGATTTAAAATATATATGGAAAAGAACCCAGAATAGCCAAATCAATTTTGACATAAGAAATAACAATAACAAAGTTGGAGGACTTACATTACCTGACTTGAAGACTACAGTAAAAGTTATAGCAATGAAGACAGTATGCTGTTTATTGGCATAAACAGACATATAGTTTACGGGAACAGAATAGAGAATCCAGAAAAAAAGACTAATATATAGGTAGTTGGCTGATGTCCTATATTGGCACCATTGTAATTCAATGCGGAAGATGCCGGAATACTGGATGTATTAGTTCTCTATTACTGCAGAACAATTATTCCACAATTTAGTGGCTTAAATCAATATTTATCTTACAGTTTCTGTGAGTCAGGAATTTGAGAGTGGCTTACCTGGGTGGTTCTGGCTCAGGAGCTCTCATGAGGTGGCAGTCAAGGCATCAGTGAGGGCTGCAGTCATATGAAGGTTCAACTAGTGCTGCCGGATTTGCTTTCAAGATAGCTTACTCATTTAGTATTCAGAGAACGCCCCAGTTCCTTGCCAGCCATTGGCAGAAGGCCTCAGTTCTTCACCATGTGGACCTCTCCATAAGGTTGGTTCGTTGTCCTCAACATACGGCATCTGGCTTCCCACACGGTGAGTAATCCAAGGAGAGAGAGCATGGGGGAAGCCAAAATGCCTTTTATGCCTTAATTTTGGGTCACACACCATCATTTCTATCACATTCTGTTCATTAAAATCAAGTCATTAAGTACAGCCCACACCTAAGAAGAATTAGGTTCTAGCTTTTGAAGACAGGAGTATCAAAGAATTTGTGAGCATATTATAAAATGCCCACACTAGATATCCATTTGGAACAAAATTAATCTCAGTCCCTACCTCACACCATACACAAAAAATTAATTCAAAATGGACCAGGGAGGGGCACCTGGTTGGCTCAGTCGGTAGAGCATGTGAATCTTGGTCTAAGGGTCTTGAGTTTGAGTTCCACCTTGGGCACAGAGGTTACTTAAAAAAAAAAAAAAAAAGGATCAGAGAACTAAATAAAGGGCAAAACTATAAAATTTCTAGAAGGAAACATAGGAGACAATCTTTGTGACCTTTGTGTGCCAAAAGCACTTACTATTAAAGATAATTCAATGTTGTACATATAGAATATGGATAAATGTCAAAAACAATGTTAAGTGGAAAAAGCAAAGTAGCATAATGATACATGCAAAATTAAAGGATACTAAATAATAATATACCTAATATGGATACCTATATATATAAAGATAATAATTGCATGCATGGGAAGAAAACACACAACTTCAACATTATGTTCACCCCTGGAAAGGAAGAGAAAGAAGGGAATGGCATCCCGGTGGCATACACAAAGGAACTTCAATTGTATCACTAATGCATTGTTATTTTTATTTTGTTTATTTATTTATTTTTAAAGATTTTATTTATTTTAGAGAGAGAGCGCGTGTGCATGAGAGAGAGTGCACATTAGCGGGGGGGGGGGGGGGGCAGAGGGGGAGGGAGAAGTGGACTCCCTGCTGAGCAGGAAGCCCCATGTGGGACTCGATCCCAGGATCCTGAGATCATGACCTGAGCCGAAGGCAGATGCTTAACCGACTGAGCCACTTAGGCGCCCTGTATTGTTATTTTTAAAGATTTGAAACATGGCAAAATATAAATATTTGGTATATGTAGGTGACAGATAAAATAATATTCATTATATTATCCTCTGTATATTTCTGAGGTTTGAAATACTTCATACTAAAAAACATTTTTAAAGGATCCAGTGGATTTGGCAATGGGAGGTTATTGGTGAACCTGACTAGGAAAATCCCTATTTTTATTATTTATATTATGATTTATATTGGGGTCAGCAAACTATGGCCTGCAAGCAGGCCACCAGTTTCTATAAATAAAGTCCCACTGGAACAGGCCCCCCTTAGATGATGCAGGCTGCGGCTGCTTGCCTTCCACAGCAGCAGAGCTGAGGAGTGACAGAGACCATACGGCCTCTACGCCTAAAATATGAACTACCTGGCTCTGATTTATATCATCTACAGTGCTCGGCTTAATGTCTTAACCATGGTAAGCTCTTAAGAAATGTGCTCGTGCTCCCAAACAGCGCACGTTGTTTACCCTGTTCAGTAAGTATTAGTTGAGCTCCTACTAACTGCCAGATAATGCTGTAGGCCCCGGTTATAGTCAACAAGACAGAACTGGTCCCTACACTCTAATTTCTTTGTTCCGAGATCCAGGTTGCCCTGAAGTATAATATAGTACTTAATTGTGCTACTTCCCAGTAGAGGGCAGCCTGAAGCTTTTCCTTAATGGCACCGTCACAGCTGTTAACCCTGCAATCTATGCCACCTGTGAACTCTCGTGAAGGACAAAATACCAGACTACCTAAGGTCTTATTCTCTCAAGACTGTCATTGACAAAATTATAAAATGGGTCAAGTTTGTCTTTGGAACTCCTGGCCTCCTGTTTCTTCACCTTTTCTTACAGGCAGGCACCACTTGCAAGTGAAAAAGGTGGCAGAACCAATCAAGTACATCTCACACCAATAGATCAGTCAGATTCCTGGGGAGGGAGAGAAGATTCCTGGGGAGGGAGGGATCAACCTGGTAAGCACAAACTGCAGACCAGAAGCTAGCCTAGACTCGGGGATCGATCTCCCGATCCTGAGATCACAAACTGAGCTGAAACCAAGAGTCAGACGCTGAACTGACTGCGCCACCCAGGGGCCCCAAACAATCATTTTCTGATCCTCAGGGATTCTGTGATTCCAGTGCACTGGCTTGTTTCTGGTCTGCAATGTCTGGGAACTCAGCTAGGAAGACTTAAAGGCTAGGGGTGCTTGATGGTAGGGGGCTGGAATCATCTGGATGCATCTTCGCGCACACAGCTAGTGGCTGATGCGGACGTCAGCTGGGACCTCTGCTGAACTGTGGGCTGGAACAGATACACATTTCTTCTGCCTATTGTCTCTCCACATTGGTTAGCTTGAGCTCCTTCAGAATAGGGCAGCTTGGTTGAAAGAGCAAGCACTCCCAGAGAAAAAGGTGGATGTGCACAGCATTTTGATGATCTAGACTGGGAAGTACCACAGAGTCGCTTCTGTCCTACTGTATTTGGTCAAGGCAATCTCAAAGACCTGCACAGGTTCTAGGGGAAGAGACATACTGCCACCGGCACGTGACGGAAGCAGCAGTAAGATTATATTGTAAGAAGAGCAAGCGGAATGGGAGATATTACTGTGGCCACCTTCAGAAAATACACTCTGCCCCAGGCTGTCATGCTAGCACAGGATGGGGGGCACAACTTAGCCAAAGAGGCCCATCAGCAAAGGCCTCTATGAGGAAGTCTTGTCTCAGGTGGAGGGGATTGGGGGCTAAGAGGAGCCTGGGGAAGAGTTTCAGACGGAGGTGGGTGAAAGGCTGCAGTCCAAAGAGAGGCTGGTGTGTGGGAATGCTGGGTTTCAGTGTATCGAAAGAAGAGGCAAGGGAAAAGTGCTGCAAGGGGAAGATACGCAGGGAAGATTCTGTGTGCTCTGGGTTATGCGCTCTGTGCTGGACCCCTAAGAATAGCAGCAGCCTCCAGGCAGTGGTGTCCTAGGAAAAGAGAAGCTGGAGAGGACAGGAGCAAACTGGTGACAGTAGGGGAAAAGGTGCATGGTTTAGCTGCCACCCTACCCCAGAGGTCCCAGTATGGAAGATGAAACTGAATCTGGCCAAGTCTTACCCAGACAAAGTAACAGAAGTCTGGAGACATCTAACAGATGCCAGAGGCAGCTGGAAATAGAGGCTGCACAGGTCTGTCAGCAACACAGTGGAGGCGGGGAGATCCAGCACGTTTGCAGTAATTCAAGTTGCCATCACTCAGGCACCTGCTACCCTGTATTCCTTGCCCTCGTCCTCAATTCAGATCAATGACTCAGTGGGATTTTTTCTCATCTTATACTTGGGATCGAATGTGTGTCCAGCTGCTGGTCTTGTCTCAAGAGTCAGCTCCAAGAGGTTTATCTTTAAAATGGATTCTCTGTATCACTGTGCAGGTATCAATATGTTATATCAGGTCAAATTATAATTATCTGTATGCAAATGACAAGAGATAAAACCAGAATCATAACCGTGTAAATTAGGTTAGAGCCTGGCTTGTGTGCTTCTCTAAACATACAATTTCAATCCACCTACAGACCTATGACACAGATTACGTGGACACTAAACTACTTGCCACACTGATCTATGCTTCTGCATGAAATGCCTTTACTCACCTGGGGAAAACCTACTTATCTCCTAAGATTCAGCCTGTCACCACCTCTGTGAACCCTTCCTCAGCCCCAAACATATGGCCACGCCCACCCTGCGGTCCCCATTCTATCATGTACAGACTAATTTCATCGCATTTATTTATTGTGTGCATTCACATATATATTATTCCCCACTCAAGTCTCTGGGCTCTTTGAAGACCTGGATTATATCTTATTTTTTCACGTTTGGATGTGCAACACAGTGAGCACTCAAATGTTGGCAGATCACTGCATGAGTGAAAATTTCATCTTCCAACTGAAGCTAACAAGAATACGACTCCCCTACTCTGGTGGGAGATCACAGACAGTGTGGGTTGTCTTTTACTTGAAGCAGAGCCCATGCAAAAATAGAAGGGTCTAACAGCCACTGAACGCCATGTAAGGGTGCTGATTTGGTACCAGCTGCTGTTCTAAGTGCCTGCCATGTGTTAGTCCGCCTAGTCCTCCCGCCAGGCCGGCTACTGCAAGTCCAGTACGGGGTGACAAGGCTGAGGCTGCTCACCTGGAGAACAGGGCCCAAATGGACAGATGAAATGAAGAAAGAGATGTGGGGAGGTCCCATGAACCAGAGAGCAGAGGCAGAGGGGCTAGAGAGTGGAGTTCTGTGTGCTGTATACTGGGGTGAGGTCTTTACTGCCTGCTGCAGGACGGGACCCCGAGACCTAACCCAGACACAATATGGGCAGGATGGTTCATCACACAGGAGCAAGTGTATCATTGCCAAAATGAGTAGCAACACACTCAAACTTCTCAATAAAACAATTAAAAATGCCGGATGTTGTTTCCGGTTCCACAGAAGACAGAGTAAGTACATCCATCACGTTCCTCTTGCTAATTACAACCAAAACTCCTGCTCAAAGTACATGAGGCAACTATCAAAAGGCCTCTTGAAAGGTAGAGAACAGAAGGCAAACTGGCGAGGGACCTGAGAGAAGCCCCAGTGGTAAGTTCTCCGGGTGGTCTGTTTGTTTTGCCTTCTACTTATCTTGGCTTGGGTGACAGAGCAATCTACAATGAGAAAATGCCAACAGGCCCCCTACCCGACCACCCGATATGGAGAAGCCCCAAGAAAAGCCCACTCTCTCCAGCCAAATGACCAGGAAGAGGGTAGTTCTGCAGGATGGTACCATTTTGACTTTAGCCAACCTACTCCAGGCAAACACCAGGAAAAAACCCATACTGTTCCCCTCCCCATCAGGTACTGCAGAGAGCCCTATTGACCAATGCCCACTCTGCCCCAACAAAGCAGTGGTCGCACCTCTCCCCTCCCCACCAAGCACTGAAGAGACTGGGGAGGAGCCCTACTATCCACAACCTGCACTAATTGAATAATACTAAAAAGGTGGCACACCAAATAGAGTGTGAGGATCTAGAAAAAAGGATTCTTTTTTTTTTTCATTAGGGCCCAAACCCATGACCCTGAGATCAAGACCCGAGCTGAGATCAAGAGCTGGACGCCTAACTGACTGAGCCACCAAGGCGCCCCGCAGGAAAAGGGATTCTTTAAATATGGGTATGAAGTACTGGACATGCCTCCCCAAACAGCCCATGTGTGAAACCAATCAGCATCAACAGAGCGAAAGCTTTGAGAACTGAACTACAATGTGGAAAATTCTGAGGGTTCAAATTGGCCTCTGGGTAGCACACAAGTGGGGCAGGCCAAGATAGCTCTGCAGAGGTTTCAAAAACTAAATTTATCTTCAAACCAGAGCCTACAAATATGGACCAGAAGATGCATTCTGAATATAAACATATTGACTGCTAAAATAGAAGATTTACATAGGAACTACAGCCTCAAAATGTAATATTCAAAATGTCCAGGATAAAACAAAAAAAATTACTCCTCATACTAAAAACCAGGAAAAACAACTCAAATGAGAAAAGACAAACAACAGATGCCAACACTGAGGTGACAAGATGTTAGAATTACTGAATAAGGATTTTAGAGCAGCTATCACAAAAATGTTCCAACATGTAATTATAAACACTCTTGAAAGATACTGGAAAACAGGAAGCCTCATCAAAGAAAAAGATATAAAGACCCACATGGAAATTTCAGAATGAAAAATTACAGTAAGTGGAAAACTCACAGGATGTGCTTAATAACAAAATGAAGATTTAAAAGAGGAAAGAATCTGTGAACCTGAAGATACATCAGTAGAAATTATCCAATCTGAACAACAGAGACAAAACAGAAAAAAAAGAACAAGTGCCCACAGGACAATGACAAAAGATCTTATGCCTTTTACTGGAGTCCTAGGAGAGGAAAAAGATTGCAGTGCACAAAAAATACTTGAGGAAATAATGGCTGGAAATATCCCAAATTTGGCAAAGGACATAAACCTACCAATTCAAGAATCTGAGCAAACCCTAAAAGGATAAATCCCAATAAATCAACACCCAAACACATCATAATCAAATGTCTGAAAATTAAAGACAAAGAAAAAATTTTGAAAGCGGCTGGAGGGAAAATACAGGCCCAGTGTCAGGCTTCCTCTGCCCCTCCCTGCCCCACGTGCTTGCGCTTTCTCTAAATAAATAAGTTAAAAAAAAAAAAAAAAAGATTAAGTTTAAAAACCAAAGAAAACACCACCCAGAGTGATGTCACACAAAATGGCAGAGTAGGAAACTCTTTGCCAAAGCAACCACTGAGCTGGGAAAAGTGATTAGAGTCAACTATTTTGGAACTCTGGAACCTGACCAGAAACTTTTAACAACGAGAGGAGTCCTTATAAAATAAAGGGAGAGGCTGCTGATTTTTCTCAAGTGAGCAGCATGTGAAAACCAGCCAAAATCCTCCATTCCTCAGACAGACATGCTGCAGCTGTATGGACAGCAGCCTGCATTCCTGAAGAAGCTGGCTGATGCCAGGGCAGGCAGTGGAAACCTTGTCCTCCATAAATTTAGGGTTATGCATTTAGGACAGTCTGATGGATCCCTGAGGACCAGCACAGATGCTTGTGGTGGATTTGACTCCCCCAGCAGCAACAGCTTCCCTTGGGGGCATCTACCAGATTTGAAGAGACAGAATCCCCTTCCCCTGCTTCCCAATTTAGAGTCAGGCATTTAAGGAAATCTATGTCAGGTTACTTACTGACTGTAGAGAAAATGAAACAGAAACTTCAGTGGTTATACAAAAACAAAGCATACACATTTTGCAAATAGGTATATTTGCAAAATATAGAGGTTGGAAAGGTAACACACAATTCCAGCCCTCAACAAGCAAAACATTAGCAATTCCTGATGACTGAGAAAATCACCTCTGGAGACATTCTGAATGTACAATTCTCAACAAAAAATTATAAAATGCACAAACAGCAAAGGATGGACCATTCACAGGAAAAAAAGAATCTGACAGAAACCATTGCCAAGGAAGCCCAGACATCGCACTTCCTACAGGTAAACTTTAAGCCAACCATCATAAATGTGCTCAGTGAGCTCAGGAAACCACGGACAAAGAACTAAAGGAGATCAGGAAAACAGATGAAAAAAAATGAGACTATCTATGGAAAGAAAGAATTATGGAAAGGAACCAAAAAGAAATTCTGGACTGAAAAGTCCATTAAATTAAAAACTCATTAGAGGGGTTCAGCAGCAGATTCGAGAAGTAAAAGAAGAGATCAGCAAACTCGAAGATAGGTCCTTTGAAATTATCTAGTCTGAAGAGGAGAAGACTAAATGAAGAAACGGAACAAGCCTGAAAGACGCGTGGGAGAGCAGTAGGAAGGCAAAGAGCAGAAGGAGGGGGACAGCTGTAGAGGGCCTGTCACCTCACAGAATGATGGTGGTGGAGAGTCAAATCTGACAGCTTCGTGCCTTAGTGGCTGTTTGTGAATTTGGTTGGTGAACACACAGGAAGCGGGAGATTGGGAGAGGAAGCGAGTATCGCAAGTTCAGATTTAGGCAGAGTCTGAGATACGGATAAAGGCACATAAAGCTGCCCTACAAAGAGATGAAATGCAGTCCCAGAGCTTTCCAAGAGACGTCCTGTTTGAGGAGAGCATTTAGGAGCCATGTAAACACAATCTTGGTAACTGGGGAGATGGGACAACTGACCACCACCTGTTAAAAGAGCGCCAAGAAGAGAGCCCTGGAGAGAGACATAGTGCTGAGTCGAGGAGCAGAAACCAGGAAAGGAGCAGCAGACAGAAGTGGCCTCGTGGAACCCACGCGGGCATAGGAACCAATGCTGGAGTGACTGCTAAACAGCAAACGCTGCGGACCTACTACGCGCCAAACTGCCTTTCCATTATGACGTGCCCCGCGGACCCAGGCGCGCCTCACCAGGGTGGGAAGGGCGGGGGGCCGGCCCAGAAGCGAGCCTCAGGGCCGCGCGAGGCCCAGCCAGCCGGAGCGCGTGGAAGCGGCTTACCTGATTGCGCACCTCCAGGCAGTGGCCCAGCCGCGTCCCCAGCAAGCGGCCAGCCCAGGCGGCTGTGGCCCAGGAGGCCCCGTCGTACTCCAGCCTGGGCCGCGAGGATTCGTCCCCCGCCTCCCTAGCCAGCCGGCCCCCTAGCGAGGGGGAAAGCCGCGTGGTCCCGCCATGCACCGCGCGCGTCTCGCGTCACTGCGGACCACTCCCGCGAGAGCAGGCGGAGGGAGCCGGTTGCTAGGCAACCGGGCTAGGTTGCCCCCTCCCCGCCTGGAGGCTTCGGGTCTGGGTGGGAAGAGCGTGTGGTGAGGTTCCCGCCCTTGGTCCTCTCCTTGCAGACCTGCGGAATCCAATTCGATGACCCTTTCCTTTTTTTTTTTTTTTTTTAAAAAGTTTTTTTTATTCATTTATTTGAGAGAGTGAGAGAGTGAGAGAGAGAGAGAGAGAGAGAGAGAGAGAGAGCACATGAGAGGGGGGAGGGTCAGAGGGAGAAGCAGACTCCCTGCTGAGCAGGGAGCCTGATGCGGGACTCGATCCCGGGACTCCAGGATCATGACCTGAGCCGAAGGCAGTCGCTTAACCAACTGAGCCACCCAGGCGCCCCTCGATGACCCTTTCCTAACAGGACAGGGGAATCTACTCAGTTCCAGGAATCCACGTCCCCTCGGGCGGTGGTTGCCTCCAAGGCTGTGGCTCTGTGAGAGCCCAAATCCCCCCTCGGCTCTGCCCTTTGCCGGTGCAGGGTTTTTCTGGGACCCCCGAGAAACTGAGCGCCTGTCCGTAGCTGGAGCTTTCGCATGGTTAGTCCTTTGGTTTTTGTTTTGTTCCCTTGTAAGTTCCCCAGACCTTTGTAAAGACTGCCTGGAAAATGGCACATTTAGATTGACACCAGACCCAAAGGGCACTTCTTTTTTTTTTAACAGTTGCTAAGGGGTGTTTCCTACCCCCCGCCCCACCACCCCTCACAATCATTCTGTCCCAAGGTCTGGCTAAAACTGAGCAGCTAACACCTGTTCTACCAGTCTCAGCATTAAAGAAAAGCCCTTTGCCGGGGCGGGAGGTGTCAAACTCTGAAATTCCTCTCTCCTACCCGGAACTGATTTTGTCACCTCTCTTGCTCCTTCATTTTATTGGGAATGGTTCACATTCCTCCAGTTCTACAAATACACTTTTCATCCTCATTCCAGCCTGTAGGGTCTTTCTGGCTCTAACCAGCAGCTCTCTGGCTTCTCTTCCTTTCCCAAATAGCTTGGATATCATGACCCATCATTTCGGTTCTCACTTAAGTGAGTTTTCTCTTTGCCCTTTTGGCCAATCTCCATCCCTTGCGAAACCAAGCTGTGTCTTTTCTCCAGCCTGGCTGCAGAGATTCTAAACATCGCTGCTGAAAAACAAAGAATGGTGCCATCACTCTTCCATAAATGCATGCTTTCTAATGGCACTGGGCTCCTACTGCAGACTGGAAGTTCTTACATCCATTCTGTGACCTTGCTGTCATATTAACTACAGCATTTCCCCCCAAACTTCCTAAAGTCTGCCACAAACTTGCCGTTCAATCCCGTTCTACTTTTAGTAAATGATTTCACCACATCTACTTGCTCTGGAGCAAGTGAGGTATCTCAGCCATCCCTTTGTGGTTGTCAGAAACTGCAAGGGAGGAAAAGGTCTTTTTCCCTCTACCGTCTATGTTCTTGATGAGGGAAGACCTAAAGAAGCAGTTAAACCTGAGTGGTTTTATTATTATTATTTTTTTTTATTTGAGAGAGAGAGAGCACAAGTGGGGGGCAGAACAGAGGGAGAAGGACAAGCAGACTCCTCGCTGAGCACAGAGCCTGACGCGGGGCTCGATCCCATGACCCTGAAATCATGACCTGAGCCAAAACCAAGAGTCAGATGCTTAACCGACTGAGTCATCCAGGTGCCCCAAACCTGAGTGTTTTTATGCTAGGTTTGATGACGAGTGGAGAGTCATGGAAAAATGTGACCGGATGAAGGAAAGTGTGAGCAAACTTGGGTAAACAGCAGGGATGGCCTGTTCAGATTTTTCTCAGCATCCTCACCTGGAGATAAGGGTATTCCTTTCCTCCAGGATAAGGAGGGTACCTCTCACATGACCTGCTTCAGAGGAAGGTCAGAAAGTCCTTCCTGTACATGCCATTTCTCAGTTTCCCTCAGCTTCAGATATTCAGTGTGCCAAAGTGCCATATTGAGTATCAGCATGTCCCAAACCCTGTCAAAAGAAAACGGTCCAGATAAAAATGAAATTTCCTTTGTTCCCTGTCCTCAGGGCACCCCCCCGCCCCCGCTTTCCCTAGAAGGAACTACTACCATAAATTTTGTTTCTGTATACACCTAAATATATATGTATCCATAAAAATTAACTTTTTGAGTGTTTAGATATCCCATAATTTCCTCACTGGCTTATAATGCCATCTGTCATATAGTGTTGCATAGAGACAGAAACAGATCTGAGGGGCTGGGGAGAGGAATGAGTAGGGAGTGACTGCTAATAAGAGGTTTTCTTCTGGGGAGATGAAAATGTTTGGGAACCAGATAGAGGGGGTGGTTGCATGACAGTGTGAATGTCCAATATGCACTAAATGGTTAATTTTATGTGAATTTCACCTCAATTTAACAAAAGCAATAGGAAGCCATTGGAAGGTTTTAAGGGAGGGTAACAAGAGCAGACGTAACTTTAGGAATGGTGGTTACTCTAGCGGCAGAATGAGAATGGTTTGGCAGGGGGCAGAGCTGGGTAGGTGGGAGATCGGGAAGCCTATCGAGGCTGTTTAGATGAGAGGTAATAGCTAGTGCCACATCATATCCCTGCTTACGATCCCTACCATAAAGCCTCCAATCCTTCCAATGGCACTCAAGACCTTCTATGATTTGGCACTCACTTTGGCCACCCTCTGTCAGCACAAGCATCTGTCATGATCAATGTTCCAAAGTTTCTCTCACTGCCATTAGCTTTGCCTGGAGTATTTTCCCCTTTTCCCTCCCCCACTGCCAACTTTTTTTAAAGATTTTTTTTTTAATTTTAGAAAAATTTAAATTTTTTTTAAAAATTAAAATTTAAAATTTAAATTTAATTTAATTTAAAATTTTTTAAATTTTAATTTTTTTAAATTTTAAATTTTTTTAAAATTTAGAGGTAGAGGGACAAGCAGACTCTGCGTTGAGTGCAGAACCTGACGTGGGGCTCCATCTCAGGACCTGAGATCATGACCTGAGCCGAAGTCAGGTGCTTAACTGACTGAGCCACCCAGGTGCTCCCCCCCATGCCAACTTTTACTTATTCTTTAGGTTTCAGCTTAAATGTCGTTTGCTCATGGGAGCTTCTCCTGACCTCCTTGAACGTACTAGCTCCTTTGCTGTGTCCTCCTTTTCATGCACCTTTTGGGTCTTGCCTCCCACTGGTTCCGTGCCAGTTGCCCCGCAGGATTGCGAGCTCCCAGAGGGCAGACGTGTCCCTGGCCTGTAGCCCTCGTGCCTTTCAACAGGGTGGACGTGGAATAAGAATTTGTGGGAGGAATGAATGGATCCGCATCTCAAGCAATGTGCTACAGCCTTCCTCCTCTTTCTGCCATACTTCAATCTCTACCTCCTCTGACTTTGTTTTAGCTCTGAAGCATGCTTCCATCTTTTTTTTTTTTTTAAAGATTTTATTTATTTGACAGAGAGAGACACAGCGAGAGAGGGAACACAAGCAGGGGGAGCGGGAGAGGGAGAAGCAGGCTTCCCGCGGAGCAAGGAGCCTGATGCGGGGCTCGATCCCAGGACCCTGGGATCATGACCTGAGCTGAAGGCAGACACTTAACGACTGAGCCACCCAGGCGCCCCGTGCTTCCATCTTTCTTAAAAACACTTCTGCCATCACCTCCTAAAGTTATCACCTCAAACCTCCCTTTCCTTTGAATACCGCTGGCTCAGTCAGAAGAGCATGTGACTCTTGATGTTGGGGTGGTGAGTTTGAGCCCTCCATTGGGTGTAGAGATGACTTAAAAATAAGTAAATCAATGGGGGAGTGTGGAGGATCTTGTGGGGTGACAATAAAGTGCTTTCAGTTGGCCAGGCTGACTGGGTCAACCCAGGAGGTGAGGTTGAGAGGCGGGTCCATCTTCCTACCTAGGACCCGTCAATGGCTCACTAGGGAACAAAATGAAAACTTCTCAGCCCGGGAGTCAAAATTTTCCTTAGTTCGGCCACAACTTACCTTTTCAGCTTCATCTCCCATTTCTCTGCTCACACAGTCGACGCTTTAACCAAACCAGAGTATAACTGTTTTCCTAACCTCGCTTCCTCATATTTGTATCTTTCGTGACATCTCCCTGTTTCTGCTATATCCTCGTCCCTAATTTCTACCTTTTGAAATCTGATCTGTCCTTTATGGATCAGTTACAGTTCAAATGCAGCCTTTCCCGATCTTCCCATTTGGGAGCGATCGCAATAGCTCCTACAGCATCTGCTGGTAACTCGCACTCAGAACAGCAGTATTGGCACGATCTCGTGTCACTCCTTGAAACACGCCCCCCTTCGTTTTCAAGTGCCAATTCACCCGATTTTCCTCCTACCTCTCAAGCTGCTCTTTCAAAGGTCCTTGCCAAGCGTAGCCTGCTCTACTTGGCTGTTTTGAATACCGAAATGCCTCAGGGCTGGACCCTCTTCTTTCCTCACGCCCTTGCCTTGGCCATCTCAGCTTTGGTTCCAGTTACCATGAAATTCCAATCGCCTCTAACTTCTCTGAGCTCCAGGGCCCACCTAGTAGCTTCACCTGGATGCTCAGAGGCAACCCAGCTGAGGACACATCAGTGCCAAGCTTGGCCCTCTTCCCGTGGCCTCTCTCTCAAGTGGATGGCACCCCGCCGGTTCCACAAGCCAGAAACCTGGGACTCCTCTCTCGAAACCGAGGCCCGAATATCTTGCCTTTTACGCGTGCTTCCGGCCTGTCATTTCTCTCCATGTCCACCACCACCACTGTCTTATCTCCCACCATGCTCTGCCTGGACTGCAACAGGAGCTTCCTACTCAACTTCTGCACCCACTCTTGCTGCCTGCCCTCTGGTCTGTTCTCTGCACTGCAAATGGAATGGTCTGTTCAAAATGCAAGTATGGTTTTGACATCTCTTTGCCTAAAGCCCATCAGCCGCTTTCCGTTGTCTGCATGGATCTGCTCCTGCCTCTCTGTCCAGATTCAACTTATTTTTAAAAAATATTTAATTATTTTATTTATTTGAATAAATAATATTCAAATATTCATGCGCGTCCGGGGGGGGGGGTGTGTGGAGGGAAAAGAAGAGGGGAAGAATCCCAAGCAGATTGCGCTGAGCACAGAGCCCCATGCGGGGCTCGACCGCACGACCCCAAGATCACGACCTGAGCTGAAACCAAGAGTCAGATGCTCAACAGACTGAGCCACCCAGGCACCCCCAGACTCATCTTGAACCACTGTCTGGGCTCTGGCTGTACTGGCCTTTCAATTCCTTTAATGGCCCCCAGGGCCTTTGCACATGCAGCTCCTGCTACTGAGAATGAGCTTTCCCTCCCTAGTTATTGCTCAGTTAACACCCCCTGACACTCTGTACCTTAGTTCAGCTCTCAGTTTATCAAGGAAGCATTCCTATAACTGTCCTCCCATGCTCTCAGAGCATTTTGTTATTGCGCTCACTCTAGACATACAGTTGGCCTTTGAACGATGTGGGGGTTTAGGGTGCTGACCCCCCACACAGTTGAAAATCCACGTGTAATTTTCGACTCTCCCTAAACTTAATAGCCTACTATTGACCAGAAGCAGGACCAACAACATAAACGGTCAGCGAACACATATTTTGGATATGTATTACATTCTGTATTCTCACAATAAAGTAGCTAGAGAAAAGGAAATGTTAAGGAACTCCTAAAACACATTTACAGTACTGACCATATTTATGGGAAAAACAAAATCCACATATAAGTGGACCCCCGCAGCTCAAACCCGTGTCCTTCAAGGGTCAACTGGAGTTACAAATTTGTTCTTGTGATTATTTGATTACCCTACTTGTTTCCCTGACTAGCCTCCAGAAGGGTGGGTCTGTTTCTGCTCTCCACTGTGTTCCCAGTGCCCGACAGAACAGACCTCTGATGACACATGATGCGTGCATGCAACTTTTGAGGGTGAGGAACAGAATGTCTTCATCTTTGAAAATTTTAGTGCTCACACAATGAATGGATGCACAAAATGTGTGTATAACTAAGAATGCAGTGTAAAAAGAGAAATCATTCATTCACCCCAAAATGCTGACAGGCCTACCTACTGGACCTTCAGGAACGCATTAGAGACTCAGGACAACCACGGTGGGCAAGATGAACTCACTTGAGACAACAGTACAGAACACGCCTCAGCTCTGTGCCCTCAGCTTAGATTTCTGCTATGCTGTCCTCCCCCTTGGCCATTCCAAGCCTTTGTTCCTTTTTACCTTGGCAGGGCCACCCCTACGCCCCAAGCAAATTTGGTCCATCCGTATAAACCCTAACTCCCGCCCCTCAATGCGTATCATTCTAGTGGCCTAATCTCACGAATCCTTACAATGCTCTGCTGGCCAGTGACCAGCCAACCAAGCTGCCTTCTAGAACTGGGGCCTGGCCACAGGTTGCTGGGAAGACCTCTCGGGCGTGAGTACCAGAGCCTCTGGGGCATCTGGTCAAGGCCATGTGCAGGTGGGGGAGTTGAGGGCTGGGGTACACCTGGGAGAGTCGCCCTGCCTGGGTGGCACAGCTGGCCCAGGCCAGACCCGGGCCCTGGAAGGCACTTCAAAGCTCAAGGCAGTCCTCTGCCTGGCTTCCTGGACCCCTCAGCTTCACACTTGAGCCCTGGAGTGATCTGTAAGAGACCGGTGACCAGGGTGCCTGGGGGGCTCAGTCGGTTAAGCGTTTGACTTCAGCTCAGGTTAGTCTCAGGGTCCTGGGTTCAAGCCCTGCATCCAGCTCCTTGCTCAGCCAGGAGTCTGCTTCCTCTGCCTCTGCTCTTCCCCCTGCTTGTGCTGTCTCTCTCAAATAAAATCTTAAAAAAAGAGAGAGCTGCGACCAAGGTCTGTCCATTCTCTCATCAGTGGCTCTTCAGAGGCAACCGGCTCACCCTTGCATTCTGCTGCAGGGAGCAGAAAACCCCAGCTGTAGGCAAGCATTCCCCATTTCTGTGTTTATCCAGATCATCTTCCCACTGGGCAGTCCTCTCCTTACTTGATGAGTCATTTGCGCAATTCTCCCACTTATCATCCTTGGGCTTTCCCCACGCACCTCCCTCCCTCAGATGTCCCCTTGGCTTCACGCACCAGCAGCGCGAGGTTGCAGATAATGCTGCTGGTGAAGTTTCCGTGCAACCAGCCCCGGCCATTCATCAGCTCCCCCTGCAGATCCTGTGGTAGCTGGGACTGGCTTGCTCTGAATCCCCTTATGACTGGCATCTTCTGTCCCTGAGCAGCAGTTGTCCCATCCAGTTTTAAGGTGACAGGTTCCTTTTGCATCTTGATGGTGGAGAAAGTTGTATCCATAGCCCGAGACGCCAGATTTTATGCACAGACCTGGGCGTCAAGGTAAATGACAATACTGACCATTCTGGCATGTTCTGTTTGATCATTCCCAAGGACAGGAGAAGGTATAGGGGACGGAATGTGACTGAGGAGTGCAAACCAGGTTCTCTATAGCAGCTGTATTCTTTTTTTTTTTTTTTTTTTTTTTAAGATTTTATTTATTTGAGAGAGAGAGAGAGAGCACGAGCAAGCACAAGAGGGGGCAGGGTCAAAGGGAGAAGCAGACTGCCCCTGAGCAGGGAGCCTGATGCGGGAATCGATCCCGGGACTCTGGGATCATGACCTGAGCTGAAGGCAGATGCTTAACCAACTGAGCCCCAGCAGCTGTATTCCTCACAAGCATTCCTATCTTTAAGATCTCCTCCCAGAAGTGCAGAGGTTAGGTGGGATTCGGTGAACCCCAGGAGAGAAGTGTAGGCTTTTCACTGGAACCCCGACCCCAAAACTACGTTGGATGGTCAGTTAGCACCACCGTTCTCCATTGCCAGGTTGAAATATTTATTTGAAAAATTGAAAACACAGATGCAATGTATTATACAAAGAAAGGTCTTAATACCATAATAAAAGTATTGTTGGAAGGGAATAAGAGCCTGTCGCTACCTGCCCTGGGAAGGTAGGCACTCGGTGAAAAATGAAATCCATTTCTAAGAACTATTCTAATGGAAAACTGGGCGGGGGGGGAAGGTTAAAAACAGAACAGAAGAAAAACAAACCCAACCTATCCCTGCGAACCTAAATGTGAGAGTTTGTTATAAGTTATCAGCAAGATTTATCGGAACCCCCTCGGTTTGTCCCTAGGAGTAGTAATCAGCTTCATTTAGGGCCTTCAAACTGAGGTAGTTGAGGGTCACCTGAAAGACATGTCTGGAAATGATCTACTCTCAGAATCGGACCCAATGGCATCTAACCCATGATTTCCCGTTGCTTTGGCTCCTGGGGGCGAGAGGCTGTGCCACCACTTTGGGTTGCTGATCCTGCATTTGGTCTGACCCTGGGAGACGGAGGGGCATCTGCGGTGAAGGTTGGTGGGCCCGCAGGGGTGGCTGTCTAGGCTACAGACAGCGTGGTCTCCGGGGGACCGAGGACGGCGGAGACAGGCCAGAGCCGGTCTGGTTGAAAGGCCAATGCCAGGATCGAAGGCTTTCATTGGCAGGAAGGATTTCCAGACACTTGCAAAGGTGGTAGAAGGTAGCAAGAACTTGACCGGTGGCTAAAGACCAGGGTAAGTGGAGCCGGGAGACCCCTCCAGACTAAGGAGCTGGCCGAGAAGTGAGCATTTCCCAGGTGCAAGCTCAGGACCAGCTCCTCTTCGGCGAGAGGCCGAAGCAAACCAATCTGAGGATGAACGACATGCATTGTGACCCCCGTGGTACCTGGTTAACCCTGGTGTTGACTTGGCAGCTCAAACACTTCCAACGTTAAGGACATTCTGGGCAATGTTTAGTTCTTCCAGCCACTGGATTAGGGACTTAGATTCAGGTGGGACCCTAGGGATCCTGCTGTCAGCGGCAGAACTAGGCAACAATCTAAATTACAGTCTAATTTAAACTCCTGACTCAGATATAAAAGAACCCCACAAAAGGCAGGTCTTTTCTACTTTTTTTTTCCTTATTATGTACACATACCCCCTTACTCTAGAGATATTAGAGCAACTGTATAGAAAATTAACTAAGGGATACGGCTGTCTTTCAACCTCTCATCAGTCCTAAGCCATTCTTTTGTTGTTCTGCCTTGCTGTGACCCAATTACACTGGCCCATGGGACTTCAGTCACTCATGATGCTCAGTGACTACTTTAAAAGGCTATGAGGTTCATTTTTAGCCTTAGGATGTCATTCCCATTTGAATCAAGTATTTCACACCAAGTATAAACACCCTTATTTGAGAAAAGCCAAGGTAGGACAATTTGATTTTGGCTAGAGGATGGGCCAGCTCCTAAGGCAAGTGAGGACAAATATAATTATGCTACCTCCGACGGATACTTCTTGTGTGACACGGGATTAGCTTGTGTTCCTGTTTAATCGCTTTCTTCACGGTTTTATTACTTAGGCTAAGTCCGCAAAGGTTTTAAAAATTACTATGGCTTCTTTTTAGAGGGAACGTTATTCAGAGAATCCCAGTGTGGTCCAATATACTAGATTTTTCTCACCACTGGTAATTCGGAGCACAACAGTTCAGCCGAGATTCTGGAAGTGAGGACTAGTCCACTGTGGAAATGCTGACCCACTCTGAGACCACACCGATTGGCTTAATTGGCACAACTGGGCCAGGGGCGCCACACACCACTCCTTCTGAGCCTCGGATGGAAAAACGCTGAGCACAAAGAAGTGTTAAGCATAAGACCGCTCATCTTCTGCGGCTGACCCCTCTTTAGCCCAACGTGGAGATCGCCTGTCTGAGTCTTGGAATCTGAGCTAATGGGAGACTGTTTTTTGAGTGCCCTACTTAGAAAATGCACAGAGAGGAAGGGGGAGGGTGGGGGGGGAAGGAGGGCGGTTGATTCACAGTGATCAAACAGGGACCTCGCCACCTGTCACATAGCAACACTTAGCAATGCTCCTGTGGGACAGGTCCTGGGAAGTGCTTGTTGGCTTCTACCTAGGAGTTGCTACAGATAAGGAAGGAAGATACTGTTTGTCCAAGATCGGAAGGTCACTTAAATGCTGGGGTCTGTCCGTCTGGAGGTGGACAAGTGCTGTCAGGCTGCCCGCCCCTAGGAAGCTGTTAATGCGCCCTCTGTCCTCATCCTGTCCGGGCAGCAAGGGCCCGGGACGTGTGGCTGGAAGGCTCAAAGCCAGTGGTCCCCCTTTCTCGGTTTCCCTGACCCAGGTGCTCTGAGGAACCTGCTCGCCTCGGGGTCTAGGCCAGTAACAGACTGGGAAGCATGTTGGCCTGGTGTCTGATTCTTGAAGACTCATGACCTGGGCCAGCCATGCAGCCCCACCATCGCCACACCTCAAATCCTGATTGCTCAAAGCGTCTTTCTGGAGGCTGCCGCCGCCGCCGAACAGAAGTTAGTAATAAATATTAAAGGTACCCAACCAAGCACAGGGTTCTTTCCTGCCGGGAGCAAGTTTGCCTGATCTTCTGGGTCTGTCCCTTAGGTAGAACATGGAATTATCTTCTTCAGGTTCAAGAGGATGCCCAGGCGGCCAGTTGGAGAGAGGAGTTGGAAAAGCCCTCATGCGCTCCCTCTCAGGGTCCCACCTGGGCCTGAAGGGAGGTGGCACAGAAAATTTATTCTGGGGTAAGGGTGGCTACTCTCCCCAGCACACTCAAGCACATGATAAGGTTTTTCAGCCTGGGCACCAGCAGTTCCCAAGAAAGGGGTCTCCTGAGACCTGGGTTGTGTGCACCCCTCCTTTCCCGCATTCTTTACCCCTGGTCAGAGGCTTTTAGCTGGGCTCTCGCTTTAGGAAGGAAAGGCACTCGCTCTGCTTCTGCCTTTGGAGGAGAATGGGGCCGAGCAGCGGTGCCCACCTCTGGGGAGTGGCCTTGGCTGCCCCAGACTCGCTAAGCGGGACACTCAGCATGGAGGCTGGTGTGGAGCACCAAGGAGAAGCCTGAGCAGCACCATTGCTGTTAACTGCTGTGGTTAGGGGCCCCCGATGGCTCAGAGCTCCAGGGGTGCTCCCTTTGGGAGAGTTGGCTCTACGAGGGAACACTGAAAGAAGAAAACAAAAACAAAAACAAAAACAAAAACCCAACCAACCACCATAAGAAGCAGTGGGAAATCCATGGAACTGCCAAGAGGGGAGAGTTGCCTCGGCGTGCTCGGCCAGGACGCTCCTGCTGTTCAGTTGGCACAGATTTAGGACGGTGTCCTGGCTTGGAGCCCCGCCAGCCCTCTGACGCTCACGAGTTGGTGCAGATGGTGAAACAGAAAAAGCTGAGGAGAAAACAGAGAAGAAAAGGCGTGAGGTGGACCCTCACCAGGGCTCTTAGAAACAGCGAGCCGCTCGGACAAGGCCACCGAGCATCTGGGGGTCTAATGGCAGGCAGGATGGGGAGGGAGGTCCTCTCCGCAAGGGGTGGCCCTGGTCCCCCCCTCCTCTGTGGAAGACAGTGACTGGGGTCCCTGGCACTGGACAACGGGAGTGGTGTGGCTGCCACTGGGACTCCCGTGGGGCTTAGGCCGTGGCTGGCGAATAACACACACACAGACAGGCCACAAGATTTACACTCGGACGTGTGGGGTGTCGACGTGGCTCTATTCTTTTCCGGTGTCCGCTTCATGCAGTGCAGGTGGAGACGCTTCGGTTCCTGAAAGACAATGATAATTTTTGGTTCCTAGCACTACACGTGTGCACGCATTCATTTCACCAACAAAAACGGCCACCATGTTGGGCTCTCCAATACCTCACGCTCATAACCATCTACTCCCTGAGTTACGTGCCCAGGAAGGACTGGTATCCATCTGTGGTTGGCTCCCAGAGTCAGTCAAGACAATGAGAGTTTGCAGTCCTGGTCATGATCAAGTTGGCCGCTTTGGGCACGCGGGAAAGCAGCAGACTCTGGGTGATAACGCCTCTCTGGGCTGGTGGGCCCACCATCATCCCCTCACTGTACCCCATTTCTAGCCCCTGACCCTTTCTCTCATGCGGCCATTGCTGCCCACTGCTGATTCTAGTCAGTCACTGAGGCTTGTAATCCCCTCGCCCCATCTGCGGGCTCTTCACTGACCGCCATCCATTCATTCACTACTCAACTCTAGGCACACCAGGCTAATTAGGCCTGGAAGGGAATGGCTGCGAGGGAGTGACGAGCCCACTGGTCAACATTAAGGTCTTGAGAGGTGACAACAAAAGCTTTCAATTCACCCCAAATTATGCCAGTTTTGGGGCTTGAACATTATTTACAACTGAAGAGGAAACACGCTCTGTGAGTTGAGAGGGGGAAGTCAGTGACCTGAAGGGCGCCTCATTCTGTCACGTCTGAGGGGAAGGCCCTCCACGCACCCTCCCCTCTTGGCGCCCGCGCTGGCCCTCAGAGAGGCCCACCTTCTTCCCAGCCCTCGGCAACACCAGCGAGCTCGTAGTGCTTTTTTCGAAGCTCTCCCAGTTTTTGACGCTCCTTCTGCAGGTCATTCTCCAGCTCCAGCACCCTGACCTGTGGGAAGAGTGGAATTTTTTTTCGAGCAGCGATCTGACAATGGTCTCACTTTGACTTAATCCCTCTCCTTCTCTGCTGATTTCCTCTATCCTCTCCTGTTTACCCGTCTATCCCAGTGGCTCTTCCGTTTCCTCACTGGGACCCTCTCCTGGAGGTGATGCTTTATAGCCCCAGTGGGTGTAGGGCTCATCTCATGCTCCTCTGACATCTCTACCTGAAAGCAACTCTGACATCTAGCCTATATGTGTGGTGTGTTCCAATCCAGTTCCCCTTCTGCTTCAATCCTGCTTTCCTGGAAATCCAGGCAAGAGTCAGCTCAGATGGTTCTTCTATCTCTGAGGGGCTGGTACAACTTAGGGTTATCATCATACAGGAAAAAGCACAGTCCTACCAAGAAAAAGGCTGGTTCCTGGTTACCCCTACTCCTCATTAATTCTAGTTATTTTACTAGTACTAATACTAGTTATTATTTTATTAATTCAAGAAATGTTTGCTGAGCACCCATCATGTACCCCGGGCTCTGTGGCAGGTGCTGGAGACGCGGTGGTGCACAGACGGACAAGGTCCCTGCTTACCTTGCAGGGGGGAAAACACAAACTCACGAACAAGAACAGATCAGAACGTAATGAAAATGACACAGGGTCACGTGATAAAGGCCAAGAGTGATCAGCAAATGCTACTCAGGCAGGCGGGAGCTTGAGGTATCGGAAGAACAGAAAGGAGCCCCATGTGGCCGACGCATGAGCGGGGAGAGGGTCACGAGAGGCGAATGGAGAAACAGGCCAGGATCATTTCATCCAGGGCCCCAGGGTTGGGGGCAGGAGTTTGGATATTAACTCTTAAGTGTGAAAGGGAAGCCACTCGAAGATTTCAAGCAGAGATGTGACATGCTGTCATTTATGCTTTTAAAAATCTGTAGAACCTGAACAAACTCTACGGGGTGGGGCGAGAGTGGTTAGGCGGTTCCTTTTTTTTTTCCTTTTCAAATTTTTTATTGTGGAAAATGTAAAACCATATGGAAAGATGGAAACGATCTGGCGAACCCCATCATGGACCTTTCACCAAGTTCCACCAACTGTCAACCCAGGGCTGGACCTGTCTCAGCAATGTTCTTTCCTATTCTCTGCCCCCAACTGCCCCGCCACCCGGCCCCACCATGGGACCACTTGGAAACAAGTCCTCGCATGCATTGCAGTTAAGCTGCCTTTACAGTAGTTCAGGAGAGAAACGATGGTAGCTCAGGCGGGGTTAGGAAGATGGAAAGGAGGAGAAAGGTTCAGGCTTGGAGAGTTGGAGTTGACAGGACCTGCTGGGGGACTGGATGTAGAAGGGTAAGTGGGAAGGGAGGACCCAAGGATGACTCCTAAGTCTTAGCACCCAGGTGTGGGGGGTTCCAGTTACTGAGGCGGAGAAAACAAGAAGAGGGGCAGATCTGGGTGGGAGGGAAATCGGGAGCCCTGGTTTGGACCCATTAAGTTGGAGACGTATTTGGCATCAAGTGGAGAGATCAAGTAGGCAGCTGGACAAGCACAGAGCTCAAGGAGAAGATCGAGGCCGGGGAAAAGAATCTGGTACTTATCAGCATATAGATGGAATCTGCAGTCAAGCGGGACTGGATGAGCCCAGTAAGCAAGACAGTGTAGATGGCAGGGACTTGCACCTGATGTGATTTTTCCTAAAAATGCCAAGTGACCCCCACAGAGACTTTCACATTCTCAATCTGGACTTTACCCCAAGACTGGGACCAGTAATTCTAGAACAAGGATGTCAGGTCTTTTTTCAGGATCCCACTGATTCCTATTTCTCCACATGCCATAACTTTACGAACTGGGAGAAATGGCACTGCCTTTGATGGGTTCTCAGTGAATCGATTTTTCTTTTTTAAACCAAGGTCATACACAAAGAATTCATATCAGAATTTTTCAAAAAATTGCCAAAAACCAAAACCAAACAGAAACAGACTCATAAATACAGAGAATTGGGGGTGGCCAGAGGGGGAGGGGGTGGAGGAATGGGTGAAACAGGTGAAGGGGATGAA
The DNA here is from genome assembly GCF_004348235.1 of Phoca vitulina. Classification (NCBI taxonomy): domain Eukaryota; kingdom Metazoa; phylum Chordata; class Mammalia; order Carnivora; family Phocidae; genus Phoca; species Phoca vitulina. Next base: position 2,676,875 of record NW_022589748.1, on the reverse strand, counting down.
GAGGTACATTACCAGATGAGTGAGTCATGGGGATGAAAAGTACAACATAGGGAATATAGTCAACAATATTGTTATGACGTTGCATGGTGACAGACGGTGACTATACTTCACGTGGCGAGCACCGAGTGATATAGAGAATTGTCAAACCACTGCATGTATGCCTGAAAGTAATGTAACATTGTGTGTCAACTCGACTTAAAAAAAAAATCATCCATCGTAAGACATTAAATACTAGCTGATGTCCGCTAGGAGATCCCTGATGGTAACGGTAAGGGGAACACCAGTCCGAGACCAGTGAGCCACAGTTAAGATTCTGAACTTAACCCATCGTCTGTCTCCACCTCCACTGTCCCTTCCAGTGTCATTTACATTCATGCCTGGGCTACCGGGTCCATCTGTGTTTGTTCCCTCCCCAAGTCTCTCCCCTACTGGCTTCTCTCCATGGGGATAATACTTGGGATCGATGTCACCGGCAACTGATGGAGCAGACGTGGAAGCGGGGATCCTACCTGGGAATCCATCTCCTGGCGTTTGATCTGGGTCAGTGTCATGCTGGAGAAGTCCATATTGTCTGCAAGGGCGGAGGGAAGGTCTTGTCAGGTGACACCCTGGCCGACTGTCTCGCCTGAGAGGCGGCTGATACCAGCACTCTGCTGAAATGCTCGCTAGTTCCCAAAACACATGTGAAAGTCACTGATGTATAGACGGGGAGGAAGTGCCCTGACAGGGTAATGAGGACTGGGCGCGCCCCTACCCCCCAGCCCAGAAGAGTCCTGTCTTTGAATCCAGAGCAATCGCTACATGAAAAATCGACCTTAAGGCCTGTTGCTATGGTGACAGAAACAGCATGTGTACGTGGTGTCCCCCCTTATGAGAAAGTAAGTACACACGTAGAAAAGATGAACAAGAGAGAATGTGGAAACGGAATTGTGGGAAACTGGGGACATAGAGACTAGCTGAACAGGATGGATATGAAAAGCAGTGCTTCGGGGCGGCTACCTGTCTCCTCAATCTGGGATTTGCCCGAAATGGTGGAGGCCACAACAGTGGCGGTGGCCTGGTTCACCCCCCGTGAGGCCTGCTGCAGCTGGGCCAGGTTTGGGCTGTCCTTATCAGCTTTCACCTGCCAGGACCAAGCACAGTTAGGTTCACACAGCATAGGGCAGCAAGGACAGAGTCAAAGAAGTTGGTCCAATGGTTCCTAACAAACATATGGGATCACTAGGGGTCACTAGTCGACTTCTTACAAATTGCTTCCTATAAGGGGCGTGTGTTGTGGCTCAGTCGGTTGAGTGTCGGACTCTTGCTTTTGGCTCAGGTCATGATCTCAGGATCGTGAGATCGAGCCCCATGTCGGGCTCTGTGCTCAGTGGGGAGTCTGCTGAAGATTCTCTCTCTCCCTGTCCCTCTGCCCGTTTCCCACTTGGGCATGTGCACGCTCTCTTTCTCTCTCTCAATAAATACATAAAATTTTTTTTAAAAGATTTTATTTGTCAGAGAGAGAGAGACACACACAAAAGCACAAGCAGGGGGAGTGGCAGGCAAAGGGAGAAGCAGGCTCCCCGCGGAGCAGGGAGCCCGATGTTGGGCTCGATCCCAGCATCCTGGGATCATGACCTGAGCCGAAGGCAGGCGCTTAACCTAAGGCTGAGTCACCCAGGCATCCTAAATAAATCTTTAAAAAATGCTCTTATAGGGTCAACTCCTGGCATATCTCTAATATGAAAAATTACTCCTGGCTTATTTGCTTGGTAGCCTCAGACTCTAGCTTTATCAGTTCTTGTGATAAACTGTTCTAGTTGCGGACACTAATTTGGGACAACAATAAATAAGGATGATAAGGACGCTCCCCAGAGTACTATAAAACTCACAGACAGATTTTGGTAACAAGCTTTGTATTACGATTAGTTGGGGGCAATGGTTCAAATTTGGAGACTTCAGGAACCTCAGAGCCGAGCCAGGGAACCAGCTCACGGTGCTGACACATTCCTTATTTGAGTGCTCCTTGAATGCCTGGATTGCTAATCAGAGGTCGGCATGGCTGGGACCCTCAAAGGCCACTTGTCACAAAAGCGCTGAGAGCCAAGAGGAGAGCCCGTGTGGCGAGCTGGGCGGAGGAAAGGCTCTCAGAGGAGTGGAGGAGGGGACCCTTGAGAGGCAGAATTTTAACTTGGGACCTCATCTACCTGGACCCTGGATAAATCATCTGTTCTTGGGGCAGGCTCCACGGTCCCAGTAGTCTCCAGCCTCGCCGGACCTTACAGTGCCCTGGGGAGTCTGGTGCAGGTCCTACCTTAGAGGCAGCCACAAGCTGGGCTGTGCTAGCAGCGATTTCGTGCGAACACACCATCAGTTCCTCAAATTTCCCTCTGCCTTGCACCACCAGATCGGCTGCATCCCTGGTAGTCAGAAAGGGACAAGACAAATTATGTCACGGACAGCTGCAACCCCTTATGATCCCGCCTCCAGAGAGCACAGCCGGCCCGGCCCATCCCTGTGCAGCCCCAGGAGATCCAGGCTCCCTTTCCAACTTTCAGTCCCGTTGACTTCCCTACCAACAGTTCATTTCCAAGGGGCAGACTGTTTGCCCTCGGTTGCTGTCTGGGATGGGTCGATGGAACTGGGGGTGGGGCTGAGGAGCCCTGGGAGTGACAGACACTTACACCATGACAGTGGCTCCCCAGCCCACGGCTTTGGAGGCCGAGATGAGTCCTTCCGTCCATCGGGAATTCTTGGCATAAAACTCTTTAGGCGATGCTGTGCCCTGAGGAAGTGAAAGGTAGTAACGACTAGCTTTTTCTCGAGGGCCTCCTATGCCCCAGTTGCTTTTATGTCTATTACTCCCATATGGACCTCACACCAACCCCAAGACGTAAGCATTATCACCCCATTTTATAGATGAGCAAACGAAGACTCAGAAAAGCAAAGATACTCTTCCCCGGTTCATGCAGGAGATAAGTGGAAGTAAATCCTAGGCGTTTCTGACTCCAAAGCCCGTAGCATTTCTCTTATATCACATTTCCATGTTGTATATATAAGAATCTCTATCTATTCACGTGCACACAGGAACAACGTGATCCAAGAGGAGTCTAACCGCTCGCCACGATTTGCCAAAAGATAAGAGTACTCAGTGAATAATTGAAGCAAATTATTTCTCCTTGGAATTTTAAAATGCTTTCATGCTTTGGAAGTATCTGATAGTCTTGGAAGTCACAGGTGCTCCTTGCTTGGTCCCTCTCTCTATTTTGGGGATAGAAAACACCCCCTCTTGGACTGATAAAAAGCACCACCACTAAAGCAGATAAGGCTGCCTTCTTTGAAGGATAGTGTTCAGGTCCGGAATCCCTCCCTGGGCCTCTGTCCCCTGAGCTACAGCTGCACGCAGGGTGTGAGAAGGAAACACACAAGCCGAGGAGGGAGAAAGCCCAGTGAGCATGTCGACCAGAGACTGGGGCAGAGTCTGTCTGTGAATAACTGTCAGCGGACTCTGCCGCGGGAAGGAGACATGGCCGCGCTCACTAGGAAAGGTTAGCAACCAGGCCGGCCCTTCTGATTTGCCCAGTTTTCAAAACCTCTCCCTTCCACCTCTGAGGGCCCAGGCTTGCAATGCACACGGGGTTTCCAGAGCAGGTTCCAATGATGTTGCCTGGGTTAATGACCCTGCAGCTGGAGGCTGAGGCTGACTGCCCTCTGGGGACCTGGGAGCACCCCAGCTTCTTCCCATGGGCATCTGCACCCTCAGATGCACACCCAGGACGAGATGGCAGCACCCGTGGATTTTGCTGAACGTGGATGAGTGTATTGAGTAGGCACAGCCTCTCGGTGAACTGGGAGTCTGTGAATGACCTGTCCAGGGGTCCTCACCCATGCTTACCCGGCCACTCTCCACTATCTCTCTCTGGAGGTCCTTTGAGGCCATGATCAGGACCTGAATAGCTTGCATTAGGCTTGTACAGGAACCAAGGATCCTAGGAGGAAAAAAAAAAGTTAGGGACACAGAAGAGAGACCAAGAGGGGCGCCTGGGTGGCTCGTTGGTTAAGTGACTGCCTTCAGCTCAGGTCATGATCCTGGAGTCCCTGGATCGAGTCCCGCATCGGGCTCCCTGCTCGGCAGGGAGCCTGTTTCTCCCTCTGACCCTCCCCCCTCTCATGTGCTCTCTCTCTCTCTCTCATTCTGTCTCAAATAAATAAATAAAATCTTTAAAAAAAAAAAAGAAGACAGACCAAGAACAATGAAGGAGTCTGTTCTCTTTTTCAGGCCTAAATACAGGCAAACCTGGGATGGGAAAGGTGGGGGGAATACACCTTCACGGAAAGGCACGTGAGTAGGGAGACTTGACTGGGGACAGTTATGTGATGATTCTCGGGGTTTCTCTTCCCCTAAAATGCAACGGCAATATTATCATCAAGAACACCATTGTCGACAACTACACAGACTCATCCGTTGCCCATGACTGCTACTGTTATAATTAGTATAATCCACTGCAGGGGAGACTCATCTGATCACCTCGAGGTGGCCCCACACGGCTCGGACTGACCTTTCGTTCACCTCCAACTGGACTCCTGTGTCTCCAGCTCGGGATTTGCTGAGCATCTCCTGTTAAAAAGAAGCAAGGTTTCTCAATACATGGTGGGTACTGAGTGCTCACTGGCATCCCGAGACACCTTGTGTCCAACATCCTGTGGCAGCTGAGAAACCCAAATCCAGAAGGGCCCATCCACGTCCTGGTGAGTCGGGAAAAGAATCCAGACTTCTGATCTCTTCAGTGGGAAGCAGCCCCAGCAGGCTGCCTCTACCATCTGTGAGTGTCCATCCCAGGCGGACGTGTGCACAGAATTCTGGGAGCTATGGCACCCTGCCAACGGGGAGCAGCAGATCCCAGGTCCCAGCAGCAGGTACTCGCCCCAAGGCAGGCAGCCTGAGTCTTCCACCAAAGGAGCGCTATGGAACCTTTCCAATGCCGCCCACTCAGTTTTTCCCTGGGACAATCATGTCTGCTGATTTCACGGGTGCCTGCCGCTAAGAAAAGTGTGCATTATCTCCTTTAACTCTTACAAAACCCCTCCGAGGCAAGTACTATTACCACTGCCCCATCATGCAGAAACGGGACCTTAGTGAGGTTCGTGGAACGACCTATTCCAAGGGACATGACTAGCAAGTGGTCAGCCTGGAAGTATGACGCAGGATGAACCGACACCAAAGTAGGTGGGGGGCTACTCATTTTCTATCCCTCAGGGATCCTGGGGAGTTTGGGTTTTGGTTGGGCTCATAAGGGGCCTCGGTAGCCTTCATGAACAAGTCAGAGACATCCAGTGGGCAATGTCACCACGGGGAAGCTGCAAGAGCCTCGCTTTAGGAGACGTGCCAGATGCTTCCATACCTCGATTCTGGCCGTAGCAGTTTTGATGGCAGCTGACGTGGCAGCCATCTCCTTGTCCACCAGGTCCCCTAGCTCCTCCTGTTTGATGTCCAGGCCTCTGGGCAGGAGCTCCTGGGAACAGCATCACAAAGGCTGCAATGACCCTTTGACCTCCTCCTCTCTGTTCTCCCATGGCAGAAAGCAAGGGAGAAGGGCCCTGCCACATAACACACTTCTGGAACCCACGGAGGGGCCTCCTGTGCAGGCCTCGTCTGGAACTCGCTACTGCGTGAACCCCAGAACCTCACACTCCACCCCCCTCCTTCTAGAAAGCCATCCCTGCCTAAGCCCACAATGCCATTCAGTTGCAGCTGCTTGGACCCTGACCTCACAGTTGCACGGTACAGTGTATTTGTAGCTTGGGAGGTATTTTATTTTAAGATTCATTTATTTGAGAGAGACAAAGACAAAGAGACAAAGAGCAAGAGTGGGAAGGGCAGCGGGAGAGGGAGAGAGAATCTCAAGCAGACTCCACGGCTGGGCACGAGCCTGATGTGGGGCTCGATCTCATGACCCTGAGATCACGACCTGAGCTGAAACCAAGAGTCGGACGCTCCACCGACTGTGCCACCCAGGTGCCAGTTGGGAGGTATTTTAAAAACATCTTCAAATATCGGTGACGCCTTCCAACCAGACACTCTGCCTCTTACTGGACTTTGCGTCCACAGAAATCATATGAGGCAGTTACTAGTCCTGTTTTACACATGGGAAGCCAAGGCTCCGAGAGGTCAAATGTCTTGACCCCAGTCACACTGCTAATGAATGGCAGAGAGCAGGGATTTGAACTTGGGGCTGATGGCAAAGCCTGTGAATTGTGAAAATATTATGTGTTATACCTACGAGAGTACAAAACAGATATGAATGGTTTAAAGAATAAGAACAATGGCCCACGTATCTACCACCCAACTTAAGGACTAGCTTAAGGAACGTTATCAGTACCTTTGAAATCTCCTTTGTATTCTGCCCTAACTCCATCTCCACCCTCCCTGCTTCCCACCTCAAGATAAACACAGAATTCAGGAGAATGCTTACTTTTTTTTAAAACTCCCTATGAAGGCATCCTTAAACAGTATAATGTTAAGTACGTATGTTTTGATCTTTATTTATTTCTTTTAAAGACTTTATTTATTTAATAGAGAGTCTTAAGCAGACTCCACACTGAGCGCGGAACCTGACTTGGGGCTCGAACTCATGACCCTGAGATCATGACCTGAGCTGACACCAAGAGTCAGATGCTAATTGACCCACTGAGCCACCCAGGCGCCCCTGGTTTGATTTTTATTTAAAAGGAATCCTACTCTATGCATTTTCCTATGACTTGCTTGTTCACTCAGCAGTCCGTGTGTCCTATAATGTGGTAATTCTATCCCCAGGCAAACACCCTAGAGAAACTCTTACATCAGGAGATATGTACCAGAGTGACCAAATACACATTTGTGACAGCCCCAAACTGGAAAGAACCCAAACATCCATCAACAATAGATATATAGCTATATAACAGATACGTAAATAAATATAAACAGATACATAATAGATGTATAACTTGAGCTATAGTCACATGACGGACTGCTACAGAGCAGTGAAAATGAACATATCTGCATGGATGAACCTCACATACAGAATGCTGGAAAAAGCACGGTGTAGAAGAAAGTCTGTAACACACAGAACTAAAAATGTTACTTAGGGAAAAAGGACATAGTTTTTCTATTATCTTCACTTGGAACCCTGATGAAACATTCTACATATAACTTCTACACTCCAGCTTCTAAAATCTGTGCCACATTCTATGGTAATTCCTTCAGTTCTATCATCCAGTTCACTAATTCTTTCTTCAGCTTTGTTTTAACCTGCTGTTGGATCTCTATACTAAATTATGACTTTCAATGATTATATTTTTCATTTCTAGAAGTTTGGTGGTGGTTTTTTTTACTTTTTTTTTTCTAAATATTTTATTTATTTATTTGACAGAGAGAGAGAGCGAGAGAGGGAACACAAGCAGGGGGAGTGGGAGAGGGAGAAGCAGGCTTCCTGCTGAGCGGGGAGCCCTATGTGGGGCTCGATCCCAGGACCCTGGGATCATGACCTGAGCCGAAGGCAGACGCTTAACGACTGAGCCACCCAGGCGCCCTGGTGGTGGTTTTTCAAATATATCTGGTTACTTTTGAAAGTATCTTATTCCCTTGCCACACTTTTTAATAGCCTTTAAAAAGTTCTTTAACATATCGGACACATTTATGGTGAATGTATGGGCCTTGGGACTTTATCTGTGAAAGTTCCTTGGGGTTTAGAGTCAAAGTATACCTCTTCAGAGACCATTTGGATCTGCCTCTGCCAGGTACCTGGGCCCCTAATGACCTGATTACTTTAATTTTCTGTTTGGGTTTTTTTTCAGGCCACACAGGTAGTAGATTTGGACCCTGAAGCCACAGATACGTGGCCTGTAGTTAGAAATTCCCTAGGTGGCCGTGTTGCCCCCCTTTCCCCGCTACAACCAAGGTGGAGACCAGATCTCTCCAGTAGAGTAGGCTTTTCCCCCGTTCACTCGGGGTGTGATCTTTTGGAGTTCTGTTTTGGGGAGGGAGTCTCTGCATTCCAAACTTTGACCCTACTTGGGCCTAGGTTTTGTTTCTTACTCTCCCCTGTATGTGTGGCCCACCAGAATCCAAGCTCTAGGCCAAGAGATGAACAAACACTGGCTCCTGCATCCTTTCGGTTTCTGATGCTGAGATTTCCTTAGTTTTCCGCCAGTTCAGATTCAATTAACATTTCCCCCCCCCAAACTTTATTTAGCATATTCCACGTCCTGTCCTAGGAAGAGTTCTAAACATCTGGTCAGTCCTACTGCCACAAAGGAAACCTGCCCAGGATCTTCCTCTCACACTTTGCTTTTTAAAATTAATTTGATTCTTGGGGCGCCTGGGTGGCTCAGTCGTTAAGAGTCTGCCTTCAGCTCGGGTCACGATCCCAGGGTCCTGGGATCGAGACCTGCATCAGGCTCCCTGCTCGGCAGAGAGCCAGTTTCTCCCTCTCCCACTCCCACTGCTTGTGTTCCCTCTCTTGCTGTGTCTCTCTCTATCAAATAAATAAATAAATAAAATCTTAAAAAAAAATTAATTTGATTCGTACTTCCTCACCTAACGGTGTCCTACACATGTGCATACTGAGAAGCAGTTCTGCATGGCCCTGGAGAAGGGGGTCTATCTCCAGCAAAAGGCAGACTGTGGTAAGGCTGCCTAGGCTGCCATCAGCAATTTAATAACACTAAAATACCACTGGGATCATGTCATTCTATTGAAAGAAAGGTGAGCAATTCACCATTATCCATAGCCTTCCTTCATCCAGACATTCACAATTCCCTACCTCGTCATCCACTTCTCCCCAGTATGAACCTTCCTACCCATCTGATCCTTTTATCTGCTTTGCTTTCTCCATATGTATATTCCATTAAATAAACATTCACTGGGTGTTAGCCACCTGCCAGATATGCCAGGGACCAAGGGGACGACGTGAAGAAGGTACAGGCTCTGTCTTTAAGGATCATGGGGGAAAGAGACAGGTAGGCAGGTGCACTGCAGCGCTTAGCCACCAACACCGCAAGGTGAAGGTGGTGGGTGGGAGGGACCCAGGAAGGTGAATAAGGGCCAGACTGTGACAGTCCTTGGGTATCACATTACATAATTTGATTTTTGTTATCAAACGAGGAATCACAATCAGATCTCTGTTTTTGGAAGAGATTAGAGGAAAAGAGGCCAAGAGGCAGAAAAACTAATCAGAAGGCTGTTATAAGAGTTCAGATGAGGGATGACGAAAATCTGAACTCCGGCCCTGATCTCTTCATACCCTGGACTTACTATTATGACCCATTTTTGGAATCAAGTAAATGCCTTGTACTGAACTCTTAAAATAGAGCTGATTACCGCTCTCATCCCACTGTAGAGAAATGGGTGATTTCCTTATTTTCCTTTCCCATAGGGACCATGTCTTATTTGTCCCTGTACATCTAATACATTCCCCACTATGTACAACGTACTCACTGCATCTTTATTAAATCAATAAATATGTTGTTATCGCCATGTTAGGTGTTAACCTGTTCAACCAGATACAAATCCCGGAAAACAGAGAAACTATGCTTATTCTTCTTTGATACTGCTTAGCACAGTGACGAACACACAGTAGGTTCTCAATGCACAGCCAACACATGAGATATAACGGGAAGGTCGTTCAGGGGGTCAGATTTTTCAGCGCCAACTCTCGCTTTCTTGAGTCAAATGGAAAGTGCAGAAAGAACAGGCTGAGGACATTACTGAGTCCCTGGCAGATCACCGGCACTCACCCCCAAGAACCTCTGTAACTGTCCCTTGTAGTAACACGGCTCCTACCTCGGTAATGGCAGAGATCCTGTTGAGGCAGCTCTTCACGGCCGTGCCGTCATTCTCCCGCGTTCCTTCCTCTTCCAGGAAAGCCAGGTAGAGGAGGGTTTCCTTGCCAAACTGCTTGCAGGCCTCAGTCAGCGCTGGAGATGCAGGACAACCAAGACTTTTGAAGGCCCTCTGCTCTCCCTGCTTTCCAGCCCAGGCCCCCAGCCCCGGTACTCACAGTCGGCAGGTTCCGGCGGGGCTCGAAGGCAGGTGGTGCTCACGTAAGCCATGGTGTCACTGGTCAAGTGGGCAAGGAGGGTGACCGAGTGGAGGAGCCCACTGATATCTGCCAGGAGTTTAAAGGGGGTTGCTCAGGGCTGTTGAGGGGTAGGTTTACCTCCCTACCTCCTTCCCTGCTTTGCAAGTTATATACACCCCTTTCTTGGTGCAGAGGAACCCGTTGCTACTTCCATACGCAAGCATTTCTGAACTCGGTCCAGCCGTCACTAAGCGACAGACCCTATCCTGCGCCTTTCTTACCTTCTGGGTGGGCCAGGTAGCGGCTCCAGCTTTTTTCCAGTTGCTCGAGGCAGCTGGAAACAGACTTGACCTTGGAGAGAAGGTGATCTGTGGTGGAGGGAGACAGGGCAAAGTCAGAGACGGAGTTGTCAGACTCGCTTGCTCCCCGTGAGGGTAAGGCACGTGACGGATGCGCCTACCCCGTGAGTGGCCTCGGCCCTGCAGGAGCCGCCCTAAGATGGGAGGGCGGAGGAAAGAGGGTTCACTGCGCTCGTACAGGACTCTCTCACTGCAGCCTCAAAAGCTGTGCTTCTGGGCCCATCTGGTCCCTTAGCCAAGAGCCAGGGCAGCCACATCAGCAGCCTAGAGTGAGCCTCTCCCTTCCTCGGGACTGCCTGCCCAAATAAATCCAGGCCTTCCTGTTACGTCTTTCAAGGACCTCGGACTCTCATTAGTCTTGAGCCCAGACCCTTGGCTCCGTCAGGCTAATCTGGGCTCATGCTGTGCACACAACACAAAACAGCCATTCCCACTCTGTGCCTCTGGGCACAGGTCCGCAAAGATTGTCACATGGGAGTTAAAGTATGGGGGCCTCGTGTCACTGCATAGGTGTGGCTCCTGGCTCCATCACCAGTGGCTACAATCGCAGGCCATGCACACCTGCTTCCTCAAGTGAAAACAGAGTAACAGGACCACCTCATGGCACCACAGTGACGATTCACTGGGCCGAGGCGTGTGGAGCACTTAGAACGGCGGTTGGCACATGGCGCACGCTCCGTAACGTCAGCTGTTTGTGTTATTTTACCCCCCGCTTCTTCCCCTCCAGTGGCTCCTGTCTGTCCTCTTCCTTCAAAGCCCAGCTCATAAAGTCCTTCCTCAGAATCCGCCCACGGCTGCCCCACTCTCTGGCATTCCCTCAGTAAACTGGGAACTCAGTGTGCTCCTTCCTCCTTACAGATGGGTTCCCTGCTGAGTAAGATAGAACAGCCTTTGCTGTAGACGTCACCAAACGGAGACATTTCTTTTTTTTTTTTTTTCCCAAAGATTATTTGAGGGAGAGAGTGTGCACGTGTGCAAGCAGGGGGAGGGGCAGAGGAAGTGGGGAGAGAGAAACTCTCAAGCAGACTCCCCGCTGAGCATGGAGCCTGACATGGGGTTCGATCTCAGGACTCTGAGATCATGACCTGAGCCGAAATCAAGAGTCAGACGCTCAACCGATCGAGCCACCCAGGCGCCCTGTAGACATTACTATTTGATAATCAAAGTCAACTCTCGGTTGTTTCCTGCCATCTGCCTTGTCCTCAGTGGGCCCTCTGGTAGCTACACCAGGACTTCACCAGTGCCCTGGGCCTGGATGCTCTGCCACCTCTGAGGCCCCTCCTCTCATCCACAGGGCTTCTCGGGCTCCGACCGCTGCCCCACCCGCATGCCCTTAGGACTCTGGAACATGCAGAGTGGGCCTTGTTCATGCCTGGGACTACACGGGTATTCTCAATGTTCCTGCCCCCCGTGTGGGCCTGAAGCTCCCAAGCAACCTTCTCTTCATTCAGGCCATGTTCTTCTGTCCAGAGACACACTGAGCCGTCTGCTCCTCCTCCCCCTGGTGCTTGGACTCGAGCAGTGGTATCACACCTGGGGGCTTTAGAAAGTTCTACCACCTGAGGCCCTGGGCCGCAGAGCTTCTGGCTGAACTGATCTTAGGGTGGGGCCTGGGCATCGCCAGGTGACTCTGACTTGCAGCAGGCGGAGGACCCGTGAGCTCAGGTCACGCGGGATTCAACGTCACCACTGACCACCGAATTCGCACGTGTGGGCAGGCGAGGGGGGAGGGTACCTGCAGAGCCGGCACAGCTGATCAGAGTGGGTTCCTCGAGCTGCCGCAGGGCCTCCTGGACCACCTGCTCCGCGGCCTTCCTTGACTCTGCCAGCAGCATTTTCCGTTGGTCTTTGGCGACCTGGCACGCTGATTCCTAGAAATGGTCCAGGGAGGTGAGGATCGGACACAGACCCCATCAGGAGCCTTCGAGCAGCATCCACCTTGACACAGTGGGAAGTCCTGGCATCTTAACTCAAGCTACTGCTAATGAGGCGGGCATCCGTTACTTGCCTTTGCGCTGGACAGTTCCCGCTGGGTGTGTTCGAGCTGTTCCTGAAGAGCCGATAATTCTTCCTCCCGACGAGCCACGGCATGTGCCAAGCTGCTCCGCTCCTTCTCAAGCTCGGTGATCTGGCCGGCCCACTTTGCCTCTGACTGCAACGTTGGCCAGGTTAAAGAGGGAGAATTAAACGGTCCACTTCCCAGGAGTCCAGACCCACCAGCAGGCCACAGGGAACAGGAGGCGCCACCTTCATTCCCCCAAGCACACACTGAGCACGGATGGGACCAGCTTGGTCAGCTGCTGCGTGGGGCTGGACGCCAGGTGACAGCAGTCCCAAAGCCAGAGAGGGAAAAATGCGGAAGGGAGGTGATGCTCACCTGGGCAGAAGTTTCCAGGCTGCCTTGGACAATCTGGAGTTCCTGTTTGCTGGTGGCAAGTTCTTGCTTCAGGCTCTCTAGTACTTCCGTCTGTTCTTGAGTCTGAAAGAGAAGAAAAACAGGAGCACTCTGATCTGGGTGGTGGTTGCAAGGGATAAACACATATAAAAACCCCCAAGCTATTGGGGCACCTGGCTGGCTCAGTCAGCATGCAACTCTTGATCTCGGGGTCACGAGTTCTAGCCCCATGTTGGCTGTAGAAATTATTTAAAAATAAAATCTTAAAAAAAAAAGTCCCCAAGTTATCAATGGGAGATTTGTGTACTCTCTTGTATGCAAGGTTGGATGCATCCAACAAAAAGTGGGTGGGAGGAGGTGATAGCCCAGAGTGTTCCAGAAAGTTTTCTTCTGGTTAAGCAGGGAAAGCCGAAGGGAGAATTTTAGGGACATTTCCTAAATATCATGCTTCAGCTTATAGTACTGACAACAGTAGAACTAAATCTTTTTTCTTATAGATAGAAAGTGTTTTTTTATTTTTTAAAATTGAAGTATAACTGATACAGAACTGGATCTTTAATTCAGACATCCCAATACTTGGTATGTTGCTGAATCTAACCATCTTGAAACAACTCTCTTTTTTTGATTTCTTTCATAAGTGCTACTTTTCAAAGAGCAGGTTGCAACCCATTAGAATTCACAGCTAACATTAAAAAAATCCGAAATAAACAGAGGCACCTGGGTGGTGCCAAGTTGGTTGAGCATCCGACTCTTGGTTTCGGCTCAAGTTGGGATCTCAGGGTTGTGAGATCGAGCCCTGCGTCAGGTTCCGTGCTCAGCGCGGCGTTTGCTTAACACTCTCCCTCCCTTTGCCCCTCCCCCCAACCTCTGTAAAATTAAATCTTTAAAAAAATAAAAAATAAAAAAATGAAATAAACAGAGCAAAAAAAATCCAAATGCATCCACAGAGTAAGGATGAATATTGCTTTGTGACACTTTTACTTCCATTAAATAGACCCTATTTCCTACTCTGAGTCACAGAGAAGCATGACTGTTAAGTGTAAGGCATTCAGTTTTCTCTATCTGACACATCTTACAGCAACGGGACCTGCCTGCCAATCCCATCCTAACTCGTGGGTGTTCTCCCGACCACAAGTCCTCATAAATGTTCACGTCTCTCTCTGATCTCCAGGTGCTTTTACTTCTCTCAACCGTCCCAGACTCGCCCTTGGCAAGCCTTTGCTGATGCACCTGCTCAGCTGAAGCCTCTTTATCACGCCATGCCTCTAACCCCTGGTGCATCGGTCACCCTGTCCCGTGCTCACACCTCTTGTAGCACGCTCACCGGGCTCTAACCCACAGGGCTGCCTGTTGCAGCAAAAGACAAGCTCTTTCCACCTGGGCAGCACCCCAGGCCCGCCTCCAGCTCAGGCAGAACCCTTCCCTCATTCCCCCTGCACTTTTCCTTCCCCTCACCTTCCGCTGCGCCTGGTCACTTATTCGCTGGAAGGAGTCCTCTAGCTCTTTTTTCTCTCGTTCCAAATCCGCCTGGGCTTGCCTGGCCACGGACACCTGTTTGGTCACCTCTGCATTCTGTAGGGGAAGAACAGTGCCTTGAACTGGCTTATCTCAGGTTTAACAGCTCGGGGACAACATCTACTTCTAGAACAAATGACAACATTCAGACAGCTGGACACAGAAATCACTTTTCTACCCAGAGAGAAGCCAGAATAGAGATGTCATCTTCAGATACTCGACGCTCAAGAATTTAAAAGAACAGGGGCAACTGAGTGGCTCAGTCGGTTAAGCATCCGAGTCTTGATTTTGGCTCAGGTCATGATCTCAGGGTCATGAGATTGAGCCTTACATCAGGCTCTGCGCTGGGCATGGAGCCTGCTTGGGATTCTCTCTCTCCCCCTAACCCTTCCCCCCAACCCCGCTCTATCTCTCCCTAAAAATAAATGAATAAATAAAATAAAAGAATAATAAAGATGGGGGATAATCCAATCAGGGCTGACATCAAAAGTCAAGACATGGAAGGCCAGCGAGCCTGAAAAGCAGTGGTTTCCATGAAATGATGGTGACCCACTCAGAATTGGTGGGGACAATGGAGCGGCGGTGTCCCCTGCGTTGTGGGGACGGCGCACGGTGCAGGGTCCTACCTTCCGCAGCAGGTCAGCGTGGTTCTGCACCAGCTCACTGTACTTTTCCTTTAGTTTGCTGTACCGCTGTTCATTGGCTTGGGCTCTCCCTGTATTGTCGAGAGCCAAGGTGAGCAGTCTACCCCTGCTGGGACCCCGTGCCTTCCTTCCATAAGCCAGAATCCCTAGAACAGCCTTCTTCCTTTTCACAAATGCAAACACCTTCTACGCCCTCAAAAATCCTACTGAAATAAACTCCTCTTCATCGGTGTTTCTGGCTTTAGGCTATCTCTCCTTCGGACACCCTGTCCCCCAGGCAGATACCCCACTGTCACCTCCTGGTTCCTGTCCCCGCATTCTGAGCCCATGGGGCTCTCCACTGGCTGGGCTCCCACCCGCCCCTCAGACTGGTGACATGAAGGTCCTTCCTGGTGGCTCTTCCGGGCAGAAGCACGGCTGGGGCTCTGCCACCCAGCCCCATCCTTCCCCCGGAGCCTCGCCTGACTCTGCGGCCCCCGCCTTCAGCCCCAGCCTAACGGGCTCACTTTCTATCTCGGTCAGGCTCCGCTGGGCCTTCTCCGTGTCTTCGCGCTTCTTCTTGAGCTCGTCCAGCTCGGCCCGGAGAAACTCGCTGTCATCAGCCGCCTGCTGCCGCAGATGTCGCTGTTCCGCAAGCTCAGCCTCCAGCTCGCTGACCCGGCCCTTGAGCTGCAGCACGGCCCGCTGGCTCTGTGGGACGGACTCGGCCAATGAGCCCCAGCGCTGGGCCGCGGGGCTGGGCTGGGCAGCAGGAGAAGCGGGTCCTCCCAGGCTTCCAGCACTGATCCAATGAATACCCATGTTTGCCTAACAACCCCCCCCCACCAAGGGCCTCATGAGAGTTGAGGCTTCTGGTCATTATAAGCCACTGGCCAACAACGGCGTGACGGCAGGAGGACTCTGGTCTCGTTGGAGTGGCCTAGGAGCAGTCCTGGACGAGCGGGCACGAGGGAAGAGGGGATGTTTGCCTGCCCCCGTGAGTGAAGCCCGACCAGCCGTGGGCCTGGGGGGCAGTCCTATTTACCGCCCCGACCCTGCAAACAGCCATGAGAGTTACAAATCGGACCTTCCGATCGCCACGGGAGGAGAACAGGTCTTCCTCACTGTTGGCTTCACAGCCAGCCGGCGGTCATGGTTAACTCAAGAACCAAAGGGAGACAGGGCTTGGCTCAGAAGTCATTCTTAAGGTAGGAATGACGGAAATGCAGCACCACCAAGACCACGGAAGGACCAGGGCCTTCTGGCTTTTGAGTTTCTACTAATGAGCCCCCCCGCCATCCCCCTTAAAATGTGGTCCGACAAGTGTCTCTGCGAATATGAACATGCCACGGCGAAGCCCAGAACTGGATCAGAGCCCGACTCATACCTCAGTCTTCACGTTCTCCAGCTGTGCCTTCAGCTCACTGACTTCTCTGTATAGTTGACCAATTAGGTGATCCCTGGGAACAGAAGGAGAACAAGTTTGCTTCCACTGTGCTTCCATCCCTTTCCTTTTAAATGCGAGCTGGGAAATCAGGGGAGGAAGTTAAAAGCTGGTGTTAATTTGGGGAAAGTTTTTTGAAATTCCATACATTATATGCTAAGACCCTCCATGTCACTGGATCCGAATCTAACACCCATGGGTTATTTCAACCTCATCTGATCTCCCTCTGGGATTCCAGGGGCCGATATTTGAGCATTGCGACACTTCTCTGCGGGGCCCAAGTGTCACTGAGCATCCCGCCCTGGTCGGGGGTGGCCAGCCAGACCCCGGCTTCATGTAGTTTCTGCACCACCTGCCTGCTCCCAGTGTGGACTCACTTCTCATCCTTGTTCACGCCGTTCTGACTGTTGAAATTGAAGGGGTCACTGCTGAACGAGCTGCCAAAGATGTCATCAAACTTGTTGTCGAATAAATTCTGTGGTGACCAAAAAGGAGCGAGGACAAAGTTAGAGATCCAGAGACTTCTGTACGTGGGTCAGAGGAGTGAGATGTAAAAAAAAAAAAAGGGATCCTTTCTTAACTGGGTTCAAGTCCATCTGTGGTCCCTCTTAGAGACCGCAGGGCAGGGGCCTCAGTCTAGGTTAGCGCTTCGGTTAGAAGTTGGTCCAGCTTGGTGACAGCCAAAGGGTCTTGGTCAGAGCCTCTCCCCTGCCCACATGGGGCAGCGCGAAGGGCCGCACGTGGGGCTCACCACCTGCTGTCACCCTAACCCTAACCTAATCCTAACCCTAACCCTAACACGTGGGGCTCGCCACCTGTCACCCTAACCCTAACCCTCGGGTTCCAGTGGAGGTGCTCCTCACCTGCTGGGAGGCATCCATGTCCACGAGGTCATCCTTCTCCAAGACGGGCTCGCTGTCCGGGGACGAGGCCTCGGCTGGGATGACCACCACAGGGCTGATGTGTTCTGACAGCGCAGAGGCCCGCAGGAAGTTGGGTGGGTTCTGAGGAGGGAAGACACCCCCCCAAACCGTGTCACCTGCCAGGCCTGCCCGTCTCTGAGATCTGAGAGCACCCAGGACCCGGCAGCTCCCACAGCAGGGCCGGGCGCACGTACCTCAGGCAGTTGAGGGATCTGAATGAGCCGCTTGAAGTACTGGAGGTTGCTGGAGCGGTAGAACAGATCTTTCAACCTGGAGGTGGAGAAGGGCCTGAGGGGTGCTGGGCACCTCCCCGGCCCTGGGGTGGGGACAGTGCAGCCCCCCAGCTGTCCTGCTGCCCGCCCAGCCCAAAGGCACGGGCTTATCAAGGAAATGACCTCCATGGCACTGGGATTCAATTGTGACGCTGCAGGGGGAGGTTATCTGGAGCCTGTCCTCACTTACGTGGTGGTAAGGAAAGAGGGATTCAAAGGACAGAATCCTCTGGAAGAGTGGATCCCCCCAGAACACATTTCTGCATCGCTGTGGAATCTATGCTGTTGCATGGCAGATGTCTTCCCAGGAACGTTTGGCTTAGAATAACATGAAAATAAATGTACTCTCTCTGAGGATACGCAACCTAACCACAGGCATGGGGAAGGAAACGTCATTACTGAGGGAGATCCCTTTGTTTTGGAGCTCTGTGTTATCTCCCCAGTTAGACTAGAAGCTTCCAGAGGGCGGAGACTGGGCCCTGCTGAGCTGGGCTTGCCACGGAACCACGCACAGAGGAATTAACTCATCAAGACTTCACTGGAGAAAAGCAATCTATTTATACTGTGTCCCAATCTTGGATGGGTATGGGAATGAAGAAACCAATTTTTTTTCTCATCTTCGGGTCTCCATTTTAAATCAAAACATGGAAAGCTGAGGAAGCAGAGAGCATCAGATTTCCTGAGAGGAAAGAGGATGGTGGGTCTCTGCGCCCTCTCCCTGCAACCCACAATCTCCTCCAGCTCAGCCCAATACACTAAACCCCTGGGATCTCAGGCCAGCCCTTCTGACCCCAAGGTTGGGGTTGCCCCTGTCAGGTCATTGGCACTTTCCCCGAATTCGGGGACACTGAGGCCTCAGGGAGCCGCCGGGTCTGTGCAGACGAGAGAGTGAGGCAGCTGCTCACGGGAGAGGTTTTTATAAGCTAGAAAAAAATGAAAGGAAATAAAATCACCTGACCACACATCCCCCTCTTTCTGGGCTGGAGCCAACAGTAATAGGCTGCTTTGCTTTCATAAGCTACTGGAATTTACCATTCCAGGAAATCAGCCCCAGGGCCTGTCTCCTAGGATTTAATAAGTCATTTATTATAGAATAAACATATAAGGCTTTTCAAATGGAATAAGGAAACCGGGAGGTTAGCACAACCCTGAACTTGGCCTCTGACTGCTGCCCGGGGAACCAGCAAGAGAAGTCTGAGCTTGGGGTTTGGCAGCTATGCTTTTTCTCTGTTGTCAGGGCTGAAGAAACTAACAGGCAAAACAAGAGGGTCAAAGAGAGCGTGCTGAGCCCCAGGGCTCTTCTCGGCACCTGGGTTCTCTCTCTCATGCCATTCCTTCCCCTCTTCCTTGGGCACACGTAACCAGTGATGAACTGTACGTCTCCCCTCGCCAGCGATCTTCTTCCCCAAATGCACAGAATAATTTACCCCTCAGTCAGACAAGCTCTCCTCTTCTAGACAAGACAGCTGGCTTACTGGTTTAGTAATTTATCCAAATATTTATGCGTAATTGGCTGCTACGTATCAGGGGCTAGGGATGTAACAATGGAGAGTCAGGCATAAATAAAGCTGTGCTAAGAACCATGAAAGAAAGAAATTAGGTGCTGGGCTGAAGAATATGGGGGGGCGGAGGTGGGGCTGGAGGAACAGGAGATGAAGAAGACCCGACTTAAATAAGAGATTTAAGATTTAAGGCCAGAGATGCTTTTGTGAGGAGATGACCAAAGATGACCCAGAGCCAGCCAGGCTGGGAGAAGAGCCTCCCAAAGAGAGGGAACAGCAAGCACTAAGACCTCGATAGAGAAATGAGCTGGGAACGTTCCAGGAACTGGAAACGGACCGCATGTGCTGGAAACACCATAGGCCCTAAACACAATAAAGACAAGGTCAAAGATGGCAAGCAGGGCCTTGGAGACCATGGAGAAGAGCTTGGATTTTATTTTGAGTGTAATCAGAAGCCACTGAAAGGCTCTGAGCAAGGGAATGACGTCTTTATGAGGTTGTTCTAACTGCTGGGGTGGGGGGACAGGATTTCTGGGGGCAAGAGTGGAAGCCCAGGGCATCCGCCATATTGGAGGGTCGTGGCACAAAACGATGGTAGCCCCAGAGATGGCAGCTATGATCGGAGCCAAGATATATGTGCAGAGCATCTGCCACTGGAGTGGACATGGGGGAGGAGGACAATGGTGAGTTCCAGATCTCTGGCCTAAATGGATGTGGTAGCATTTACTGAGATAGAAAAGGCCGGGAAGGAAAAATTTGCGTTTTTTGTTGTTTATTTATTTATTTTTAGAGAGAAAGAGCATGAGGGGGAAAGGGAGAGAGAATCTCAAGCAGACTCCCCGCTGAGCACAGAGCCCAGTGAGGGGCTTGATTCCACGACCCCGCCATCATGACCCAAGCCGAAACCAAGAGTTGGACGCTCAATCAACTGCGCCACCCAGGCACCCTGGGAGAAAAAGTTTGCGGAGGAAAACCTAGAGCTCAGTTTGAGATGTAAGACAGATAATTGGGTGCGTGAGACCCAATTCAGAGGCAAGGCTCAGTCAGCTAGAGAAACAGATCTGGGTGTTGCATTTCACGCACATGGACCATACATGGTATGAGAACGTAGGGAGAAGAAAGAGAGGATGAAGCCCGGGGCATACAGCAGGTGATGAATGAATGGATGAAATCACTTTCTCCGACATGCTCATGTGGACTTTACTAGAGAACGGATAGCTTCGCCAGCCAGCGGTACATTTACTGCCGTCCTCGTCACCTTCCTCCACTCTACTGCTTTACTCTGCCGATACCCTCATTCCTCAATCATTTTAAAGCAAGTGCTCTTGTGTGGACTAATCAAGTTTATAGCATTCGTTTCTCTCACTTAAGCCACTTACTTGGTGAATTGCTCCATGAAACGATCCCGGTGGCCTTGCAGGGTGTCGGCTGGGAGACCTGGAAGAAATTGGGAAAAGAGTGAGAGGGAAGAGGACCACAGGAGGACCAGGCGAGCCACAGCGGGGCTCCGGAGGGAGAGGACCATCCACCCTGGGGCTTGTGGCCAGCCTGCCAGGCCTACAGCTGCCCCAGGAACAGGGACTGGTAACCAAGGGGGCCCAGAAGGGCCAGCCATGAGTCTAGGGGTGCTTCTCCTCCACATCTGTCCTTCTGTTTGTTCCTGCAGCATGAGCCATTCTGGGTGCAGTGGGTTGGAAGTTGTGTTCCTGACCACGGAAGACACCGTGGTGACCTGACCAAGCAGCAGGACGGACCCCCAGCAGGTGGCAGAGGTGTGGCTCTCTCAGAGGTACGTGCCCTGGGTCGGTCCAGCACAGACGTTAATCTGCGAGGGATCCATAGAGCCTGCACGAGAGGATGCCTGCCAGAAGGCAAAGATTATAGGACAACACTCAGGATCCCAGTCCGGTGCTCACTCGGTCACGGCCAACGGCAAGATGCTGGACAAGCAACAGCCTCTTAGACCAGCCTCCTCTCCTACAGAGTGGGTTCTCTGAGGTCCCTTCTCCCAGAATGCATGACGCTGCATACTTCAACTATAGATCACAACTCGGTGATCCCTTTATTTCTTGTCTTGTTCCTTAAACGTACATTTTAGGAATTTTTTTTAATTAACATAAAATGTATTATTTGTTTCAGGGGTACAGGTCTGTGATTCATCAGTTTTACATAATTCACAGCGCTCACCATAGTACATACCCTCCCCAGTGTCCATCACCCAGCCACCCCCATCCCTCCCACCGCCCCATTTTAGGAATTTTTGAATAGGAATACATTTACTTGGTACAAAGAGGGAGTACGTGTATAAACATACGATAATTCAAAATGCCCACCAAAACGGTGGATGATGATGGCACTTTATCTCAGTGGCCTCTCTCCCCAGAACCCTTAACCCCAGTCCAGTCATGAGAAAAACACCGGGCAGACTTAAATCAGGGGACATTCTACAAGTGTCCGACCAATTCTCGAAACCATCAAGGTCGTCAAAAACAGGGAAAGTCCGAGAAACTATGACAGCCAAGAGGCGGTTAGGGAGACACAATGACTCAATGTAATGTGGTGTCCTGGATGGGACGTTAGGTAAAAACCATGGAAATCTGAATAAAGTACGGACTTCAGTTGATAATAATGTGTCAATATCGGTCTATTCATTGTGACATTTGTCACAAATGTATCATATTAATGTAAGATATTAACAATAAAGGAAACTGGGTTCAGGGTATGGGGGGACACTTCCTCAGTGATCTTTACAACTTTTCTGTAGATCTAAACTATTCTAAAATGAAACCTTCATTTTTAGAGAAGTATATATTGTGCAGGATAACTGCCTTTCTTCCCTTGGGATTCAGTCTGCTCTCTGCCCCTCTGGGTGCGCTCACTTGTCCAAAGCCTTCCTAACACTTACACATCCGATTCCAACCTCCCTTCCACGAGATGCTCCTGGATTAACCCGAGTGATGCCGCTTCTTGTCCCCCCTAAATAACCAGACCCACTTCTTGTCAGTGACCACAGTTCTAGACTATCCCTTGTCCCTGTCTTCCGACATGCATCCTTGTCCCTTTGCCAGGGCCGTAACACCTTGCTTGTATCCACTCAGGTCTTGATTTTTCTTGGTTCTCCCTCATCCATACATTCTGTACGTGTATATCCCTCATGGGGAACGCCTCTGAGTGTGGACCAGAAACCACCCAAATCAGCTTCACCTGGGGTATGGTTTCACCATGCACACCCCAAACCTACTGGACCCACCCACAGCAGGACCCACACACATTGTCTTAAACAAGAAGCACACAAAAGTATAAGAACTCTACAGTAGTTTCCAAGATAGAATCTGCAAAAGCATCCCAGGGACCTGTGGCTGGGCAGGGGCCGGCCCACCATGTACGAGAACAGCTCTGTTTTATGTTTTCTATTTCCCCATAAAGTTCCACATGTCCAGAGAAGCTGTGTGGATGGACACTTTGGACACCATTGCCCTTGCACCTGTGGGTCCAGGCTGGGCCTGGTATCATTCATGTGGGTCCTAGAATACATGACACGTGTGGACGGAGATGTGATGAAGCCAGAGGTGGAGGGAGGGAGCCGTCCCAGGACACTGCTATGGAGAGCCAGGTGCTTCCCTGGGCACAACAAAGCTTGTGCCCTGCTCCTCACTCTCAAGAGGGTCGGGAGCTCTAGGGACTTTGGGAGCAGTGGCAGAAAGGGCACTGAAGGGACAGCCTCTGGCTGTAATCCTCCTTCCGGCCAGAGGCGCACAGAGAAGATCCGGCCCATTGTACTCACAGGAGTGGAGTTTGAAGAGGAGCTTGACGGTGTAATCATACAGATGACTGCAGTCCAATATGACCTGGATCAGCGGGGCGAGGCGGCACTGCCCGGCTGCCGTCACGGACACCGAGCGGGACATGTCCAGGGAATTGAACACTAGGGAATAAAAGGGGACACAGGCAGTAGGGGATAAGAAACTGCAGGTGACCTTCTCAGAGGGGCAGAAGACAGGGTTCTGACACATGCCAAGGACCCGCTCTGTGCATATGCTATGTCATCGGACCGCAGTTACCCCTTACAACACTCCCGTGGGACAGGTACACATGGGAGGAAACAGGGTGAGTCCCCGGAAGGCAATCAGATGGGGAAAATAGCAAACATTAATCAGGACACGAAGGAGGGGATAATTCAGCCCTGGCTTCCTGGAGGCTTGCCACAGGGTCTTGGGACACCAAAAAGGGACACATGCAGGAGCCCTGGGTGCACAGGGCTGAGGATGAACCATCAGGATCAAAGGCTGCTGTCGGTCCCTGGGGGGCAGGTCAGCTGAAGGGCTGCCCTCCACTCTCTCGAGCTCCAGACAGCACGTTGCTCCCTCCCTGTCTTGCTCCACAGACCCCTCCACATTACCCTCTGTTCCCTTGTTCTTTTTTTTTTTTTTTAAAGATTTTATTTATTTATTTGACAGAGAGAGAGAGACAGCGAGAGAGGGAACACAAGCAGGGGGAGTGGGAGAGGGAGAAGCAGGCTTCCCGTGGAGTAGGGAGCCCGAGGTGGGGCTCGATCCCAGGACCCTGGGATCATGACCTGAGCCGAAGGCAGACGCTTAACGACTGAGCCACCCAGGCATCCCCCTTTTTAAATTTATTTTAGGGAGAGAGAGAGAACACAAGCAGGAGGGGCAGAGAGAGAGGGAGAGAGAATCCCAAGCAGACTCCACGCAAAGCGCAGAGCCTGATGCGGGGCTCGATCCTACGACCCTGAGATCACCGAAACCAAGAGTTGGATGCTCAACTGATTGCACCACCCAGGCGCCCCGTACCCCTTGTTCTTAAACCAAGCAACCAGATGCCTGGCCGTGGACACTCAGTGCACATCACTGGCCAGAGCCGAACTCCTTCCTGCAGTGGCTGCCCACCACCTGCAGAGACTCCACCATGGCCAGCATCGAGAAAAATCAGTGAGCCCGACTGCCCCAGAGGAAAGCCCAGAGCAGCTGTGCTCAGCCGTCCCTCACTGCACGATTCCCTGTTAACTGGCTTACTCTGGCAGCTGAAAAAAAAAAAAAAATCCCAAACAGTTCTAATGAAAAGGCAGCTTTTCTTTTTGACACAAATTAAAAGCAGCTGTCACTGCTAGGCGGCCATCCATCCAAGTTCACGGACTTCCTTGGGCTCCACTCTGGCAAGGGATCACAGACCGCTCCATCTTCCAGCCCCCCCGCCACTTGCCAGGAATGCCCTTTGGCATCCGGTAACATCTAGAGCAGTGTGACCGGGGACAAGTTACTCAACCTCTCTGTGCCTCCAGATGGTCTTCTGTAAAATGCAGGGGGTTCTAAGAGCACGTACCTCGAAAGGGTCTTGTGCGTATTCAAGGACAGGGTTGTGTAAAGTGCGGAGCACTGCAGTGATTCTCGGTGTTGGCTTTGAGATTGATTAGCATCACCTGGGAAAATTCAAAATCTAATGTTTCCCAGCAACTCCCCTACCTCCCATTCTGTTTTAGTTGGTCTGGGGTAGGGTTGGGGCATCGGTAGGTTTCAAAAGCCCCCCAGGTGATTCTAACATGCAGCTAGGGTTGAAAGCTGGATTTCCTGGCTGAGTGGTTCTCGTGAAGCAGAACTGTGCAAAAGAATTCTGTGATGGCGTAAGTGTCCCTATGAGCCATTCAGTATGGCGGCCACATGGGGCTACCGGGTGCCTGAAATATGGCTAGTGCAACCGAGGACCTGACTTTTTGATGTTATTCAATTATAACTTATTTAAATAGATGTAATCTAATTAATGTAATTTAAATTAATTTAAATAGGCGCTACCTATTGGACAGTGGCTACCATATTGGACAGTGGCGACCATATTGGACAGTGTAGACCTGGCTGGGGAGGGAGTAGGCTGCTAAAATGCAGATGGCTGGGCCCCACCCTCAGAGATTCAGATTCAGTAGGTCTAGGGTGGCACCAGGGGCTTTGCATTTCTAACAAGTTCTCAGGAGATGCTCATGGTGCTGGTCCAGAGGACCACACTTGGAGAACCGTTGCAAGCGCTGGAAATAAATGTTAACTGTAACTGGCCCATGTTTCCCACAGGTGAAAACCAGGGGCACCTGAGGGTACTGGCTGGCACCTTGTAGGGTCACAGACTAGGACTCAGAAGCTGGAGGGATTTCTTCCAATGCCAGTTCCCCTGGTTTTTGCGGCACACAGTAGGGAACTGGGGACGGGATAGGGAGCGGGGGAGATGAGTGGTACAGGGCTCTTGATTCCGAATCAGTGCTCGCTCAGGGGCAAGAAAGCCACCACCATTTAACCATGTTGGGGTTTGTGCCAAGACTTGGGGTAGCTGCTTCCCCCTAGAAAACTCAAAGTGGCTGATTCACTCCTGACAGTCCCACAGCATTGGGCTGGATATTGATACCGCT
Organism: Phoca vitulina; assembly: GCF_004348235.1. Taxonomy (NCBI): domain Eukaryota; kingdom Metazoa; phylum Chordata; class Mammalia; order Carnivora; family Phocidae; genus Phoca; species Phoca vitulina. The sequence continues at coordinate 2,651,396 of NW_022589748.1, read as the reverse complement.
TTATGAGCACTGTTCCCCTGTCCTTTCCTCACTGCTGTTTATCTGAAGCACGCATTCTTGAATTTTGTTGAACACTGGGCTAGAATGGAGGGAAGTACTCAAAGATGAGTAGGACATGGTTCCAGATTCCAGGGAGGAGCTCAGCATCCAGTGGTATTAATACAAGTGATCAACACATATAAAAACAGCCAGGGAGGGGTGTCTGGGTGGCTCAGTGGGTTGAGCGTCCAACTCTTGGTTTCGGCTCAGGTCATGATCTCGTGGGTCGTAGCATCGAGCCCCAAGTTGGGCTCCATGCTCAGCAGGGAGTCTGCTTGAGATTCTCTCTCTCCCTCTCCCTCTGCCCTTCCCACTCATGCTCTCTCTCTAATAAATAAATAAATCTTTAACAAAATAAAAAATATTTAAAAAAATGCATCCATACTATTTCTCCTACCTGGCTGGGAACACCTTAGGGCAGGGATTCTATTTTGTGTTTCACTTTTACTTCTCTACTGACCTTCTTCTTTCTCCTGCAAATCACGGTTCCCACCTGGTTGGGGTGATCCTCTCACATCCAGCACTGAACTGACTGGCCGAAGTACGAAGGCATTTGCCACCCTGGCCCAGCCCTGGCCCAGCGCTGGCTGGTATCAGGCCAGTTCTAAGTAGCTGCTTACATGCCAAAGGAAGGTATAATTCAGGGGGAGAGAGTGTCTGTTTTTCCTGAGAAAATCAGAGCCTCCAGAGTGGGTCCCACATGTCCAAATGCTGAGAAAGTCACCAAGCTTGTGCATAAATACTCCTAGCTTGGAATCCACTCTTTCATGGAGCTGGGCACTTGTTGCGGAGCATCTTGAATCTTAGGAAACGGGCTTTTCTGTTCCCCAGGAGAGAAGGGGGAGTCATGCTGGCAGGTGTGGGAAGAAGGGACAGCAAAGAGAAGGGAACGGACTGCTTCCTTCCTGATTCCGGTCAGGGAAGTGTTGGGGGCTGACAGCCTGGAGGCACCAGAACTCTCAGCGAAGGGAGCCTGGAAGGGCGGCCGATTCTCCTTGCTAGTGGAAAGGGGCTTCGTGGGCCTCCCACATGGACTTGGCCAACAACTCAACTCGACCAGCTGGTCGACCCTGGCTGCCGACCAAACAGCACACAGCAGCCCCTCCTCCTGAGCAGCAATCCATCCCGAGTGCCAACCCAGCTGAGTGGCAGACAAAGCACTGGCCAGCTCGGGGGCCACAGTCCGAAGGTTATCAAAGAGGTCAGACCTGTCTTCGGGCTCTGGGAGGCCTGGGCTTCCAGAGGGAGGCCCGCAGGATGGGGAGCATGGTCGTTCTGCTCAGAATGAAATCACCGATTCTGAAAACACCCACGAGCTCCAGCCTCTCCCTGCACCAGGGGCGAGGAGAGCAGAGATAGGGTATGGATATTCCCATTTCCTGACCTGTGCTGCATAACCTCGTAGGGAGAAGGGGGCTAGGACGGCTGGTCTAAGCCGGGAGCAAAGCTCAGAATTAGGCAATTCCCATGACAGCTTGGGCCAGATGGGAGGGAGAGACTCACCAGTTTGGAAGAGATTAAGTTCACACTCCAGGTAGTCAAACATCTCCACTGTTAGCTGGAAACTGGACACAAGAGGAGAGAGAGCTTATATTCCAGAGCCTGAGGCCAGCGCTTCACCTGTCCCCTCCCCCCTGCTCTGTGTTGCTGTCTCTGTCCCCAATGCATACGTGCGTGCACACACAGAGACACGCCCACCCCCCACACCCAATCCTTAGCCCCCACCCACGTGGGTCTTAAGGCCATTTGAAGATCAAGCAGGGTGAATTCCACAGTGATGGTGGCAGAGGGGAGGGCAGGTGCCATGCTGGGTGGGGAGGGCAGTGGGTGACACCGAGAATCGAACCCTGGGCAGCCTGGAAGGATTCTGGATGAGGCACCAACACTAAGTGGCCCCACCCCAGCCACTGCCCTTGCCATCAGGCCCTGTGTGACAACATCGAGCTTTCTTCCCTGCTGGGTCCCCAGCATGAGGACGGCCACTCACAAGTTGTTAACGTCGCTCTCTCCAGCCTCATCCAGCTGCCGGTCGCTCATCTGAAGGTTGCCTGGGAACCTGGGATTCTGGAAAGGGAGGCAGAGGAATGGCAGTCGGGACAGGGCACCTCAACTAAGCTGACGTCGGGCAGCAGCAGGCTTGATTCTGCTCGTGCAGCTACCCACACCCTTTGTGGGGGATGTGTCACTGCACACAGACCCCCTGACCAGCTCACAGCAGAGAATATCCACTACCCATCATCAGAGGTGAAGGCTCCATCCCGTACCTGGGAGCCAGGATAGGGCTCTGCCCTAACAGTTCATGTCCTGGAACATTCTTCTAAAGATGCTCTCCGGCCCTCCAGTGAGGCCCAGTGTGACAGTGGCCGGCCCTCGACCATCCACGAGGCGCAGACAGTCCCGCATTTATGTATCCCCAGTACATTCTGAACCCCACCCATGCTTCCCTCTGTCCTTCGGCCGCTTCCCGAAGCTGCCATTGTGAGTTCGGGGAAGGCAAACCCATTTTCATATTGGCATTATCTCTTCCCCAGCGTGGCCTGCCTGGAGTGGTTGGAACACAAGGCAAAGGGAAAGGTGCAGACGGGCACTGATGGGTGGCCAGTCAAGGGGGTCTCAATTCCACGGAGAATACTTTAGGCTCTGAAGACATAAATCCTCCACTGCACACCTCCTGGCTCTTCCCTCTGCCCTGGCCGCCCCCTCCAGCCCTCAGGCTCCCCCCCCCCCCCCCCAGGGCTCCTCTGTCTCAGAGCCGGCCAGTTCCTTGAGCGCCCCCTTCTGGCCGTATTTAACCTCGCTCAGTCTGGACAGAGACCTGTTCTTGTGTCCTTCGCCCTTCTTGCTGCCTGTTCTTCCACCACACTGCAGTCAAAACCCTGTGAGCCTGGGTCTTTGTTCGAGGACCAGCTGCCAACATCCCTAGAGAAGGACTCAAAGCTGGAGTCCCCTTTAATCATGTTCTCCAACCTTAGTGCCCCTTCCTGGTCCTGGCCACTGGCCCGGCTCCTCACCGCCCTGGTCCGTGCCTTCCTCCTTACATCCCCGGATCTCCCTCAGCATCTTGCTTCCCACTCCCTCCCCCGTTTTGAATGTGCCAGCTATCCTTCCATTCCTCCTGCTTCAAAAGAGGAAGGGCCAGCCTCTCTCCTGACTTGGGATCAGCCCTCCTTGTGCGCTATTTGATCAGATCTAGGTTCTGGTTCATTCTGTCCCTCATGGAAGGAGTCCTGATTGAGCACCTGTTCTGCGCTAGATGCTGGGCAGGGCACAGGGCACAGGACACAGGACACGAGGAGACACACACACCTGTCCTCTGTCCTCCCGGAGCTCGGAGTCCAGAGCACCCGTGGCCTCACTTGCTTCCCTGGGCTCCTGCACTTCTTGCAATCGCCCAGGTTGTTCCCACGGGCCCCACATCTCCGTAGCTGTTGCCCCCCACCCCTCCTGCCAGTCTTCAGAGCCCCCACCACTCTGGCCTGTCCCGGGGACCACCGTCCTAATCTGGCTCTCACCGTCTTCCACTCTGAGTGGGATGCTCTCACACAGCTGCCCGGTCACCCCCTCCCCACTCTCCACCTGCCTGTTCCTCACACTGAGGTGGATCTGTGGCTCGTTCCTCAGGAACCCAAGATTGTGCTGGGCCTCAAGCCCTTCTGTCTGCAGCTGACCCTCTGCCTGGCACGGCCGCCCTGCCCTTCTTCAGTGGCCTTTCCTCTACCTGCAAGGTGGCAGACAAGGCTCTGGGGGCCTGGGGGAGGTGTGAGTGTATTCCCTGGGAGGGAAGGAGGGAAACGAACTGTGGGGCCAGAGGGCAGACCGGCAGACTGTATGTCCAACACCAGCTGCCCCTCCAGTTTGACACACTGTCTTTACAACGTGATTTCGACATTCCACCTTGGCTGGTGTGGTCCCTGTCCCACCCCCTTGAATCCAGGGACCCCTGTGACTGCCTCAGCCCATATAGGACAGTGGAAGGGATGCTCTGTGACTTCGAGGCTGAGTCTTATAAACGCCACGCACTTCTACCTTGTTCTCTTGGGAAACTGGCCGGGCTGCAAGGGAGTCCTCACAAGCACTGAGACTTCGTGAGGAGGGAGACGCCAGGCCACGTCCACACTGTCCCAGCTCCAGCCAGCACCGGACTGGGACCGCACGGGGGACCTGCAGCCTGCAACTGCCCAGCCCAGCCCTTCTGGAACATCCGACCCACAGAAGGCGTGAGAGATGATAAAAGGCTGCTCGTGTTTCAGCCACTGAGCTGGGGGTGAGCTCAGGTGTCCTGCCTTTGAGAAGCCTACCTGGGTGGCCGGTGTCTGGGCACGGCACCCCATTACAAGCTCCTGGACCATCTTGTGCATCTCTCAGTTCTGGTCCTCACTGGACTTGCCCGGCTTGTCTCCCAAGCAAATATGACTCCTGGAGGCCAGGCCAAAGTCCCTTCACCTTTCTCTCTTCAGAACCTAACCCAGTTCTGGGCTGCGGCAAGCACCCGGGTCCACACAAGCAGAGGGAAGGGTGGCTACTGAGCGGCAGGGGCTTTTTTGCCCTACAGGCCTGGGTTCAAGTCCCACCTCATCACCGAGGAGCTGCATGACAAGGCAAGACACTCGAGCACGCTCCCAGTTTCATTTTCCTAGGCTGTAAGAATACCGCCTTCTTAGGGTCGCGGCGAGGATTAACCAGGAATGACTAGCACAGCAGGGTGGGTTCCGTGAATCAGAGCCTCCTCCTTCCCCCGAGTCCATAAGAGGTAAATCTCCTCCCTTCCTCATTTCCAATGCCAGCTCCCCGCTCTGCTTCCATGCCATTCCTGCCCACCCCTGCTCCATCCACACCCTCCCTCCACCGTCTGCCTCGATCCGCTTCCTTCATCTTCCCCTTCCACGCCATGGCCCCGCATCATCTCAGAAGGCCTCTGGTTCCTTCTACAGGCTCGTGGGACCGCTGCGCACTGTGACACGGTGCCGCAGGTACGTAAGCCTCCTCCCCCCGATGGACCTGGGCACTCCTGCCGAGCAGACCCTTACGTGCCACCAGGTTACCCAGCACGATGGTTTTACCTGCATTCAGCGCATTAGAAAGACCGTCTAAGGCCACAGATGGATGCAAAGAAGGTTCTGTGTGGGAACTCACTACATAAAAGGAAGGGACTGTTTTTATTCACAGTCAAGGCAGTGCTTCTGAAACATTTTCCTAAGGCAGCCTAGTGGATAGGGGTCCTCTCTGCAAAATGGGGAATAAAAAGGTGCGGAAAATGTGGGCCAGAATCCCAGTCCCAAGTCCCACTGCAGCCATCCTATAAAATACCTTCCTCTCACTGGATGTGGTATAAACACTCCCTGAGGGGCCCGGGCCACCTTATTCCCGGAAAGACCTGAGAGTTTGGCCCACAGAGGTGGCCGGGGTGGGGAGGTTGTGGGGGGGAGGGATGGGGGTGGGGGGCCTGTATGCAGAACCGTTGGCAGACTCACTTTGGTGTGATATTCCATCTTCGTTCTTAGCAGTCTGAGGTAGATGCTGCAGAGCTGTCCATACCCCTCGCTCAGGTGGCCCTTTCGGGAAAAGAAGAGAAAGCAGGGTATCAATACTAACATTTGGGGGAGAGACTGACAGCCAGGACTTCTGTTTTCAACAATAGATATATTTTTTTCTGATACTGAAAATAACAAATGGCCATTGTGGAAAATTCTGGAAGATACACACAAGCACAGGTACAAACAAATCACCCTTAATCTAAACACCAGATAGAATCATGGTGAACATTCTGGAGTACAAAATGTTATTTTATTTAATCTTTTTTCAATTTAAACAGACATTTTTTTAAAGTTTTATTATTTAAGTAATCTCTACACCCAACATGGGGCTCAAATTCATGATCCTGAGAGTAAGAGTCGCATGTTTGGGGAGCCTGGGTGGCTCAGTCGGTTGAGCGTCCAACTCTTGATTCTGGCTCAGGTCATGATCTCGGGGTAGTGGAATCAGTGATCGCTGATCACTCATTGCAGAGTCTGCTGGAGATTCTCTCTCTCTCCCTCTGCCCCTCTGTCTGCTTTTGGCTCAGGTCGTGATCCTGGAGTCCCAGGATCGAGCCCCACATCAGGCTCCCTGCTCAGTGGGGAGTCTGCTTCTCCCTCCCCCTCTACTCCTCCCCTGCTTGTGCTTGCTCTCTCTCTTTCTCGCTCACTCTCAAATAAATAAAATCTTGAAAAAAAATGAAAAAAATAAATGTTTAATAAATGCATAAAATCTTTAAAAAAAAAAGGTCACAGCTCTTCTGACTGAGCCAGCCAGGTGCGCCTAAAATAATGTAGATGTTATTTGTTCAAGCTGTTTTAGGTTCTCAGCAAAATTGAGCAGAAAGTACAGGGATCTCCTATATACCCCCTGTTCCCACGTATACAAAACTGTGCCCACTGTCAACATCAGCACCAGAGTAGGACATTTGTTCCAACTGACAAACCTTCCCTGATACATCATTATTGTCCAAAGTGAAGTTTACCTTAAGAATCACTCTTGGTGTGGTACATTCTATGGGTTTTGACAAATGGATAACGTCCTGTACCTACCATTATGGTATCACACACAATAGTTTCACTGCCTTAAAAATCCTGTGTTCCACCTTTATTTTAAAATATAAAATGGAGTCCATTTTTTAACTTAATATACTTCAATTTTTTCCCTATCTTCTCAAATTTTCTTCTGTTTCATTATTTTTAGTGATATTTTTAATGATATTTTTATTGAGTATATACTGTAATTTATCAAACGAACTCCCTACTGTTGTACGTCTTAGTTACAGGCATTTTTTTTTTTTAAAGATTTTATTTATTTATTTGACAGAGAGAGAGATAGCGAGAGCAGGAACACAAGCAGGGGGAGTGGGAGAGGGAGAAGCAGGCTTCCTGCTGAGCAGGGAGCCCAACGCGGGGCTCGATCCCAGGACCCTGGGATCATGACCTGAACCGAAGGCAGACACTTAACAACTGAGCCATCCAGGCGCCCTGCAGGCATGTTTTTCTATTATAAGCTATATTGCAATGAATGTTCTTACCATATAATCTTGTGTACCAACACGAGAACTTCCTTTGCATGACTTCTAGACAAGGCTTCTGATTTAAGAATTTTAAGTCTCCCACCCTGAGTAATCACAGTCTGGTCATAGGCTATTTCCTTCCTCCTGTCTCTCTATCTAAGTGCAGGAGAGGAAGCACCTCTTCCAGATGGACTCCAGCCGACTGAGAGCAGCTAGAGCATTCTACGTGGGATGGGGATGGAAATGGGGACAGATCCCAGATCCCAGCTGAGGACAAATAAGCCTTCCCGTGGAATCTGCCCATGCAGTCATGTCCTGGGTGCCTGAGAAGAAGCTGGAATTAGCAGCGTGATGCTTGCAAGTCCCAGATGCACACAAAAGTGTGGGGGGGTAGGGGCACAAAGAACCCTTGAGCCAAACAGCTGTGGTTCCCACATGAGCTCTAACTTCTACATCTCTGGGTGCATCTACATCCTCTAGAGTAGAGGAACCCCACTGACACATGCCTCGAAGGGCACCAAAGGGAGTGGGGTCATCAGAGGAGGTTAAAAATATCAATGCCAGAGATTAGACTATTTCCTAATGTATTAGTTTTCTATGAAAAATCGTATTTTATGAATTGTACATTGTACTTGTTCGTCATGGAAAAATTAGAAAGTAGTGGAGAGCAGACAAAGTGAAACTATGGTTATCATCGAAGACAACTATATTTCACATGAAAAGGCACCAGGATCAAAAAGCAAAAGATGAATCAGTCATAGACTTCAATGTAAAACATAAAACTATAAAAGTCATAGGAGGTAACAGATGACCTTGGGTACGGCAATGACTTTTTAGATAGAACACCAGAGTCACGTTCCATGAAAGAAATAATTGATCATCAAGCTGGACTTCATTAAAATTAAAAAAAGTCTGGAAAAATCACTGTCAAGAGAATGAGAACCCACAAACTGGGACACATCTGATAAAGGACTGTTATGCGAAACATATAAAGTACTCTTAAAACTCAACAACAGGGGCGCCTGGGTGGCTCAGCCGTTAAGCGTCTGCCTTCGGCTCAGGTCATGATCCCAGGTCCTGGGATCGAGCCCCACATCGGGCTCCCTGCTCCCCAGGAAGCCTCCTTCTCCCTCTCCCACTCCCCCTGCTTGTGTTCCCTCTCTCTCTATGTCTCTGTCTGTCAAATAGATAAATAAAATCTTAAAAAAAAAAAACACTCAACAATAAGAAGATAAACAGCCTGATTAAAGAAATGGGCCAAAGACCTTAACAGACACCTCTCCAAAGAAGCTAGCAAATGAATGTACGAAGAGATGCTCCCCATCGTATGTTACCAGGAAACACAAATTAAAACAACACTGAGATACCAGTACACACTTGTGAGAATGGCCAAAATCCAGAATACTGATAACACCAAATTCCGTGAGGATGTGGGCCACAGGACCTCTTGCTCATTGCTCGGTGGGAATGTAGAATGGTGCAGCCACTTTTGAAGATTTTATTTATTTATTTGACAGAGAGAGACACAGCGAGAGAGGAACACAAGCAGGGGGAGCGGGAGAGGGAGAAGCAGGCTTCCCGCCAAGCAGGGAGCCCGATGCGGGGCTCGATCCCAGGACCCTGGGATCATGACCTGAGCTGAAGGCAGACACTTATCGGCTGAGCCACCTAGGTGCCCCTAATGCAGCCACTTTTGAAGACGGTTTGGCAGTTTCTTATAAAACTAAACTTACTCTTACCACACAAATCAGCAATGGCACTCCTTGGCTTTTGCCCAAAGGAGTTGAAAACTTATGTCCAAACAAAACCTGTTCATGGGTATTTATGGCAGCCTTATTTATAACTGCCAAAACGTGGAAGCAACCAAGACATTCCTTAGTTGGTGAATGGATAAACTGTGGTACAGTCAGACAATGGGATATTACCGAGCACTAAAAGTGAAATGAGCTATCAAGCCCTGAAAAGACATGGAAGAACCTTAACTGCATGTTATTAAGGGAAAGAAGCCAATCTGAAAAGGCTACATACTGTATGATTCCAATTCCATGACATTCTGGAAAAGGCAAAACTGTGGAGACAGTAAAAAGACCAGTGGTTGCCAAGAGCTGGGGGAGGAGGGGAGGGATGAATAGGTGGGGCACGGAGGATTTTTGAAGCCAGTGAAACTATTCTGTGTGATACCACTGTGATGGGTACAATGTCCTGATACATTTGTCCAAAGCCACAGAATATACAATGCCCCAACACCACAAGTGAACTATGATGCAAACTACAGACTTCAGGTGATTATGATGTTATCAGTGAAGGTGCATCACTTGTAACAAATGTTACTATGTTGGCAGAGGATGTTCATAAAGGGGGACACTACACGTGTTTGGAGGCAGGGGGTATATTGGAAATCTCCATACTTCCTGCTCAATTTTGCTGTGAACCTAAAATTTGCTCTAAAAAAAAATAAGGGGGTCCCTGGGTGGCTCAGTCAGTTAAGTGGCCGACTCTTGATTTCGGCTCAGGTCATGATCTCGGGGTCGGGGGATCGAGCCCTGAGTTGGGCTTCGTACTCAGCGAGGAGTCTGCCTGAGATTCTCACTCTCTCCCTCTGCCCCTCCCCCCACTGAGGTGTGCACGCTCTCTCTCTCTCTCTCTCTCAAATAAATAAATAAATCTTTAAAAAAAATTAGGTCTTAATTAAAAAAAAAAAAAGTAAAAAGGTTTCTAATATCCAAAAACTCTCAGCCACGTGGAAGAGAACACTACATAGGAAGCAAGGCCTAAAAGAATTCCAGTTTGGATAACAAGTCAGGCTAGGTATCTGGGTTGACCTTCCCATTGAAAACTACTAAAATATTGGGTAAAATATTTAAAACTTCTTTTTGAAGGCATTAATGAACTAATGAGAGGCTAAGGAATCCTCAGGCCAGGGACTGAGTCCATATAGGTACCAGGTGAATAAGTGGAATGCTGGGGTGATGGAGTTGGTGGGGACGGGGGTTTTGCCACACCACGTGAACCAGGTGGTGAATAGGAGGCAGGGCTCTGGCCTGCCCACGTTGAAGAGTCTGGTGGAAGAGGCAAAGACTGCTTCCCTGGGGTAGAGGAACCAAGGGTGAACTGGAAATAACGTAGATCCCAGCACTCCTACACCAAAAGAGTCCTCCCTGAGGACCTCAAACCACTGTTACGATCAGAGGGAGGGAAAAACAACTTCTGGGAATTGGACCCAGGAGCCAGAGCTCAAGGGGCTCTGCCTGGAATTCACAAAACCTTAAATTGAGAATTTAATTTAGAGAGATCTCAATGGAAGGAAATGCCCGTTCTCTCTGGAGGAACCTGACTTGAAAGAGTTCCCACAAATACAATTCCCAGGAAAATGAGCAATGCACAGTAAAAAAGAAGCACAAAAAGAAACTCCACAGCATGAACAACATTCATCAAAAACAACGGATGGCAGGAACAGATCTTGAGGGGCTTTAGATAACGGAAGTATAAGAAATGATATATGAGGTCACTGTCTAATTTGTCTAAGTAAATAAGAGGCTGTTTCAAAATACATGCAGGACACAAGGAATCATTAAAAATGACAAGCAGATTTGGGGGGAAAAAAAGAACTCCAAGAAATAAAAGCTAGACTAAAATTATAAATCTTATGAAGAGGTTTAACAACAGATTAGACCTAGCTGAAAAGGGATCAACAAATGAACTGAAAGCTAGATTTACTGAAATTACCCAGAATGCTGTAACGAGGCAAACGGGTAGAAAACGATGAAACAGGGGTTTAAAGACATGGGGTGAGGGGGGCACTTGGCTGGCTTAGTCGGTGGAGCATGAAACTCTTGATCTCAGGGTCATGAGCTCAAGCCCCATGTTGGACGTAGAGCTTAAAAAAAAAAAAAAAGGCACTGGGGTATGGAGTGGGAAAGACTGACATAACCAAAGTCTCAGGGGTAAATATGGAGTGGAGCAAAGGTGATAGTTGAATAGACAGAGAATTTTTTGTAACTGATAAAAGGTATTAACCCACAGATTCAAGAAGTCTGAAGAATCCCAAATAAATTTGCACCTATTCCTAGTAAGGTCTTAAAGTGGCCAGAGGAAAACCAGATTTGCTTTTAAGAAGGGACAATGACTCTGATAGCCAGCTTCATGGAAATGATGGCATCCAGAAGTCAGTGGAAGGATATCTTGAATAACATCATCCATGTGCTGAGAGAAAATAAATGTCACCCAGAATAACTGTCACCCAGAGAGAGTATCTTCCACATAGGAGAGTGAAGTAAAGACATTCCCAAACAAGTAAAATCAGTTATTTGCCACCATGAGATTCTCACTAAAGGAAATAATTCAGGCAGAAAAAAAAGTGACCCCATATGTTAGAATGCAAATGTAAAGAAAGAAAGAGGACAGAATAAAACAATTAAAATAAAATATCTTATAGTCTAAAAAGAAAAACAAAACCAAAATTAAAATACATGACAACAATAACATACAAGCTTAGAGGAGGGCATGGACTGAAAATATTCTAAGGTCTTTGTGTTACAGAGGAAACAGCTAAAGACATGAATTTTAGCTCTTGATAAACTAAACATGCATTTTGTAATTATTGGATAACATACCAAAGGGTAAGAAATAAAAGCAGAGTTAAAAAAAAATCTCCTAACTAGTAATAAGGGGAGAATGGGACGAGAAAAAAAATACCCAATCAATCCAAAGAAGATAAGGAATGAAGAAAAACGGAAACAAGACAGAAGGGGCAAAGAGAAAGCACAAACTAAGATGGAAGGTATAAATCTAAAAATATTTTGCGTTATAATAAACATAAATGGGGTAAATGTACAGCTAAAAGACAAAGACTGCCATCTTGACGAAAAGCAACAACAAAATCCAACTAAATGCTATTTATAAGGGACTTTTCTAAGACACAGAATATAGAAAAGTCAAAAGTAAAAGGGTGGAAAAAGATACACCAGGCAAATTCTAACAAAAAAGAAGAAGACCCAAGCTTTCCATGTTTCGAGATATAACTGAAAGCTCTCCAACATGCACCTGGGAGGTTTGGGAACAACTCTCAGCTTTGTTCAGACCAACTAGCCTGTGATGTAGGAAAAGCTGCTTCCCTCTCTGGGCCTGTATTTTCATCAGCATTGGGTGGACTGGATGCCACAATTGCTAACTGTGAGTAGAAGTAAGAATTTGAAGGAAAGGGCCAGAGCTCTCAACCAGTGGGGGCAAACAGACGTATCAGAATCAACCCAAGAAAGTCTTCAAAATGCAGATTATGCACCATCAATACACATACTCCTTGGTATGTGTATTGATACACATAAAAACCTTCTTTTCCAATTGATTCCAATACCACCACCTACCTCCTCCCCCATCCTAAGGCACTGAGAATCTCTAGATTCCCAGGGAAGAAGGGAAAGAAAAGGTACTGGCATTAAGAATTGGGAATGCTAGTTCTCAATGTACTGTGACCCACATGGGACCAGCAGAAGGAAAGACACAGGAATTGTGGCAAAGTCACTGCTGAGGGATCCAATGCCTAGAGAGCGTTACGATGTGAGGTTCCATTGGCAGGAGAAACTCCCAGGCCCTAGAACTTCCCTACAGCTTTAGGGTCCCCAGGTAAGACTGTGGATATCATGGTACTATTTGGGGCCATTGCTGACCCCTCCCTGATGGTCATGAGAGAAATCCTAAGCAAGTTGAAAGAGATGAATTCATTCCATTCCACAGTCCTTGTTCTGTGGCCTCTGGGGAAGGAGAAGCAGGTGCAGGTGGCCCCCGGGTGCATCTCCAAACTCACCCACATCCTGCTCATGTCACTCAATTCATTTTTGTATCTCAGGGAGTCCTTCAGGACCTGGAGAGGGAAGAGAAGAGCTGATGAGAGAAGAGAAGGCAAGGAGACAGAGGATGGTGTAAGATGGGGCTGGGGTGGGCAGAGAGGCTGACAGACAGACAAGTCTACCTCCAACCAGCAACCTAAAGGCCAGGAGAAGGGGGCAGCTGCGCCCCCCCCAGTGCCGGAGTGGACAGTGCCCCTTTCCCCCAGGCGATCCCACTTTCCCCACATGGGTCCCCGGCCCCCTGGCCAGCCCTGCAGTCCCAGGAACTCACGTTCGGGTGTCCATCTCGGAGGAGTTTGTGAAACACGTGGCAGAACTTCCAGCAGAGGACAGCGTTGCTAGAGAGGGGCAGCCGGTTGACAACAGACCAAAAGGTCTGTGCCCCTTTCTCATGGTGGGTGCCCAGTATGCATGGTGAGGGGGGGGGGTCATGGAAAACAAAGGCATGGATGGGCCTTTTCCAGTTTGTAGAAGCGTGCTCTGGGCCAGTGGCGGTCCTGGTTTGCCTTTAGCAGGAAGATGCTTTGGTTGAAAGAAGGGCTTTGCTGTGGGAGGAAGACTCTGCCCTTCCCCTGGGTTTGGCTAAGGGTGTGATGGGGCCTTTCGGGGAATAATAACAGCTCACATTTTAGCAATACATTACAGTGTCTCAAAGTTCTTTCTTATCCAGTATTCAGAAGTGAGGGCAGGCTTCAGCTCTTCATCAGGGGCCCTGGCCCTGGTGGGGACACCTCGGCTCCTCTTCCAAGCAGCACCTGACTCCTCTCCATACAGGCACTCTGCTCTTTTCTGTGATTTATTTCCTTATTGAAGTATAGTCGGCACCCAATGTACATTCATTTCAGGTATCCGACATAGCGATCAGACAACTTCACATATAGCTACGGTCTGTCACCAGATGACACCATTACAATACCATTGACTATATTCCCAATGCTGTACCTTGCATCCCCCCTGATTTAGTCATTCCATAACTGGAAGCATTTCCCCAAAACTTAAAATGACTCTTATACCCCCCCCTTTCCATAAACCTTCTTGGTTTATGCTTCTTGGTGCACGCATTTCCCTATACCTTGAACTCGCTGTATATGGAATCCTGGGACCACATCCACCCGAGATCCAATTTCAAATGCACCCACAGACTCCCTGCCACAACCTGCATGTAATAAACGTCCATCTGGTCTAGTGTGATTTCAAGTTAGCGCTTACATGGGCCTCACACACCCAGCAACTGGGCACCATCAACTCCAAGTGTAGGTCTTTCCCCAGAACTACAAGCTTCTTTGTCAAGGCTCAGGTAAGAAGCGGGGTGCCACGCAGGACAGAAAGACCTGCCTCGGGCCAGAAACTCTATGATTCATCTAGAACACATGTTGTTTTGCTTCTGAGCTAGAAGGTATCAACAAGTTCCTTCCCCAAACTGAAATTTGCATTTCAAGGGAGGGTGGGCTTGAACACAGACTTCTGGGTCTGGAAGCTGATGTCAGCTTTTGGTCTTAGAGGGGTTTCTGAAATAACTACGGTTTCCCTTAAAGCACAGTCCCCTCAGGCTAGATGGAAGCCAAGAGGAGAGCTGGACAGCTTGCAACCCCTCTCACGGGCTGACTTCTCACGGCAGACTGTGGTTACTTTACCGGAAGTGGGAGCAGGTGTAGAGCTAGCCAGGCACCCCGACTTTGAGAGGCAAGGAGACCTTTCTGTCCTTTGATTTCATAAGCATTTTAATGCACCCACTGCATGTCAGGCAGGCACTCAGGGATATAAAAAAATAAATAAAACTCAGTCCCTAGCCCTCTGGGAGTGGATACACGGTGGGGGGGGGCGGGGGGGCGGGGGGGGGGGCAGTTAGACACCCAGGATAAATGGCTGTCTGAACAGCACTTCTGACGTCAGATTTCCAAATGCTTATTCAGCTGGGATTGAGAGGGGCTGACAGTCTCCAAAAAAATCAATAAAGAATAAATGTTTTGCGGTATCTTTAGGCTTTAAAACCCTACTCTTTGGAGTTGAGCCTTTTAACATTTATCCACCTCTTAGAAATGGTGAAGCAGAGAAACTCACGGAAGGTGAGAGTGGGAATGTTAGACCTTTGAAATCTTCTTCGGCCAAGTCTTTCATTTGACAGACAAGGGGACGAAGGCTCACGGAGGCCCCGCTGGACCCACTCGAGGCTCCAGAGCGAGCCAGACTGCTGCCGAGGTGGGATTCCAGAACCTCCTTGTGGTGCCCCTTCCATCACCCCGGGTAGCCTCCCTGGAAGGCTGTGATGTGGCCCAAGCACACTGGCCTCGATAACAGTCTCTTATTTCATATCTCAATCGGACGGATCAGTATTCTTAGCAGATGGGGGTCAGGACCAGGTCATTCCCCCTGAGAAAGTCATCGGGGCTTTTCTTGACTTGGTAAAGCAAGGGAACTGTGCCTTTCTGGGGATAAAAGGGCAAGGTCTAACTAGGCTCACGGTCAGGCCAGGTTTCTGGGGTACCTGGGAGACGTTCTAGAGCCCCCAGCCTGCAGCAAAGCCCTAAAGTCCAACCAAAGTATCTTCCCACCAAAGACAAGCTGCTTACCCACCAGTAAAGAGCAGTACGTGCTGTTAGCAATGCTTCCCAATGGCCTGCTATGGGCTAGGCATCCTGCTGGCGGGGCAGGGCTCCTCTGGCCACCGTACCCGGAGGGTCTCCTCCAGGGGCTGAGGTGGGATGGCTTCCACAGGAGCTGTTCTGACCCGGCCGTTACTGCCACCACAAGAAGCCCAGCCTCCGCTTGCTCCGGGCTGTACCCTGCTCCTCCCCGGCACACACACAAACAATGGCTTCGCCCCACTCGCGCAGCCTTGCCTTTGGAACTTTGGGGGTCAGCCCTCCAGCTCTTGGACTCTATCCGTCAAGGGCAGATCCCAAGGGATCCAACAGCCAGCATGCAGCCTGCACTTCCCTCCAAAGCCACACCCCACGAGGGTGGCTGCCTGGGGCCAAACTTGGCACGGGGTGGGTGCAGGAGTAGGGGGGTGGTGGTGAAAACCTCTAAGCCACCAGTTCTCTATGCTGCCGTGAGGTTCTTGTCTTCTGCCCGGCTGACTGTGCGTGAACCAGCTCACACTGGTGGATTTTATTTCCATGGCTGCGCATCTCCCCCCCACCCCCCCGGGGCATAAGGCAGCGGAGACCTTTGGCTTTTTGGCTTTCGAGCCCAGAGAAGGGGAGATGATCATGTTCCCAAGCGGGTGGTCCGTGTGGCCCCTATGGGCCAAGTGCAGGGTCTGGAGCGCTTTGACGATCGCTCCTGTGCCCCCAGGAAATCTCTCAAAGGGAAGTCCTACGAGGGGCGGGGTCCTTGGTAAGCTGTAAAGAGCTGAGCTAGGAGGTGGCTTTGGTCCCTTCACCCTGATGAACTGTGGTCTCAAAGGCCAGCGGCTGCCTACTGAGGCAGCTTAAACCCTGCAGGAGGCCTGGCCAATGGAGGGGTTCCCCTTCCTGCAGCTGAGCAAGGACACCTCGCCCTGACCTCAGCCCCCACAATTTGACCCGCCTCGGGGTTGGTCTTCCAAGCAACATCCAAAAGGATATTTCTGGCGTGTTTTTCCTTTACAGCCACTTCCTGCGTATTAATGGCCTTATTGATGCTGACAGTCTGAAAAACAAGAGGAAGGGGGAGGGGAACGGAGGCTGAGATGAATATGCTCCTAGTGTCTGAGACCCTCCCAGGCACCCCACCCCTTTCTCTCCCTGCAATGACTCCTCCCCAGCTCCCCGAGGACCCCTGTGCCCCACGGTCCCTGCACAGGGCCCCCAGTGGGGGGCAGAGGTGGGCAGCGCTCCCAGGCCAGCTGGCCCAGGCTGTCCTAAGGCAGCGGGCTTTGCTGCCTGGCATTGGCTGTGCCCAGCTGCTATGCCTGCCTGCCACTCATTCACTTGGCACAACAACATGGCAATTAAAGCCTGCACAAAGGGATGCTTTTCATCCCCCAGGGAAACATTATTTCTCCGGGAGCAGGAGGAAGAGGCGCTGAGATCAGGGAGCGGCTGTGGCCCAAAGGCCATCCAGCCGCCCCTCTCTCACCGCTAGAACCTTCCATGGAGACTTCCCTAGCTGGCCCGGGTCTGCAGGGGTCACTCTCATCTCTCGTTTTCCCCACTCCTGGGTATCTTCCAACCCTAACCAAATTCTCCTTTATTCCCTTACTTAAAGCGCATTAAAAATGTTCACTGCTTTCCAGTTGTGTTAAAAATCATAACTCTCTTCGGAATGTAGCCAGCCGTGTGTATAGACGAATACAACTTAACACAAACACACAAACGGGATCGTATCACGTGGTCTGTTTAAATATAGGTATTTTCCTTTTCCTGTTTTGCTGTGCTCCCCTTCCGTAGATGGTATGCACCTTGAGCCACATTAATGTGTTATGCATCACACACACACACACACACCCCTCTACCCACCAAACGGGTTAATTGTGCCACTGTTCTATAGAAATGGGATCGCCAAGTACAGACTTTTCTGCATCCTGCCTTTCTCACTTGAAAATATCTCATGAAAAATCCTCCAAGCGGGATGGCAAAATTCTAGCCCATTCTTTTTTTTTTTTTTTTCCTAGCCCATTCTTTAAAGAGACAGCATACTATTCCATGGTGCGGGTCGGTGTGATTTATACAAGCATTCCCATACCGGTAGGCAATCAGTTTTGCCTTTTTTTTTTTAACCATTTTAGTCAACATGCTTATACATGTATCCTTATTAATCGATGCCTTCATTTCCAACAGGTAGATTCCCAGGAGTGGGATACAGTGGGCAAAGCGTGTTGTTTTGTTTTGTTTTTTTAAACTTCTCATTATGGAAAGATCCAAACACAGACAAACATGAAGACTAATCCAATCGGCATGCACAGCCCCCAGCGTCAACCTTTATGAACACGCAGCTGAACTGGCTTCCTTACAGACAAGGATTCGCAAACATTTTCTGTAAAGGGCCAGTTAGTAGATGTTTTAGGCTTTGCAGGCTACATGGTTCTCCACTGCAAGTCCTCCGTTCTGCAGAAGCTGGAGCACAAAAGGAGCCTCACACATACTAAACAAATACGTAACAGAATGAGCATGGCTGTGTTCCAATAAAACTTTATATACAAAACCAGGCGGAGGTCTGGATTTGGTCCATGCCTGTAAGCGTGCTGACCCTTGCTTTCTACCATCAGCCACTTGACCCCCTTGCTCCCTGGATTATCTGAAGTAAAATCCCAGGCATTACATCATTTTACTAGTAAATAGTTCAGGATGAGCCTCTTAAGAAGAAGGAAAAAAGGACTATTTACAAATTAACCATAACACCATTATCACACCTAATATTTTAAGGACACTTCTTTAACATCATCAAATGGCTAGTTAATGAACACATTTCCCTCTTGTGTCAAAACAGAAAAACTTTCTTGCCCTTGTTCTAATCAGGATCCCAACAAGGTCGCCATCTTGCTTTCTGAAACCGTTCATGTTTCCACTGACCATGTACAAAAGCATCCCCACCACCACCATTTTTGCTGGTCTTATGGGTGTGGTGATGTTTCACTGTGACTTTATTTTGTATTCCCGGACTGCTAGTGAGTTCTGAGTATTTCCTTACATGCTCTCACGGTTGACCAACTGCCTTATGTAGTCAAGTACGCTCACCTGCCTTGGATCGCTTCTCCCGCCCCTGGATTATGCTGGTAGATTCCTACATTGTCCTCTAAGTGCTTCATTGTTAGTTCTTTCACATTTAAGTCTTTATCTGGAAAAAATACATACCTACATACATGTTTATGTACACATTGTACAAAATAGGTTATTTCTAGGCTTTACCAGGATACGTTCTTTCACATCTGGTTTATGTAACTTTGGGCTGTATTCCTGAAGTCCGCTTTTCCATGTAATTTTTTTCTCTCCACAGACTCAACTCGTCGACAGCATTAAGCTCTGTTGCGGGTTGAGATGTGTCTCCCGAAAAAAAGATGTGTTCGCGTCCAAATCCTCCAGTACCTACCAATGTGATCCTATTTGGAAATAGGGTCTTCGCAGATGTAATTAGTTAAGATGAGGTCATAATGGATTAGGCTGGGTCCTAAATCCAGTAGGACTGCTACCTTAGAAGAAGGCCACATAGGGGCGCCTGGGTGGCTCAGCCAGTTAAGCGGCTGCCTTCGGCTCAGGTCATGATCCCAGGGTCCTGGGATCAAGCCCCACATCGGGCTCCCTGCTCGGGGGGAAGCCTGCTTCTCCCTCTGCCTGCCACTTCCCCTGCTTGTGCTCTCTCTCTCTCTGTCAAATAAATAAATAAAATATTAAAAAAAAAAAAAAAAAGAAGAAGAAGAAGGCCACATGAAGACAAAGGGACACACAGACACACGGGAAGAAGACAGACATGTGAAGACAGAGGCAGAGATTAGAGTGAATCACCTATAAACCAAGGAATGCCAAGGATGGCCAATGACCATCAAAAGCTTAGGAAGAGGCAAAGAAGGATTCTTCCCTAGACCCTTCAGAGGGAGGACAGGCCTGCCGACACCTTGATGTTGGACTTCTAGCCTCTAGAACGGGGAGAACAAACTTCTGTTCTTTTTTTTTTTTTTAAAGATTTTATTTATTTATTTGAGAGAGAGAGAGAGCACAAGAGGAGGGGAGCGGGAGAGGGAGAAGCAGACTCCCCACTGAGCAGGGAGCCCGACGCGGGACTCGATCCCGGGACTCCAGGATCATGACCTGAGCCGAAGGCAGTCGCTTAACCAACTGAGCCACCCAGGCGCCCAAACTTCTGTTCTTTCAAGCTACCCCATTTGTGCTGATCTGTCACGGCAGCCTCCAGAGGCAAACACTGGGGCCTTTCCCATCAGAACTAAGGCCAGTCAAGAAGGAATCTCATATGCGAGATTCTGCAAGAAAGAAGGAAAAAGCTTATTCCCCTCAAATTTCCCAACACAGTGTTACTGGTGTCCCAGCACCAGCTTCCTCTTAACTAGTCCTTGCTTGGACCTCATTTCTCAGCGTCTGCTTCCAGGCCCATCCCAGGCCCCTCTCGTTTCCCCTTAACTCCCTCAGGTGGGTTAACACGGTTTAAGCTATGTTTCTCCCCTGGCTCCAGGACAGTGACAGGATCCTGGCTGCAGATGGATCTCTGGCCAAAACTACCACATTTACTTGGCCCTAAGAGCCCGCCCATGTTCCGTATGGAATTATAAGGGGCATAAATATGTAAAATGACAACAATAGACCCAGACATGGTAAGGTGCTGAACTGGATGTGGTCAAGGTCTAGGGGATTAGGTAGAGGCAGTCAGTAGTATGGGCTGCGAGAAAGAGGAGAAACCCGTGTTAGCCAGACATGTTAGAAACCACACCAGGGCCTCAAGGGGGGACTCCTGATAGCAGGGGTTTAGATTCATTCCACAAATATTTCTTTTTTTTTTTTTTTAAGATTTTATTTATTTATTTGACAAAGAGATAGAGAGAGAGCACAAGTAGGCAGAGAGGCAGGCAGAGGGAGAGGGAGAAGCAGATGCTCCACTGAGCAGGGAGCCCGACGTGGGGCTCGATCCCAGGACCCTGGGATCATGACCTGAGCCAAAGGCAGCCGCTTAACCGACTGAGCCACCCAGGCGCCCCTCCACAAATATTTCTTTACACTGACTGATGACCCCTTGCCCAAGCTTGTGGTCATTATGAGTCTTGCTCGCAAAAATAAGAAAACCCAACACCTTAAAGTTCCCTTCAACAACATAAAATAATATACCATGAGCCTGGAGCTCTAGGTCCTGTATGTGACTGTGTTGGCTGAAACCTGAAAACGTTCTGTGCTCTAGACGTTGACTGGAGGGGGAAGCCCCTGGAAACTGCGATACTGCTCTGGGAAGACCTCTTAGAGGAAGAAGGTGGTGACCTTTCCCAGGTGCTGTAATTATCCCTGCAATTTACCTACGTCTCTCATTTACGGCTCATTCAAACCCAGGAGCATCTATGATTCTTCCACAGGAAGACCAAGCAACTGGCCCAAGGTCATACTACTGGGTTCCGACCTTGGTCGGCTGAATCTTCGAGCCCAGCCCTGAACCTCCGTGACAGCTCTGGGCTGTGGAGGAACTGGCAGTCTAGGCGGCTGGGTCTAGGTCAGGGTCACAGAGGACAGGCCACCGGGCACAAGAAGGAAAGGCCTGGAGCAGGCAGGCTGTGTGGCCGGAGGGCAGCATGGAGGCCCGGGAGGGATGGGGATGGAGCCAGAGAGGGAGGTGGCGCTGGGTGCGGAAGGCCAGTGGGCTCCTGAGCTCTGAGCGGGTGGGAAGGGCCAGCAGGGGTGTGAAGGCCAGAGCAGGAGAGGATGGAGCATGCAGGAAGAAGCTAGTGACAACAGAGAAATGAAGGAGTAAAGCCTCAGCCAAAATGAGAGAAATTATAATGCAAAGAGCCCAATAGAAGGTGGGCCCTAGAGTGAATTTCTTTTTTCTTTTTAAGATATTTACTTTTTTGAGAGAGAGAGAGAAAGAGAGAGGGCGAACAGGGGTGGGGGGAGGAGCAGAGGGAGAGGGACACAGACTCCGTGCTGAATGTGGAAGCCCAATGCAGGACTTGATCCCATGACCCTGAGATCATGACCTGAGCCCAAATCAAGAGTCGGATGCTTAACCGACTGAGTCCCCCAGGCATCTCTAAAGTGAATTTCAATGACATTGGCCAAAAGGAGCTCCCAGGGGACACAGCAGAGGGAAAGCATCAAAGATGCTGCAGAGGTTTTGAGTGTAGACAGGTGAGAGCAGAGGAAGCGTGTCTCAGGCTGAGGGGACCCTGTAAGATGAGGAGGAGTCCAGGAGGGTTCTGGGTGAGAAACAGCATTTTAAAAAGAATGAGGAAGTGAAGGAGCAGTGAATGATCACCACGAGAATGGCAGCTAAGGTGTGCTTGCTACCAGGCCCTGTGCTAATAATAAGCATTTTGTATTAATGATCTCACTAAAGTCTTCTAACTCAACATCCTCCAAGTAGGGGAGTATTAGTATTAATCACCTCCATTTCACAGGTGAGGAAACCACGGCTTATAAAGGCTAAGTAACTTGCCCAAGGCCCCTCCACCAGCGAGTGATGAGCTGAGACTCAGACTCCACGATGTGGCTCAGGCTCTGAGTCGCAATCCCCACACTACACACGGCCCTCCATGCCAGGGACACAGAATCAGAATCCAAATGATTTCCACAGGCTGGAAGAATGGGTTAAATTTCCCAAGATGCAACCCAGTAGGTATAAAGATTTCCTATATTTAGATCTACCTCTGTGGCACAGGGGAGACAGGACTCAAATCAGCACTTGTGAAAGGAGTTAGGTGTTTCATTTGGCTGCTAACTTACTATAAGCAACACTATGAAGCGGTTGATCAAAATGCAAATCTGGGGTCTGGATGTATTAAAAGGAATATAGTGTTCAGAATAAGGGAGGGGATGGTTCCAACTCTATGCAGGATCAATTCACACAGAAAACACTGTTCAGTTTGGGGCTTTATACATTATGTGAAAAACTGACAAACTAGACCACTTCTAGAAGAGAGTGACTTGGATTGGGAAGAACCCAGGAACTGAGGAAAATTTAGAGGAATATCAACATTCTGAAGGGTGGTCATGTGGAAGGAGGAATAATCCCAAGGATCAAACCCAGACCAATGGGTAGAAGTATATGGTGGCCATTTTTGGACTTAAAGCCGTCTTGTGAAAGAGAGAATTCCCCATTAAAAGTATACAGGCAGATGCATGGCAACCTCTCCTCAGGGTTACTGTGGAAAGAACCGATAGGCTCAGTCTGGATTTGATGATTTTTAGGTTCCTTCCCCTTTTTTAGACTCTGTAAAGGTCCTTCAGATAATGGAGGGCTTTGAATACCAGGGCAAGAAATTATGGCCTGATGGACACTAGGGATCCAGAGAAGGCTCTTGAGCAGAGGAGGCACCTGATACAAAAGCCCTTCCATCCCGCTGGGTGTGAGGAGTTACCTCTTCAGTGCCATAAGGAAAGCGTGGACCAATTTCTGTGTGCACATAGTCATAGCCCCCAGGACGAGTCCAGAACACCGACAAAGGGCCTAGCCTGGCACCGGGCTGCGGAATGAAATTTCTGCCCAAACCAACAGCTACAAGACGTCCGCGTGCCCTGCCTGCCCTCGTGAGGACGGCCCCAGACCTTTCTCTTGCAGCTCATAGGAGCTCCCACTTTACTGCAGCGGACATGCCTGAGGTTCCCCGACCAACGCTTTGCCACGTACAAGTGCCCGAGGGGAGGGCCCAGCCCACGGCTGTAGGCGGGCTGCCCGGTTTCTGAGCCTCAGCATTCTGGGCTCATAAAGGCAGGCTGTGGGTCCTCCAGGGCCCTTGGAACCTCAGACTCGGGGACATTTCCAGGACAGACGTTCCCGGCTATGACGAGTTTCCAGTACTTCTGTGAAACTTTACTCCTGGGATGGCATCCCACGTCATGCATGCTCCACTTCCTTCTACATTCCAAATCCCACCCTTCTTCCCAGGGCGGACCAAACTTGACCATCGAGTAGACTGGCTAGGCCACTCTGGCTAATGATTTCTACTTTCTGACTTTCTTTTTTAGATGTATTTATGAGACAGAGAGAGAGAGCACGAGCGAGCAAGCAGGGGGAGGAGCAGACGGAAAGAATCTCAAGCAGACTCCAAGCTGAGCGGGGAGCTCGACGCAGGGCTTGATCCCACGACCCCAAGATCATGACCTGAGCTGAAACCAAGAGACGGACGCTCCACCGACTGGGCCACCCAGGGGCCCCTCCTACTTTCTTTTTGAATTCCAATTTCTCTTAGTGTTTTGACACTTGGTATGTTGTCTTACCTCCCCAGCGAGATTAATCTAATCCCGAGGGCCAGGACCTGCCTTCTTCCCTTGCGGGCCCTCAGCTGCTAAGGCAGGTGCAGTCTTAATAAATCATAAGATTCCTAAGGACTGATTGCTTCCCAGTGCTCCCCCTCTAAAAAAGCACCAGGTATGCGATGATTCATGGTGTCTTGAGAAAATCTGCTCCCATTCCCTCCCCTCCCGAGATGCTCCCTGAAGGAAATCGTCAGGTCCTGAATGGGGCCATGCCTTTGGGGATCCTCCCAGGGCCGAGGGTGGGAAGTCGGGGCTCAATTTCTCACCTCCGGTCTACGTTAGAAAACATCCTCTGAGAACAGGCTGTGCTCCAGATTTCCCTGGAGTCACACAGGACCTACGACCACGCAGAGTCCCCCCTGAAAGAGCGGCATTGTACACGGCTTCCTGGCCCAGCTGGCCCTCGTGTCCCAAGCTGGTTCCGGAGAGCCAATTATCAGCAGGCACCGCGGGAAGGGTGACTTTCTCCTAGCCCCTCCTCCTCCTCCCCTGCCCCATCCTCTGCTCCTTCAGGGCAGCCTCGGCCAGGCTGCAGCCGATGCAAAACCGTGGGGCCTTGCTTCTGCTGGGCCCTGTCCTGTCACGCATACGGCGCCTGGCAGGGGCCCCCGCGCTCGGGCTGGCTCGCAAAGGTTCCACGGCAGGGCCGGGCGGAGAGGATGTGCAGGAGGTTGGGGTGGCAGGTTCTGAAGCAAAGGACTGGAGGGGCCCCTGCCCGGGGCCACGCAGAGGGAAATGTGAGACCAGGAGGGGCAGAAGTGGAAAGGAGAAAGTGAGATGGAACAGAGGCAGAGAAAGTAAATGCAAGAGCACGCGGGGCGCAGGGGGCTGAGCAAAGGCGCAGGTGGCGACCGCCAATGGCCAGAGGGATGACTGCCCACTCGGAGGGCTGGGGACTGGGGACACCTCAGAAATAATAGAGCAGTCAACACTGCTCTCAGCAGATTAGTGGCAACAGCAGAGCCTCTACCAGGCCTACACTCGGGGATTTGCTTCCGATCCCCCGCTTTGGCCTGGAAGACAGGGAATCCGAGCCCTTATTTTCTGAGTCAAGTTGCCGTAGGTAGGCAAGAGCAGGTGAGGCCAGGATTCCAACCCAGTTCGACTCCCCACACGGTGCCGCCCTCAGCAGTGCCCAGCAGCCCCATGACCAGCCAGCGCTGCCCACCTGCCTGCCTCACTTTCCACCCGACACCTGGTCCCCTGGTTTCTTTGGTGGCTCCTCACTTCCGCCAGCATGCCCATCCATGTATTTCCCTCCCAGTCCCCCTCCAAGTCCTTCTTAATGAGCCTTTGCCTCCCCATGCTCCCATCCAGCCATCAGTCATGCCGTCCTCCCCACCCTGACCCCTCTGCTTCTTTCCGCTCCTCTGTCTCCACTCAAGCCCAAACCACTAGGATGTCCCCACAGGGCCACTGAAATATCCTCCCAAATGGACTGGTCCTCCCCAAGCTGCTCTGCACCCAGCAGTCAGAGTGATCTGTGTACCTCGCAGGAGGTCGCGCCCCGGCTCGGAGCCAGCTGCCCCGCTCCCATGCAGCCAAGCATCCATTCCTGCTCTCTGTCTACTACTTACGCCCCAACCACACAGCTGTCTTTTTGTTCCTCGAACATTTTCTTTTTTTTTTTTTAAAGATTTTATTTATTTACTTGAGAGAGAGTGAGCGAGAGAGGGGAGAGCACAAGCCAGGGGAGGGGCAGAGTGGGAGGGAGGAGCAGAGCAGGGAGCCTGCTGTGGGGCCTGATCCCAGGACCCTGGAATCATGACCTGAGCTGAAGGCAGACGCTTCACCGACTGAGCCACCCAGGTGCCCCATTCCTCAAACGTTTCTAATTCTTTCTGTCTCTGATGCTCCTTATGGCTGGAAGGGTCTTCCTCCCATCTGCAAAGCTAGCTTTCCCTCCTTCTTCAGGCTGTTCAAATACCACCTCCTAGGCAGCCTGTCTAATCTAGGGCATCTCCCTGCCCCTTGCCCTGCAGTATCTTTTTACCACAACTCACGACTACCCTGGTTACTTCCTGCAGAGGCTCTTCTCACAACCTGAAATTCCCTTGTTTGTTCCTTTGCTTGGTGTCTTTCCCCATGAGGGCAGGGGCTGTGTTAGCCTGCCGTTCCTCTCAGTGAGCACACACAGTGCCTGGCGCTCAGACAGGCTGATGGACCCTTGTCTGCCCAATCCTCTCCAGGCGGACATCCTTGTCAGCTCTCGATACCGTGTGTGCTCCCCTCTCCTGTTGAGGATGCCCCAGCTCCTCCTTCCTCCAAGTCCCTCACAGTTCTTCAATTAAAAATCTTGCTGGGGGGCGCCTGGGTGGCTCAGTTGGTTAAGCGCCTGCCTTCAGCTCAGGTCATGATCCTGGAGTCCCGGGATCGAGTCCCACATTGGGCTCCCTGCTCAGCAGGGAGTCTGCTTCTCCCTCTGACCCTCAGCCCCTCATGTGTTCTCTCTCTCTCTCTCATTCTCTCTCAAATAAATAAATAAAATCTTTAAAAAAAAAAAATCTTGCTGGGGTGCCTGGGTGGCTCAGTCAGTTAAGTGTCCCACTCTTGATTTCGGCTCAGATCATGATCTCAAGGTCATGAGATCGAGCCCCACGTCAGTCTCCACACTCAGCGCAGAACCTGCTTAAGATTCTCTCTCTCTGCCCCTCCCCCCTCTCTAAAATAGATAAATAAAATCTTAAAAAAAAAAGTTGAGAAGTTTAAAAAATGTCAATCACTTCTGGAGTTGGCAAGGTGTACACACCCATGTTGGGAGGAGGGAGGTGGCCAGGATGGTGGGACACCCGGAAGGAAACTGGTGCTCACAGTGGAAAACACCAGTGGAAGCAACAGAGGTGTTCCTCCATGGAGCAACGGACAAACAAGCCATGGTCTCTTCACTTCAGCCGTTTTAAGGGAAGGAAATCTTGCCACGCACTATGACATGGACGAACCTGGAGGATATTATGCTCGGTGACGTTAGGCAGACACAAAAGGATGGATACTGTTTGATTCTACGTATCAGAGCTATCTAGAGCAGTCAAATTTGAAGAGACAGAGGAAGAATGATGGGTACCAGGGGCTCGGGGGGGGGGGGGGGGGGGGGAGTAGCTGACGGGGATGGGGTTTCCTTTCGGGGTGATGAAAACGTTCTGAACTTAGTGATGATGATTGCACAACACCGTGAATGTACTAAATGCTGCTCAGTTATACACTTTAAGTTGGGTAAGACAGTGAATTTGAGGTTTCATGTAAGATAATTTTTTTGAAGATTTTACTTATTTATTTGAGAGAGAGAGAGAGAGAGAGAGCACATGCGCATGCACATGCACAGGGAGGGGGGAAGAGGGAGAGGGAGAGAGAATCTCAAGCAGACTCCCCACTCAGTGCAGAGTCCAAGTCAGATGTCCGATCTCACAACCCTGAGATTATGACCTGAGCTGAAATCAAGAGTCAGATGCTTATCCGACTGAGCCACCCAGCCCCCCGCAAGATAATTTTTTTTTTTTTTTAAAGTGGAAAACACTGAAGAATCATGACTTTGACTGAATGCCCGTCAGATGTAGCACCGGGCCACGCCCTAGGCTGCAAGACCGTGAGCTCCGCAAGCCCAGCCAGGCCTTCTGCACAGACTGGGAAGGATGATCTGTGCGGCAGGACCACCCTGCCTGGGTGTGGGGCACCAACCTAGGTGCTGCTAGACAATACAAACTGAAAGAAAGTAGACCTTGCATCCAAGAGTTAACCATTTGAAGGGAGATGAGGACCATCTTCCTTCCTCCTTCCGTTCTTTCCTTCCCTCTCCTCTGACTGTGCACTTCAGTAATGCTTTCTGAAAAAAGAAACCAGGACGGGTGTGCAAGCTACTTAAGCCTACGTCTAAGTTGCACAGCCTCATGAGTGGTATCAGAAAGCGAAAGCCAAAATGAGATGAAGCTTCCAGAAAATGTGTAGGACACCCAAAAGGGCTGTCTTATCACACGAAAAGCAAAAAGAACAAGGGAGGGGCACACTGCTTTCAGCTGGTGGTGCATTGTAGATGAGGAACTCCTATTTTGCCTCTGTCTTTTCTGTCCAGACGGGTCTTTGAACTGAAAAAGGCAAAAAGAGCAGTGAAAGGGAAAACCCAAGGTGAGTAAGTAGACTGTCAGAGAGCCCCCAGTACTGAGTGAGCTTGAGCTTCTGACTTGGATGAGTAACACACAAGGATGAAGGGAGCAGGCGAAGGTGATGTGCCTTCTAGACTCCAGAGCAACGTTTTGGAAAAAATCAAGTAGACGGGGTGTGTGTCTGAATTTCTAGCATCAAGGCATTTAACAGAGTTGCTTATAACATCTCGTAGACAAGGACAAAAACTAGAGGACACCAGGGTTGGGAACCGCTGACTACCAGTCGAATCCGGCCTGCAGCCGGTGTGTGTGTGTGGCCTGTGAGCTAAGGTTGGTTTTTACATTTTTAAAGGGAACAGGAGGAAGGGAGGGGATGGAGGAAGCAACAATATCTGGCCACAGATCCGAAAACGTTTACTATCTGGCACTTTGCAGGAAAAGCTTGCCAGTCCCAGGGCCAGAGGGGCAGAGCCATGAGGGTAGCTGTCCGTGTTTGCAGGTGCTGACCTTGGGTAAGGTGTGCCCGTGTCCCAGACCTATGTCCTCCCCAGTGTTTACTAATGAGGGTATCCAGAAGGCACAGTGACGGGGCTAAGCAGCGTGTCAAGGGTGACAGCGGAAGGGTGTGACCATAGGTGATTCCAACTGCACGTGGTCGGACAGGAAGTTCCCAGTTAAGTTCCCCGTGAGTTCCCAGCAAGTCCACTGAGTTAACACTATGAGGTGGCCTCGATCGTAACATAAAACTTAAGAAGCTAATTTCATTTTGAGCTACATCAACAGAATTATATGATCACGAACAAGAGCCAGTCCTTGCTTTTACGGCTTTCAGCTGCACTCGGGAGTACGGATTCATCCCACCATGCACCAGACATCCCTTGGGGCACCAGATCCGGCTTGCTGCTCCCGGCGCCCCATCCAAGAGGAATACTGATAACGTCGGTGGGTGCAAAGCAAACCGATGAGGATGGAGAACCACACAAGGTCTGATAAGAGAACAAGAATCAGGGAAAGGGGTGGCAGAAGCAGGGTTGGGCAAGAAAGGGCACAGAGGTCTTTAAATATCGCAACCCCAGCACCTGGGAAGAGGAGGGCCTCTGGGCTCTGGGGCAACCCAGCAGTGAGGATTAAGAGAAGCTGTGTTCTGTGCCCATCATCCTCCAAACTGGAAATGATTCCAGCGTCCTTCAGCCTGGGGACGAGTGAACAAGGCGCCACAACCACACCACGAGAAGCTACTCAGCAATAGAAGGGAACGAGTGACTGATTCATGCCAACGACATGGGTGAATCTTCAAAGTATGATGTCAAGTGACAGAAGCCAGACTCAAAAGGCCACAGACTGCATGATTCCATTTATAGAACATTCTGGAGAAGTTAGAGGAATGAAAAAAAAAATCCAGGTCACTGGTTGCCAGGGGCTGAGGGTGGAGGCAGGGGTGGTTACAGAGGTGCACGAGGGAATGTGGGGGAGGACGATCCTACCCTAAAGCTCAATTGTGTGGAGGTTACCTAATTGCATGTGACTGTTGAAACTCAGAGAACTGGGCACGAACCACGGTGAATTCTATGGCATATAAATTATATTTCAACAGACCTGGCTTTAAAGATAAAGAAAGCAAGTTCAGCGAGAGGCGGACCAGGAGATTTTGGTGGGCCCTGTGCTTGGCCTGGGCTGCTAACAGGTGGTCAGCTGTTAGAGGAATGTTGACACAAGATGGTCTTCCAGGCACCCTATGCCTTCTGAGCCCGTGATTCTGGGAGGAACAGAGGAACGGAGGAACGGGGGAAGGAGACTGAGAAGAAAATGGCCAGCGAGGCAGGAGGGGAGTGGAGGGGTGGGGGCTGCCCCTCTTGGTGAAGAGAGTGTGTCCAACAGTGCTGCAAGGGCAGGTGGGTGAGGACCGAGAATGAGCCACTGCATATGACATCACCGGTGACCAGGGCCACTGCGGGTGAGTGACAGAGGCGAACGTCCTTGTGGGGAGAAGAGGATGGGAAGCAGAGTGGGAAGCAGTCTAGACAAAAGGAACATCCTTCCTTCCCAGGCCTGAGGGCTGGGCGCATGCTCCTCATCACCACCCTCCCCTCCAGGCCCTCCCATTGTGTTCCATTGGAAGGGTAGCTCCAACGCTGGTTCTCCTTCCCCAGACAGGGTCCTATGGGTGAGGAGGACACAGAGGCACACCATCTTTTCAGAACGAGGGCGGAGGAGCTGAACAATCATGTCTTTTGCCAAAGACAGATACAAGCACGCCTCGATTTACTGCACTTTGCTTTATTGCTTCACAGATACTGCAATTTTTTTTTTAAGAAATTGATGGGTTGGGCGCCTGGGTGGCTCAGTTGGTTGGGCGACTGCCTTTGGCTCGGGTCATGATCCTGGAGTCCCGGGATCGAGTCCCGCGTCGGGCTCCCTGCTGGACGGGGAGTCTGCTTCTCCCTCTTACCCTCTTCCCTCTCGTGCTCTCTGTCTCTCATTCTCTCTCTCTCAAATAAATAAATAAAATCCTTAAAGAAAAAAAAAGAAATTGATGGGTTTATTTTTATTTTTTTATTTATTTTTTCTTGAGATTTAATTTATTTATTTGACAGAGAGGGAGCACAAGTAGACAGTGGCAGGCAGAGGGAGAGGGAGAAGCAGGCCCCCCACTGAGCAGGGAGCCCGACGCAGGACTCGATCCCAGGACCCCGGGATCATGACCCGAGCTGAAGGCAGACGCTTAACCGACTGAGCCACCCGGGCGCCCAAGAAATTGATGGGTTTAAAAAAAAAAAAAAAAAGGAAAATAAATTGATGGGTCTATGGCAACCCTGCATTAAGCAAGTCTATCAATGTCACTTTCCCAAAAGCATTTGCTCACTTGGTGTCTCTGGTCAC
Organism: Phoca vitulina; assembly: GCF_004348235.1. Lineage (NCBI taxonomy): Eukaryota > Metazoa > Chordata > Mammalia > Carnivora > Phocidae > Phoca > Phoca vitulina. The sequence continues at coordinate 2,620,615 of NW_022589748.1, read as the reverse complement.
ATTTTGGTGATTCTTGCAATATTTCAAGCTTTTTCATTATTATTACATGTGTTACGGGGATCTGTGATCAGTGATTACGACTCGCTGAAAACTCAGATGATGGTTAGCACTTTTTAAAAATAAAGTATTTTTAATTAAGGTATATACATTTTGTTTTTAGACATAATGCTATTGCCCACTTAGCAGACTGCAGCATGGCATAAACATAACTTTTATATGCGGTGGGAAACAAAAACTTTATTTGACCCTGCTTTATTGCGATCTTCGAGTTACTGCTGTGGTCTGGAACCGAATGAACCCGCAGTATCTCCAAGGTATGCCTGCACCTAGCCTTCCTTCTCTGAAAATGATCCAGATGCTCGTGAGTCCTGGGAAGGGCACTCTCCCTTTCTACACAAGACCCCTCTCCCGTCTGCCCTTCGCAACTAGTCCCAAGGCTCGTCTTACTCCAAGGGACAAGTGAGAGCCTAGCCTCCCTCCTAAAACGACCCTCCCCACGCTTGCAATCCTCTGGGAGGCCTTCCCAGGTTATCTTGTCCCCTAGATGTCATGCATGTCCCCTCTGCCACCACACTGGGAGCGCCCCCATTCAGTGTCCCCAAAGACCCCCAGAACTTCCACCTACAGGCTCCAAATCAGACCATGCAGCACGGGGGTGACTGATGACAGAAAGGGAGGGGACCCCACCTTGTCCCTGCCAACCTGAAGAAGCCAGCAAACTCCATCTTCTGTCACCTACGTGGTTCCAGTCTTACCACCCCGGTTTATAATTATTGCTGCCCAAGAGTCCCTTTCCGCCAGGCCATCCTGTCATATCCTTGGGCAAAGATTGCCAGAGTACCTGTACTTTCGTCCCCCGACCTAAAAACCCATGCCCACACTGACCACAGACTTGAGCAGCCCGGTTTCTGAGGAGGGCCACTCTTTTGCTCCACACCCCAGCCGTCTCCTTCCATGACCACCGTCGGGGGGGCTCACTTAGGCCTGAGGAAGGCCCTAGGAGGCAGGGCAAGAGGGCTAGGTACTGAGACCCTGGGGCTCCAGGCCCCGTGTCCTCTCTGCCCACCTGCAGGGGGCCGTGGCTTCGGGCCACAACCCCACCACCACAGTTCTGCTTCTCTCCTCACAGAGGAAGCATCCGTTCTGCCTCCCAACAACTGCAGTGCCTCTGCTCACAGGTGTTGCCCCAGAGAACATGTCACGGTCACTTTCCAGGCACGTCTGCCTACGAAGTGGAGCCCTGGGCGGTCCCATCAGACGTATCCTGATCATTCACGGCTCACAGGCCAGGCTGGACTTGGCCTTTCGCGATGCCCCTCGCCTTCTAGAGAGAGACAGCTGCTCAGCAAGAGCAGAAACCCTGCGCTGTGTCTTTCCCCAAACCACCAGCGCTGCCAACTTCCTCTCCTCCCCTCCCCCCGCTTTCCCTCCCCACCTCTCCCCAGCTTTCTATGAGGTCGGTTTTGTCTCTTCTCTTACAGTGACAGAGCAACGTTTCTCCCACTATCTCAAGACCCAGCGGGGAGGTGGTGCCTGGCTGACAGGGGGTCCCTGGGCATAGGAACCACGCATTCATTCCTCGCTCTGTGTCCTTCCAGAGCCCTGTTCCGTCTGTCCAGTGAACAAGCCAGGAAGCACTCGCCATATCCAGATGTGCCAAGGCCTGCCGTTTCTCCCTCAGGTCTCTATTTTTGGTTCTATTTCTACCACACACACATCCCCCCATCTTATGCCCACTTCACTATATAAGTGGCCCCGACCTCTAGTCTCTACCACAAATGGCCCCAACTAAAGCCGCAGGAGGAACTCTCCTCATGCGTTCTCCCAGCTGAGGCATCTAGAATCTAGTGTGGCTCCTGATCTTCTGGGGTCCAAACTCCCCATACGACTCCAGGGTCCCCCCATCCCCAATTCTTCAGCTTCATCTCCCACTTCAGAGGGTGGTCTTCACACAACTGTGATTGGATCCTCAGGAATGCGGTTGATAAACAAACAGGACCCCACCTGATGCAAGGGGGTGGCTATGGGAAGATAGCTTTCTTATTTGAGTCAAGCAAATCGTTCTGTAACTTTAAACATTCCCAGTTTACCTGTTTGGCTCATTCAAATGTGTAAATACAAGGCTTGCTTGAATAATAATGGCAAGAGCACGTCCAAGTCTTCTGGGCTTCAAAGAGCTTTCATATGCACTGTCTCCTGATGCGGAGAAGATGCTGAGAAAACCCGGGGAAGGAAGGCAGGGCACACTTTATAAACCAGTGGGCTCAGAGAGGTCAAGCCACACAGCAGGGTCGGCACCTGCCCTTCTCAGTCAGGCACACGTTCTACATCCTGCGAATTAGTTGGCTATAACGGAACTCTTTGCCAAACCAATTTGTTTACTAAGTCTCTGCTTTGACCTCGACATATTCGTTATCTCAAAGGCAGATTTGTCTCATCTTATAAAAAGTCGAGCTTGCCCTACGAGCAGGTGTTATGGTCTCTTGGTCTGATGAGAACCAAAGGAGAAATGTCTCAGAAAACCTAAAATGGAAACCTGACCCAAGGCCAAAGAACCTCTAAACGAGTCAACCTTCCACTGTTTTCGGGAAGCAGGTTGTGGTCTTAGATGCAGCTACACCTTCCACCAAACCCTTAACACACAGCTGTGTTCTCTCAGAGGGACACATTCCGGTTCGAAGGGAAACAGAGATTGGGGTGGTGGACCTGTGAAGCTCAAGTTCATTGCTAAGAGACCCTCTGGAGAGCACTGGGACAAAACTCCACCAAGCATGGTGGCCACAGGACCTTGCTCTCATCTAAGATATCAGCAGGGTGGGTGATGTACCAAGAGGGGACATTCCCGAGCCCCGAGCTCCAGCCAGTCCTATAACAGTCTACGGCCGGATTCACTCTGGCGACCCTTGGCACAACCCCAAAAGGGATGTTCATCCAACCTCACCAGTCCTGCAGAGGGTAAGCTCGGATGCAAGAAGGGCAAAAAGCACGTGGTTGTCTCTTTGGTCAGTGGGTCCCTAACTCAGCTGTGCGTGACTCTCACCTGAGAACTTAACCCTGAACCCCCAGTACCCGTTCACACACCCCTGATGGGCTCCTCTGCTCCACCCCCAGACTGCGTCTATTTGGTCTGGGAGGGGCCACTGCTCGACGCGCTCTTTCATTCTGGTCATGCTATAGAAGAACATTCTATGTCAAAGTCTAAGGAAAAAAAAAAAAGAGCTCAGCCAAAGGAAAAGCAGAAATGAAGCAGGGGAAGAATGTGGGCAAAGAGTAAGGGAGTAACACAGACAGCACAAAAAAATGGGACACGTAGGTTTCCTCACCCCAGACAAGCATACTTTGATTTTAGTCCATATACACTTTCGGGGGGGAGGGAAAATATGAATTGACACTCAGGACAAATTAGGAGATTATTCATTTTACGAAAGAATTTGGCATCAGATTCCTTTAAATAGCAATCTCTGCTAGTGCATTTAAAATAGGATTCCATTTACAGAAGTGTGATTTACACAAAACCACATCTGTTACATAAGGCTCAGAAAAATAGCTCTCCACCCATGTAGTCTGGCCAACTATAGAACTGGCCCCGTACAGATGGTCATCTATTTTCTTCTCAAAGATACACAGGCTAGCTCTCTGGCACCTCTTTCTATATTTCACCTGATTCTTAGGGGCCATCTGAATCTCTTCCAGGCTTCCCTAAACTCAGGGAGCAACTGCTCCAAAATCTTTACACATTCACCCATTCATTCAACATATATTTCCTGAAGGCCTATCATGTGCTGGGCCCTACTCCAGGAGTACAATTGTGCACCAAAACCAACACATCTCTGCCCCATGGATCTTTTTTTTTTTAAAAGATTTTATTTATTCATTTATTTGAGAAAGTGCATGAGCCGGGGGAGAGGGACAAGCAGACTCCCCACTGAGCTTGGAGCCCGACAGACAATGGACTCAGGGCTCGATCCCATGATCCTGAGACCATGACCTGAGTCAAAATCAAGAGTCGGATGCCCAACCAACTGAGCCACCCCGGCACTCCTGCCTCATGGACCTTACACTTGAATGAGAGAGAGTGACTGACAGTGAACCACTAAATAAAATCTATGGTGTTTGAGATGGTGATAGGTTCTATAGGGCCAAGAATGGGGCTGGTGTCAGAACCTTACAGGGATCACCAGGAAAGGCTGCACTGGAAGGTGAGAGAGGGTGATGAGGAAGCAAGAGATGGCTGGGGGGAAGAGTTCCAGGCAGGGCCCACCTGGCGGGAGGGAGGCTAACTGTGGCTGGAGCCCCAAGGTCAGAGGTGGAGAGTCCAAATCACAAGGGGTCACAGGGGCCACTGCAAGGACCAGCCTTTGTTCTGAGGGAGACAGGAGCCCCTGGGAGCTTTTGAACGAAGGGTGACATGATCAGACTCCTTTTTTAGGGGACCCCTCTGACTGCTGTGCTGACACTGGGGGACACGCAGGGAAGCAGGGGGAACAGCTGAGACGTGGGTGAATTAATTCAGAGCAGAGATGATGGGGGCCCAGACTAGGCTGGTTGCGGTGGACGTGCCAAGGTGTGGATGGATTTGGATATATTGAGAAGGCAGACCTGATGCGGGTTGCTGATGAACTGGACGTGGGGTATGAGGAAGGAAGGAAGGGAGGAGTCAAGGGTGGCACCATGATTATTTCCAGAGCAGTGTGTGGGGCCGAGTTGTCATCAACAAGGTAGAGAACCAAAGGAGGAACAGGTCTGGAGCAGATGGGAGCTGGTCTGGGGGTGTGTTACAATGAGATGCCCATCAGATACCAAATGGAAATCTAACTGATCCAGGGTGGGGTGGTGGGGTGCAATCCTGGAATTTGGAAAAGGTGTGAGCTAGATCAGGTGATCTGGTAGCCATCCACACACAGATGGGATTTAAGGATGGGTGAGATCACCAAGGAGTGAGTGCAGATGACACCTCTGGGGACAGCCTGAGGACACCTGACATTCAAGAAAGAGTTGGGGGGAGCAAGGAGTGGAAACAGAAAAGAAACAGCCCACAGGTAGAAGGAAAGCCAGGAGCGTGGCACCCTGGAAGGCAGACAAAGAGATGTATTTCAACAGGGAGCCATCAGTTGTGAAAGCTGCCAACAGATCAAGCAGATGAGAGCTGCAAACTGACCCACTGGGTTGAACATCGTGGTGACCTTTAGCAGGGCTTTTTGGTAGAGCGGAAGGGGGCAGAGTCTGAAGGGGGACTCAGAGAGAGGAAGAAGGGGAGCTGGAGGCAGTGAGAACCAGGAAGGGGGCTGAGACAGAAGGAGGCAGGGTTCGCGTTGCCTTGGGAGAAATGGGAGAAATGACAACGCATTTGTATGTATGTGAGGGGAAGGAATGGAGCATCCCTGGAAGGGGGAAGGGGTCTGGTACACAATAGGAGCAGGCCACCCTGGCGAGCACCAGCCCAGGTCACAGAGTAGGGACAGAGATGTCGACAGGTGGCTGGCAGGGGCTTGGGCAAGCTTTCTCGGGATTGCATCTCTTTTCACAGTTGAAACAGGAAGCAAGGTCAGGGGCTGAGAGTGAGGGCGGGGGAGGAGAGGGCAGAGGGTTGTCTAGGAAAGTGGGGGGGGGGCTGCCTGGACTAGGGGAACGCATAGGCCTGCCAGGGAGCAGCACTGAAGGCCCATGAGGAGAGAAATGAAGCCAGCCCTTTCTGCCTCCTCTTCCCCCAGCTAATTCTCCCCCATCCCCTCCGCAGTTTCTTGTGCTGACTCTTCCCTTCCTTCCCACTGCCTTCCAGCTTTAGAACTGCTTGGACCTCCATGGAATCGATACCGATACACTTAGTCACTTCTGCGTGCTTCTTTTTCAATGAGGCCTTTCAGGAAGGAGACATGAAATTGACTGGTGCTTGCCTGGGCAGATGTGTGTGAGCTGCAGGGAGCCGGGCGGGGGCTGGAGCAGAGGAAGCGTAAGGCAGAATGTCCAGATTCCCTCTCAATTCTTCTTTCAACTTCCTTCCAGCCCCCCGACCCCGCGCCCCATAACCTTTGGATCTCGAATTTCCTTATCTAAAACGCACACTGAACAGTCTCCACCTCATTGTGGTTCAAGCTCTGATTCTCTAATTCAATTAACCTTCCCAAAGGCCTGTAATAGATCCCAGACTCATTTGCACGCATTATGTCATTTAACCCTGTGGTCACCCCAGGGCGGCTAACTCCACTGATGAGATGGGGAAACCGAGTCTTGGAACAGTTAAGTGACTTGCCCAGCTAGTTGGGATGCCTGGCTAGCTAGATGACCCGGCTGATAAGCAGCAGAGCCAGGATTTGAGCCAACGTCTTACTCCAGGTGCAACCCCACTGATCCTGAGCTCTATCCTGAGCCTGGGAAGGACAAGTCAGACTCATTTCCACTGAGAGAACACACAGGTCCATGTCAAGCCCTAGCCTCCAGGAACTGAAGTCCTTAGCGACACACAACCACAGCCCAGACACACAGATCTCAGGTCAGAGCCAAAGAGAAGGAAGTGGAGGGGCAGTGCAGGGTCTGGTCACCCTGGGGAGGCCATGGAATGTCCCGGCTGGCAGGCAGGAGGCCTGATGGACACCTCTGGCCCAGAACCCAGGGAGTCATAACAAGCTGGGGAGGAGCTGCTAAGCATTTTGCAAAAGCAGAGAGCGGTGGTGGTTGCTAATTCCGGAGCTGGATTTCATCATCAGTGGGGCTCTGATAGGACTTCCTCCGAAAGCAGAGTAGCCAAGAACTCTTAACTTCCGTTTCTCGAGTGAAGGAGAGCCCCTCCTTCGGGAAGTAGGGGGTAAGAGCCTCCAGGTTCAAGAGGGGGAGGGTCACCCAAAGGGCCCCAGGCAGCATGAACCCCCACTTGGGCATGCAGGCCTGACGTCCCACTAGTCTCTGGGCCACCAGCTCCTGGGAGCTACGAATGGCCAGACCCCTCTTCCTAAAACACAGCTGCAACCGTACCAGGCATGTCCAGGGGCTCACCGGTGCACACAGGGAAAATGCTCCACTCAAGGCTTTCGGGATCTGGCCCCCGCTGGCCCCCATTAATTTAGTCATCCGTGACTTTATTCACTCACGAAATTCACCCACCAAACATATATTGAGCACCTATGCGTCAAGTGCTGTACTAAGTTAGTTCACAGATGAGTCAGATGTAAGTGCTCCGTGTGCACAGCCGGTTAGAGAGGAGATCCTGGTGCATGCAGAGTGTGGGGGGCCCTGGGGCGGGTATCTGACCAAGACTGCATGCTGGTGTAGGCGTCCTTCCTTGCAGGAAGAACCACCGAACCAGATGACTGGCCTTGAGGAGGGGCCTGCAGGGATGCTGGGGTAGAGAGGCCAGCATCCAGGCACAGAAGTGGGGGCCGGTGTCCAGCGTGGGGACGTGTTGCCGAAGTGTGGAAAAGCAAATGCAGTGGGGCTGGCCCAGGGAACCCTGTTTGCAGAATTATGCACAATAGTCCAAATGACCTTCCCCCATACCCACCACTCAGTTAGAAACTCATTAATAAGGATCCTTAAATCCTTGATTGGTGCCTGGGTGGTCTTGGTTAAATGTCTGACTCCCGATTTCGGCTTAGGTCACGATCTCAGGGTCCTGAGATCAAGCCCCACGTCGGGCTCCGTGCTCAGCGAAGGGTCTGCTGGAGATTCTCTCTCTCCCTCTGCCCTTCCCCCCTCCAAATAAATAAGTAAAATCTTAAAAAAAAAACAAAACTAAACTAAAACTTTTATCAATACAATGGCAATCATATTATAATATTTAAATGGGGGAAATTAACATGTTGTAGGCTTTGAATTTATATAATGTTATATATCAAACACATTTCTCAATAATAAAAAAGCCAAAACCTTAAAGCCCAAGTATTTAAAATGTAAAGGGGTGAACACATAGTCACTCTCTGATGTGTGTACAAGGATGTCACCTTCACGGTGGAAAATGGACATAGCGTAATGTCTACTAATAGGGTTCTGATTACAACGAAACAATATGTCATCTCTACTTATCTGGAAACATGGTAATGATTGCACACATACACGCTAAGTCCTCTGCCCTCGACATAACCCTCTACAGAAGACGCTGTGATTATCCCCACTATATAAGGGGGGGCAACCCTGGCACAGGGAGCCTCAGGAACCTGCCCAGGTGTTACCTGCCCAGGTGAGTAAGTGGTAGAAACTGAATTTGAACGCAGGACCCATGCCCTTGACCACTCTGACACACTGTTTCTAGATCCAAGACATAGTGACAGCTAAAATAAGTTTACAAACCTATGTTATTGTGTGGTTCTGTTTTGTTTAAGTATGTGTGTGTATACGTTTATATTTGGTTGAATCAAGTGAAAATCTCGCCACTTTTGACTTATAAAAGCAGCACTCTGATATGGCTCAACCTAGCATGTGTGTATATGGGTGTGCACAGACGCACACACACACACACACACACACACAGTTTGTAAGGATCTATACCAAAGAGCCTTGTTAGCAATAGTGTTTGGGATGGTGGAAGTATATTCGATCTTTATTTCTTTATACCTTTTCCTATTTTCTGATAATGCAGCGGAAGTTAAACATTTTTCAATAGATGACCCTCTTTCCTCACTGCAGCTGCTGGAGACCACAGACAGCTATGGGATATTAAAATGTATGCAAAGTGCAGGAGCTGTGGGCTCCCTGAACCACATCAGAGACCAGTGCACTCATGGCCATGTCCCCTCTGGAGCTGAGAAGCCAACACGTGGACAAACACCGCCCCATGTAAAGGGCCCAGAACTCAAAGGGAGGAGTCCTACTGCAGGACTCAGAGTGTTCTATCACAAACCCCCCTTCCCCCCAGTTCTAGCTGACCTGACTACAGCTGAGAGGGCCTCCTACATCATTGATGGCACCAAACCCACCCCCAGCACCACATCCAGAGAGCTGCTCACTGGACACTTGGCTCTGTTCATGGAGGTTTGTTGGAAATAAGAGGTAATGTCTTCCCCGCAATCTGGTAGGAATCAATGAGCCTCCGGTGCTCTCAATAAGTAAAGCTGACTCCTGGATGGCAAGTTGAACCGACTGCTGGAAGGGGAGCTGGGATGTGGAGGAGGGCTCTGAGGTCAGATTCAGGCAATGATTCAGGAGCAATGAGCCAGAGGCCATGCCTGGATGCACAGTTTCAGCTGGACAGTGAGCCAAAGCAGACAAAGTGACTAGGGGTCACAGGACCCACCTAGAGCCACGGAGAACCCCTGCTGGGCATGATGCTTCTGACCCTGGCATCCTTAGGGCAACTGTAACCACGTCTGTGTTCGCCACTCCCTGTCCCCGGCTCACTTACCACCTTCCAACATCTGACACGATTTACTTCGTTTACATTTACTGTTACCATCTACACCCCATCCCCAACACACACATGGGAGGTCAGCAGCACAAGGCAAGGATTTCTGGTTCGGTGAAGTGTCCCAAGTGCTTATAACAACACCTGGCACATGGAGGGTACTCCATAAGTATTTTTTTTTTAAGGTTTATTTGAGAGAGAGAGAGAAGGTGTGCACATGAGTGGGAGGGGCAGAGGGAGAGGGAGAGGGAGTCTCAAGCAGACTCCACACCAAGTGCGGAGCCCGACTTAGGGCACGATCTCATGACCCTGAGATCAAGACCTGAGCAGAAACAAAGAGTTGGGATGCTTAACCGACTGCGCCACCCAGGTGCCCCTCCATAAATATTTTCTGAATAAATGAATGAATGAATGCCTAACTGAAATATCACCTTCCTCAGCCCACGTCCTGTGCCACCTGGCAGAATTAATTATCCCTACCTCCAAGTTTCTATGCACTTTCCTTAAACCTCTAACATCGCACTTATCATACTCTAATTGCCCCCACCTCCTTGAAGACAGGAGCCTTCAAACTATCCCATTTTCTTTTATATTCTCAGTGCCTGGCAGAGGGCCTCAGGGTGTGCCAACTCGGGGGACAATCTTGACATATGTATAGGACGAAAAGGACGAGGGCCAGGACCCCGGTTGATACTGCACCGAGACGGCTGATGAGGATCTTCGAGCCAGCAGGGCTAGGGAGATAGTGATTTGGTACGACTACTTTCCAAACAATCCAGCCTGAGACACATCCAGCAGGAGAATGCTATTTTAGGTCCCAGAGCATGAGACTGAACTGAGCGCTCCAAAAAGAAGTCAAGAAAGAAAGTTACTGAAACGCTCATTTCCAGAAAAACCAGGCTTGTGGCTCCCACGCTCATCCTGGTCGGAGGGAGGGCCACTGCCAGCACTGGGACTGGAAGCACACATCCCGATGGGATCATCAAGTGGGGACAGCCTCTCTTGCTGCGCTGGTTCTGCCGGAGGATGCGGGTTATTTCGACATGGGCCTCACACCTGGCACTGCTCATCCCTCTTTCCTCCTTCCTCTGGCCCTGCTCCTAGCAAACCTACTCAGCATGCTGCCACTGTCCTTCCTGACGTCACCATCCATTCACTTACCACCTACGGCGTGCTGCTCCCCCTTCTTCACCACACAGCTCAAATACCTCCTCCTCCGGGAAGCACTGACGTATAAAAGGATTTGGATCCCATGTCCTGGGAACTTTGCTGGTCCCACTGAGACAGGGACTGCACCTACTTTTCTAGCATAAACCACAGGTAGTTCCGGAACACACCCCGTGTTCTGCTTTTGCGCACATAGCTCTCGCTGCCTGAAATGCCCTCGCTTGCCTTGCCCCCTGGGGGACTCCCTCCCCTCCTTCTCCAGCTTTCTCCATGAAGCCCCTCCTCGGGTGCCAGGTCATGAATCCCCTCACTTTCGCATGCTAGCACGTTCCTCAAATGCATTCTATGTGCTTTACCGCATGTACCGTAATTACTTATAACACGCCTTAAGGCCCTACTTGCAGAGGAGTCATTCTGAAAGAAGGAATGTTCTACCCTTTGCCGAAAGCTTTAAGATTTTATCTGTTGCCTAAAGGAATAAGCCAAAAACTAATAAGTACAGCAGGGCTTACTAAGCCTTCCCATGTGCCAAGAACTTTAAACAGACCATGTCAATATCTCTACAGTCTGCAGACACCAATTCATCCAAGAGACAAGGGAGGTGATGCACAGACAGGTCAACTAACTTGTTCGTGGTCCTAGAGAGGCCAGTGTGACATCAAGATTTAGCCTCTGGCCTATGTGACTCCAAAGCCCCGTGGCCGGCCTCTAGTGCAGCCTCAGGGCCCAGAAGCTGCTCCCTGATCCTCCACGTGCAGGGGATGGCGCCTCAGACTCCAGCCGCCTCCCACTCACGGTTACAAACGAGCTTCCTACCCTCTAATCCCTTTCTACTTGCCCAGAGAAATCACCTCCAGATCAAAGATTCATTAAGACTTCAGGGAATCTGAAGGTGACATGGGGATTTTTTCCCCCCACTAAAAGATCTGTGCTTAATTTCTTTGGGGCCCCGGGGCAGCAGGCATTTTGTCTGGTTGCTGGAATCCTTTGGAATCCTTTGGCTTCACGGAGAAAGCTGGAGAAGGAGGAGAAGGAGGGGAAGGAGTCCCCTGGGGCAGCTGCCAGACCACGTGCCTGTCTGGCTTTGGACTGGGACCTCTCCAGCAAGAAAGGAGACAAAGGTGGAGTGGAAACAGCCCCTGGATGTGCTCTTTGGGAAAATCACCCAGCTGTGGGGGAGGTGGGGGTGGGGGGAAATGGCAGTGATGGGCAGGTCTCTCTCTGGGTGGCAGAGCACAGAGGGCTGAACTGTCCTAAAACCTACATTTGCTTCTGAACTTAGCCCCTGCCTGGCAGGGAGCCTTGGAGGAGCCTTTGAGGACACTAAACTCTGCAGACTGAAGTCTGCTTCTTGAGGCTGTTTTCAGGGAGAAAAGAATCCAGGTGAGAGTGTTTTTTCGGTCACCTGCAAGTGTCTATGTGTCATTCCATTCCAAGGGAGTCTCTGTCTCTCCCTACAACCTGGCCGTCCTCAGCTCTGGATCTAACATCTTAATGTCTACAACCCCGGGGGCTGCACATAACGGGGAGTATCCAATATGTGCGTGGGTTGGACTGAACCTTGTCCTGGTAGGATACAATCTTAGTGATCAGTGACAATAAGACATAGCAATCAGATGATAGATCAAAACTCTTTTCCCTAAGCATTTTTTGAAGGAGGCAAATAACAGATTTCCTTCCTCGCTGGCACTTGGCTAAGGCCAATGTCATCCACAGTCCCTGACCTTCCGGGGACTGTCTGAAGAAGGCTGCTGAGCCATGATGCTCTGCTGCATCTTAGGAACCATGGTGGGGAGTGCACAAAGCTAGGATATGTGGACACACGTCCCTGGAACTGCTCCCCAGTGTTCCAGTGATACCAGCCACGCTAGACCGCAGCCATCCACCCAGGACTCTGAGGCTCCCAAAGCCTGAATGCTGAGCCAGTCTCCAAGGCTGGCAAGGACTCGGAGGCCAGACCCCTCCAGGGTCCCCAAGCAGCTCCAGTTGGCAGACAGGCTCTCTCCCTCCCCAGGGAGTTGATTCTGCCATAGAATGCCTCTGATATGGGGAAGTGCTGGCCAGCCAAAATCTAGCCCCTCTTGAAACAAATCCCACCTTCCAGAGCCATGTGGTGCACATAAACCACCTCTTTGTCTCAACAGCCCTCAGTGAGTCAAAGACAACCATCCGCCCTTCTGGGGCTTTCTCTTCTACAGGCTGAACTACTCATCTTGCAAGGCTGACATCCTCCTTGCTCTGCTCTGGACATTCTCTAGGTCAGAGACTCCAAACCTTTTTTTTTGCCTCTCACCATAGTGAAAAATACATTTTACAAGGCCAGTCCTTACTTGCATGCACATGTGTATACCTCCAAAGCCAGTTTCGCGAATGAATGCTTACTTTCTTACATGTAATACGCCTGGATGCTTTCCAATCTACTTCACTCTTTCAAATACTGCCTGCAACCCACCGCACCGAGTTTGTAACCCAGAGCTGAAAGCGCTACTCTGGTTTCACCCATGCCCAGCCTTAACTGCTTACTTAGCTCAGACCCTAGGTGGGAGAACACATCCCTTTCCACGCAGCTATTAGCCTATCTGGGCTGCAAGAACAGTCCTTGGCATCATTCTGCACAGGGATCTCCCTGGCTCAGCACTTCCTTTCCCCACGCTGTTCCTCAGCCCAGCAAACACACATGCACCCATCAGCAGCGACAACATGTCCACCAGAAGCTTGTTCCTGCCCCATCATCGTTATCATTTACTCTGAACACCTGAAACACCTTTTCTCCACCCCTCTCATTTTCCTGCTGTGTAAGCTGGGGGATCTCAGGGGGCAGCAGAGATTCAGGAAGAAACCCGAGTTTTGAAAACACCAGTAGGTAACTGACAAAGCATGCAGTCTGCATACAGACTGGCAGAACAACCCCCCCGCCCCATGGGGCCCAGAGGCCAAAGGCCACCACCACTTCAGCCTGTCTTTTTAGACTGGCTTGTGTCCATCCTAGAATCTGGTCACCGAATCTTTTCCCTTACCCCTTATCTTGGTCACCATAGCGTACATTTTGGTGACCAGGAGAACCGCCTACAAAACCTGGTTCGAACACCACTCTTACAGGATCCAGACTTCACCTCCTAAACTCCAGTTTTCTTATCTGTAAAATGGGGCTAATGATTTCTGTTCTGCCCTCCTCACAGGATGGTGCTAAATGTGAACAGGTGTGAAAAGGCTTTGTAAACTATAGAGCACTAGGCAAATATAAATCATTACACAAACTACACATTCTTTTGTAAGAATTGATGGCATTGACTCTGTTCCCCAAATTACAGCCCTGCATCCTCTGAGTTCGGTAAAGACACAGACTCCATCGTCAATCCCCCAAAAGCATCTACACTTCACCCAAGTGCCATGTTAAACAAGCCCTCCCTTGGGCAGAAATTTGAGGTCATCAAAAATTCATCACTCGCAGCAGCTGGTGGACCCACTGTCCCCGTCATCTGTTCCTTCATTCAGAAAGAGAAGTAGATGTGGAAGAATTGGTCCCAAGAGCCGTCAAATGAAATACAGCCTACAGTCAACTCTTCAGGCCAATCAAGAAAATAAAGGGGTGGGGAGGGCATCTGGCTGGCTCAGTTGGAGAAGCGTGCGACTCTTGATCTTGAGGTTGTGAGTTTAGAGTTTAATGAGCTCTATGTTGGGTGTACAGATTACTTAAATAAACAAACAATAAGAGAAAGGGTGTGTGGGGGTGGGTATCAGAGTCATCTTAGATGAGACTTTGGAAATCATCATTTTCCTAAGAGCCACCACATAAGGAGGGCTTACTAAGCCCATGCCTTGAAAGAATTATTTCCAACCTTCACTAGGATGCTCAAGGCAGGTACTATTAATCTCATTTTACAGATGAGGCTAAGAGGTTAAAAAAAAAAAAAAAAAACTTGCTCAAAAGCATGTAGGGAATTGGGTGAACTCTAATCTGCTTTTTCTCACTCAGTGTTAAGCAAGAGGAACCGCCCCTCCCCCTCCCCCCAGCTGATGTCAGCCTCTGCCAAATGTGGCTGAAATGCTGGGCTTGAGGTTGACCCTGGAGCCAGTGGCCCCCAGAGTGAGGACTTCAAACCAGACAGAGGGCTTTAGTGGTCAGAACAGAAAAGTAACTTTGGCCTTTGGCAGGAATGGGAAGCAGGTGCCAATTCCCTGGGGTGGATCAGATTCTTCTGCACAGTCCAGGGTCTGTGCTCTTTACAGAGAGCTGAGGACAATTGTTTCTGAACTGGGCATTTGAGTGCTTGGTGATTAAAGAGAACCTAATATCACTTTTGTTTGGACCCTGAGCTAAAGGAGGAAAGAGGCAATACATGTGCCTCTCCTGTGCCCCAAGTTCTCCAGAGGTTACCCAGTGCCTACAGCCCAAGGTCGGAACACCGTGGTTGGCATTCAAGGCCTTTCTGATCTGGCCCCAACCAACAATCTCGACATTTCCTGATCTAAACCTGCCCCAGCCAAACGTCCCCAGCCTCACCCGATGGCCTTGCCCAGTCCTCTTCCTCTACCTCCTCCAACAGGCAATGTCCCTCACTGCTCTCAGCAGAGCCAACCCCACCCAGCCTTGAAGAACCAGCCTCAGGCTTTGTCCTCCATCTGAACTCTGCCATCCAGTTCCTTGGCAGACCCCTACGGCCCTTGGAGCTGTGGCCTTCTGGTCAGGGCCTGCCTTGATAGCTAACTGTTGCTTTGGCCTGCCTGTCTCTGGACCCCTCTACCCAGATGCTAAAGGCCCTGAGGAGCAGGGAGGTCATAAGTTATGTTTCTGTGTCCCTCACACAGCACTTGCTATAGAAATGAAAGGTATTAAATAAATAATGTTGGGTTAATGAGCAGATGGATGGAGAGAGGTGGTAGAGTCAGAGGGGACCCAAACCTCTAAAGACACAGGTCCCTGAACTCTGTAAGCTAGTCCTCATAAGCCAGGCTTTGGAAGGAATCTCAGCTCAGGGCCAGAAGGAAGCTGGGGGTGATGTGGTTTGGTGGCCATTGGATTAGAGCTTCAGGTCCACCATGCAGGGCAGGTGACTCTGGTCCTGCTAAGATATCTCCCAAAAAGAACCTGGCTGCTACTCAATTTTCCACCTCCCCACCCTTACAGCTGCAACCAGGATTTTTTGTGAAGGGTAGTTCTAATAGTTGCCCAAAGAAAGTAGGCTTTCATGGTACGCACATAGGGAATGGTGGTCCAGCCTCTCAGCATTGCCCAACCATGGATGGGTATGTGTCC
Organism: Phoca vitulina; assembly: GCF_004348235.1. NCBI lineage: Eukaryota > Metazoa > Chordata > Mammalia > Carnivora > Phocidae > Phoca > Phoca vitulina. Next base: position 2,604,860 of record NW_022589748.1, on the reverse strand, counting down.
TCATATGAAGATGGGAGCCAGTGAGACCCCGCATCCAGCTCCCAGCTACTTGGCAGTGCTCAGAATGGGACTGGTTTCCTGCCACAGAAGGGACGACTCTCACCTGTCCTCTGCTCCCCATCCCACTATCCCCTACCCAAGACAGATTGCCAAAGGCCTGGCAGGTCGAGGAGTTCACCTGCCTTCTCCATAGAGATGGTAACTTCAAAATGCACTTTCTGGGGGAAACTAGCTTAATTCTGTACAAGATGACCTGAAATTCCAGTACCTTCTCTTCCCTAAGGAATAGGCAGACCCAGACCTCTTTTTTCCCCAGACACAAAGACACACGTCAACCCAGCACAGACCATCACAAGATACCTCTCCGGCCTGACACACAGGCCCTCAAATGTTGTAAGTCTGGGGGTTGCAGGGGGTGGGGGGGCACTCTGGTCTAAAGCCAGGGTCAGGCTACCCGACTACCAACTGATGTCACAGACACCCTTAAATCTCCATTCAGAGGGGGAGCCACTTGGGACCTCTGGGAAAACCTGCCCCAAGTGCTCAGAGACCCCCAAATCACATCCTGTTACCTCCTGAGGGCTGTTCCCCAATCAATCAATGAACAATGTATTCAGCTCCTACTGTGTTCCTGGGGGGTGCAGGGCTGCCCTGACGGAAGGATCAGCCCCTCCAGAGAGTCCGAAGCTTAAGAAGCAAAGGTGTTTGCTTGTTCTCAGGCCAAAGCAGCTGGAGTTTACAAGTGGTAAATCTAGAATAGCCCCCATCTATGCCAAGGATTCCATTCCTGCCCCCTTACCTTCTAAGGCGGTTGAAGTCCTAGCTCCTCCCCCCTGCCCTTCCAGGTTACCCACCTGTGCCCCCACCCTGCCCACCGGCTCAGTCCAAAAATCTTCCCATAAATCTTAAATAGGTATGCAAGCAGGGAGCCCTAGAGTGGATAGGACAAGCCCCCTTCCCGCAGCCTGGCCCTCCCTCTACCAGGCTGATTTCCCAGTTTGAGAGGAGAGCTCAAGAGCCCTCTCCCTGAGGTCTAGTGAGCTCTCCCGGGCAGCCCTGGTGGCAGCGCGGCGGGAAACCCGGAGCCCCATCCCTGTCCGCCAGCCGCCTCCACAATCCTGGCCGGGCTCCCTCCTCCAGCACGCCTGGAGTTGGGGCCGACGAGCAGGATCAACAATCCAGAAACTTTCAATGGATCAAGCCGACTGGGAGGGAGAGAGGGAAGGGGTGAGGGGGAGGACCGGGACCAGAGGAGGCTCCAGGGCAGAGCCCCTGCTCTTCACTTACCATCTTGCTCACATCCATGACCGAGGCTGCAGGGCACCCCCCACCCCTTGAGATCCCGCTTCCCCCAAATGCTGCTCCCGGCTAATTCCGCCCCGATGATGCCATGCTGCGGGGAGGGCGGCCGGCAGGGCCCCCGCGGACCGGGGAAGGCGGCGGCGGCGGCGGCAGGACCGAGGCTGGACCGGAGAAAGGAAAGGAAGGGGGAGGGGAGGCGGGGAGGGGGAGGGGGCCGAGCGCGGAGCCGCAGCGCGCACCGGGGGCGGGGGAGGCGCGGCTCCGCGGGCGGACCGCGCGGCCGAGCCCCTGGGGGCCGGGGAGTCCCGCGATCAGCTGGAGGCGCCGCGGTAGGGGTCTCGGGGACGCTGGGGAGAGTGGTGCGGGCAGCGGACGGATCCTCGGGGCCGCCGGAGCCTGCGGCCCGGGCGCGCAGTGAGGGTGTGATTTGAATAACAAAAGGTCGCTTCTCCCGGAGCCCCGGCGGCCGGGATCGCCGAGCGGGGAGCGAGGCCGGCGGGCCCGCCAGGAAGCGTGTGTTTGAGTGTGAGTGTGTTTGGGTGTACGCGCGCGTGTGCGCGGTTTGGTGGTGGGATCGGTGGGACTCAGGAAGTGAGCGGGGGAGGCGGCTGAAAAGGAGCGAGATGGGGGCGCAGCGAGCAGACATTCCAGTGGGGGCAGGGGGTCCGCTCGGCCCCTCCCCGCTTGGCTTCCCTGCACAAAGGCGGAATTCAGAGCCAGTTGTTTCCCTCCTGCGGCTAATCCGGAGGGGACGCCCAGATGAGTCTGGGGTCTGCAAACAGATGGGCGCATAGAAGGAAGTAGAACAGGTATCCCCAGAAGGCTCTGTGCCCCGCGCAAGTGAGCCAGAGCCAGCCCTTCCGGGAGCGAGGGAAATTTAGCTCCTCGATGCTGTCTGCCCTGAGCGCCTAGCATCTCCAGCCAGAATCCCTGAACCTTCCACTCCTTACTCAATGCCTTATGTGCCCTTAGAGAAATGGGAGGCAGACACTCCTCTCTGCCGGAGACAAAGCTGGTGGCAGAAAAGGGCTCCGGGCAAATGCTCTTTTGGGGGCACGATCTCCAGAAAAAGCCTGGACATCCAAGCCTATGGTTTCAACAGAGAGCTGCCTCAAATCCTCTGATGAGCGGGGAGGTTTGGGGCACAAGCCAAGTCAGCAGGGACCTGAGGCCACTAACACAGACCCTGCTTTACCCAGGTGAGGAAACTGAGGCCCAGAGCAGGGGAGTGATTTGCCCCAGGTCACACACCTGGCAGGGACTGTGGGTCTGGAGAATCCTTAATAAGGACAGTGCAGCCCAAGCCAAAAAGAGCTTCCCAGGCTACCACGGAGCACCCCGCTTCTAAAACCCTTTCCAATGAACAGGTGATGGGACCCATCCACAGCCCTGGCCCTCTGGCCCCACACTAAGGGGCCAGTAAGACAACGCTAGCCTAGTAAGCCACCATCCGGCCCCAGGGCCTGCTGGGCTGACTAGGACGGCCCCCTCCCCTTCGAATCTTAGTTCTCAATCTATGAAATAGAGAATATTTCTCTGCCTGCCTCCTAGGGGGATGTGAGAACAGCATGATATAAAAGACAAAAATAGAAGGACAGGAATGTATGGGGTTTTCACTGTGGTGGTTATTTTCATTTCCCGGCTCTGGAGCTCAGTTAAGGGGCCCTCAGCTTCAGCTGAGGGATCTCTGGACCCGGGTCTGTCTGTCTGTCTAATCCTGAGTCTGTCCTGCCCTGTCCCAGTGTTGCCCCTGGCAAGCGCAGCTCTTGTGGCACTGTGCCCCACCCCGGGGAACTCAGGAGGCAGCCCTGGTCTGCTCCAGTGTGATGGGCTCCCACAGTCCCTTCTACTGACTCGTGTCCCCAAGAGGCAGGAAGGAAACATGCCACCACATCCTCATCAGCCAACACTGTCCCCCGAGGTAAATGAGGGCCACGTGAATTAGCAGGAATCACCCAATGCAGAAATGAGTTTGGGGTTATTTGCTGCCTGATTAAATGTACAAAGATCGTCTTTCTTATAAACAAATAAATAAGATTTAGGGGCGCCTGGGTGGCTCAGTCGTTAAGCGTCTGCCTTCGGCTCAGGTCCTGATCCCGGGGTCCTGGGATCGAGCCCCGCATCGGGCTCCCTGCTCCGCGGGAAGCCTGCTTCTCCCTTTCCCATTCCCCCTGCTTGTGTTCCCTCTTTCGCTGTGTCTCTCTCTCTCTGTCAAATAAATAAATAAATTCTTAAAAATAAATAAATAAATAAGATTTCATATGTTTAAAAATATTATGAACCGTTAGGCATGGGGTTGATCAACAGATCAAGGTCTCCTGGCAGATCGTGGCACCCTGGCTGGCAAAGCCCATTTTCTCATTAAAATGGGGATCGGGACATCTGCCTCATACTGCACATGGGCAGTAGGGTCAAATGAAAGAAATTTCTCAAACTTCACCTGCAGTCGGCTGAATGATGGCCCCCAAAGATAAAAGGTCCTAATCCTGGGAGCCTATAAATACTACCGTATGTAGCAAAGACTACTCGCATATGATTAAGTTTAGGATTCTGAGATGGGAAGATGATCTTGGATTATCTGGGTGGACCCCAGATGCAATCACGTGTATCCTTATAACAGGAAGATCTGACACACAGAAGGGGTAAGGCAAGGTACCAGAGACTGGAGTGAGACGGCCACAAGCAAGGAGCAGATTTTCCCCGAGAGCCTCTAGAAGGAGTATGGGCCTGTCAACACTTGGATTTTGGCCAAGGAATTACTAGTATCAGACTTCTGGCCTCCAGGACTGGGAGAAAATAAGTTTCTGTTGTTTAAGCCACCGAGTTTATGATCATTTGTTACAGCAAACACAGGAAACTAATATGCTGCTCAAAGGTCAGTGAGGGCTGGTGTCATGGCTGCCTCAGGGCTGCCCTCTCTGTGGACTTCCTGGCTGGGGAGCCGCCCACATGATGGCAGAGGCCGGCCAGGAAGCAGGTGGGCTCTCCTGCTCCATTGGGGGGGGGCTGGCAAATAAGTACCCACATGCAAGCACGTATATGCACAAATGCACATGTGCACACACACACAGGGAAGGAGCAAACAGCGTCTTTAAAGAAGTTGAGCTTCTCTGCCTTGGCTAACCCAACACCCTGCCAGGCCCACCCAGCACACAAACACCTTTGGGTGCCTGCCTTTCCTACCACTTCTCTCGGGCAGACAGGTTCAGACTTGGAGAAGAGCTGAGAAGGAAGGGCCTGCCTGGGGGTTCCCCCTTCCAGAGCGGTTGTGCCACAAGGCATCCCGTGGGGCTATGGGCCACTGGCTCAGGCTGGCGGAGCCTCTTTTGAGTACAATGGACAGAAAGAGAGGGGCACCTGGGTGGCTCAGTTGGTTAAGCATCTGCCTTCGGCTCGGGTTATGATCTCAGGGTCCTGGGATCGAGCCCCACATAGAGCTCTCTGCTCAGAAGTAAGAATGCTATGGCCCTCAGCTGCTACTCTATCCTTTCTTCACCAGCTCCCAGGCCATTGCATCCAGCTGCCTACTCAGCATCTCTACCCCAGGGGGAAAGGGTGGGAGGTGGGAGGGGGTCTCAGTCTCCCAAGCATCTCAAACCCAAGGAATCTAAAGATATATTCTTCTTTTCTCTGTTTTCACATCTTCTGTCTCATCTGTGGTTCTGCCTCCACTTAGTTGTGTAAGCTAGAAACTTTGAAGTCAGCCTTATTCTTCCATTGACAACCTCCCACTCCCAACCCATCTATTCAGATTTCACATCCATGCAGTTCTTTCTTGCAAATAGCTTCCAATCTGTGTCTTCCCTTTCAATACTGACCGCTCCTGTGCTGGCCAAGACTCTCAACAACAGCCTCCTAACTGGCCTCCCTGCCTCCAGTCTCTTCCCATATGATTCATCTTCCACACATCTAATCTCAGCTCCTCACTGACCCACCCCAAATGGGGAAAAACAACAACAACAACAACAACAAACATACCTTTCCATAGGTCATTTGGCACTCAAGGTCCCTACTGGTCTGGCTCTGTCTCCATTCTAGTCCGTATTCTCCCATCCTCCTCCCTCCACCCCATCAGTTAGGTCCTGACCCATCAACAGATGTCACCTTCTCTATGAAGCCATCCCTGAGCCATCCAGACATAGCTGGTCACTGGAGTCCCTTCCTACAACGGATAGCCCCTGTGTATAGCCTGAATCATCCTGGGATGGGATGGTCTGTGCCCTGGGCTCTCCCTGCTCACGTGGGAGCTCCCTCGGGCAGGGGCTGGGCCTTACTGGCCTTACATCCTGCCCGGCCTCTCAGCCAGAATTTCATACCCCCATCACCGCTTCACCTTAAACAACTAAAAAGTACGGAATGGCCCCAGGAGGCCCATGGAAAGGTGCAGTGGATGAGTCTTGGTAGAGGGTGACACCTACCGGTGAGCCGCGGTTCTGCAGCCTAGCCCTACAAATCCGTACCACTGATGGGCGGGGCTGCCGAGCCCAGGGCTGGACCTTACAGAGTACGTTAATTCCAGTAATGAGGTTTCAACCAATCTTCCCTCCAAAAGAGCCTTATAGAATGTATGTTAGTGTGCTACCACTGACTAAGCATCTGCAGAGGGCTGTGAGGTTCAGAGAATGCCTTTTTGTCCATTCTCTCGACGAATCCTTATGGTTTTAAGGTAAGGCAGGTAAGGCAGAGAGAACAGGTTTTAAGACAAGACCTGTTTTGCAGGTGAGGTGTTGCAGACGAAAGAGTGTGCCACTGATACATGAGGAAGGCATTGAGATGGGGAGGGGAAGTCCAAGGTTTCATTAGCTTTGCCTACAGTGTTTTAGTATTTTATAAGGGGGATGTCCTGAAATACTATTATTTGCTAACAGTGGATATTACGGAAGGAAGAGTAGGCTCTAGAGTCAGACAGGCCTCAGGTTGAATTCTGGCTCCACTACTTTCTGGATATGGGCAATTAACTTAACCTCTCTGAATGTTAGTTTTCGTACCTGAAAAGTAGGGCTTATAGATACCTTCCAGGATTGGTGTGAGATTAAGCAAACTGATGCATAGAAGGCCCACAGGGCAGTGGGAGGCCAGCCCCGGCTCATCCCCAAACAGTCATTTCCTCCATTTACTTGGTGGCTAGTTCTTAAAAAGTTCTAGATGATTTTTTTTTTTTTTTTAACGCTGGAGTCAAAAGAAAAAAGGATAAAAAGCCAAGGGTATCAGTAGTCATCCTGATTAAAGTGACAGTAAATAAATAGGTTTCCAGGAACTACAGCCACTGAGCTACCCCCGCTGAGCAGCAGAGAACACGAGCCTCAGCCGCTGCTGAGTGGTTCCTACTCTTCCCATGGGAAGCTGCAGCAAATGAGCCTTGGTCCGAGCGGGTGACCCAGCCGGCCTTCCGGTCTGGTGGTTCGACATCCAGTGCTCCCACCCAGCTCTCCTTGAGCAGAATGTGGCCTTTTCAATGCGTCACCCTGACTCCAGTGGGAAAAGCCTTCCACTGCCTCTCTTTGGGGGGATATGACCACACTTACAACTTGAAAAAGAAAAAAACCCTCAAGAAACACAAGCGTTCCTGGGCCTAGAGTGTATCTCATTATGTGAAGGTAGAGCATCACGTAGCAAGTGGGCAGGTGGGTGATGTGCGGGGGTGGGGGGGGAGGCATGTGTGTTATGCCATGAATAAAAATAACCGCCGAGAACATTACTGAGTTCTTACTGTGCCAGGCATGACGACAAGCACTTTATAAGTACTATTTCTTTAGTCCCCAAACAACCCTGGATACTAAGTGTTCCTATTATTGTCCTTATTTTACAGATAAGAGAGGGAGGCCCAGAGAGGTCAGGTGACTTCCCCAGGGTGCCACAGCTAATAGGCAAGAGAGCCAGGGTTGAAGGTGGGCAGTGTATTCCACAGGTAGCCCCTCCCCTGGGTGCCCCCAACACCTGGAACTGCCCCGCCTGTGGGATACCTGCCCTTACCAGGGTTGGCAGGCAGTTTAAACTATGTAATTATTAGTATGTATGTTTATTTACAGGCTTTTCTTCATCCTAAAGCCTTGTGAACCAGTTGTGAGTACAGCGAATTCCCCTGCCTTCTCTGAAGTGACTTGCAGAAAGTCCCAGAGCCGGGCACTGGGCACCGGTCATTCAAATGAGGGGCATGCCTGCTGCCTCTTGGCCCCCGGTCCCCATCCCCCTCCCTGCACCTGCATGCTACTGCGTTCCAGGGGTCTCTGCTGTGGGTATGCCGGGGGCGGGGAGGGGGGTGCTCTCAGAAATGACTCCTTGAAGTCGTTTCAACATTTCCCCTGGACGGTTTTCATCATCCACGCACAGAACAGGCCTATGTATTAGAGACACCTGGCATTGTCCCAGATATCCCAATTTCTGAAACTACAGTTCAAATAAATATTGACTGTAAGGCACCAGGTAGAAGCGACATGATTGAAACTTAGGCGGGGAGGTATAAGCAATGAATGAGATTTGAGGGCATGACTGGGAAAATCCCAGAGCCACAGGGGGATGAGGTGATGTCAAAGACCAGGAGAGAATGCAGTTGGGGACCCGGGGGTTCAGGAAAGTGCTGGAAAAGAGACTGAATGGCCATGCAGAGCCTCAAATCCCCACCTCCTCCAGGGATGCTGAAGGTTACAAACAGGTTCATCTTCCCTTTCAACATGTTCCTGCCCAAACCTTTCACGTGGAACCACCAGTAAGTCTCCATCTTGACAACTCAGAGCATACCTCTAATTTTATACAGAATCCTAGCTATTTGCGATCAGTGTACAAAATGCATTTTCCAGGAACCCCTTGTGTTGATTTTCACAAGGTGGCCCAAATGGGAGCATGGGTGGTAAGCTCCATAAATTCCCACTGGGAGCGCTGAGTAGGCACAGTGCCACCAAATCCCTGCAAGGGCCTGGCCTCTGAGCAGCCACTCAATAAAGACTTAGTTAACTGAAGTAGGACTCAATGAGTGTGGTGTTGAGCCTGCATTAAACCTCATAAACATCTGTGTAGTGCTCTGCCCAACACAGGGAACTCACCTGCAGCGTGCCAGGCACCAGACCAGATGCTCTGCCTGTGAGGTCCTGTCTATTTCTCCCCGACACGGATGCTGAGCTACAGAGAGGCTGGTGACTTCCCAAGGTCCCATGGACGTGACCACTGCAGGTCATCTACCACTGACTCTTCACTCCCCCCCACCCTCCATATCCACAGCCCACCTTTCCAAGGTGAACTTGGGCACGGCAAAAACTCGGATCATAGTCCACAGTCCGTCAGGACAGTCCATCAGCCTTCTAGGAGTAAGGCCACAGGAGCCCCTCCATTGGTTGGGACGTGTCTCCCCCAGGACACTCTCTGGGCACCAGCTGGGGATGCCCCTGGGGACCTGCAGCATAAATGAGTAATGAGATGAGGCATGAATGTTACTTAGCACGGGGAGAGGTCAAGTGCTCTGCAATCATCAGGCCCCCTCCAGGACCAAGGGACACACTCAGGAGCTTGGGAGTGCCGCCCACCACAGAAGGTGCCTGGAAATGTACCCTCCTGGGCAGGCAGGGAAAGGACCAGGGTTCTCCTAGGAAGAAGAGTCAGAGGTCCAGGGTGCCCCCTTTCACTCTGACACAAAGTGTGCATGAACCCATGGGGCTTAGTCCCGGTTTTATCACCCACGGGCCTCAAAATCTAGAATTCTCTTTCTAGTCCTGCCTCCCAGGGGCTCCCTTTAGGGCTCCAGGTGCTGCACCCCTCAGCCCTCCCAGAAAGGTGCTTCTCTCCAGAGGAACGGGTACACGTCAAGGGCGGGCCAGTGGGCAGACAGCCGTTTCAAACTGACAAAACCAGAAGGCTGCCCAGAGTTCTCAGACAATTCAGGGGGACAAGACGGGCCGGGCAGTGCCAAGCTGCTACGGGCCCCTGCTGCCTGGTGGACAGGCACTTCCACAGGCCAGGGAGGTGTCCCAGGAGGGCGGTGTGTGGACAGAGCCATGAAGGGAGCCTGGAGGCTGGGGATGATCGGGCACGGCACATGCAGGAAGACAGGACAGCAGGGTGACCACACGTGGCAGGGTGACCAAGCCAACTGTGTTCTGGATCCATCTGAAGTGGGGCCATCTCCCTGAGCAGATACACGGGGAGGGAGAGGGAGTCCCAGCTAGAACACAGAAAGGCAGACAGAAGGGCAGACAGCCGCCATGTACTTAGAGCCAGGCATGGACTCAGGAGGTAAAGCAGGACTGAGCGAGCTCAGGGTGAGGACCTGGTGCGGGTCCAGGGGAGTCCAGCAGCAGAGGCTGGGCAGGCTGATGGCTCCTGCAGTCCCTGCGGATTCTCTCATGCGCAGCCGGAGAGGAGCCAGGCTGGAAGCTGCAGGTGGTCAGGGGCTCCAGCGGGGAGCAGGGCAGACGGGAGCCAAGATGGTGGCCATGGCTTCAGGAATGGAACAGCAGAGATATGAGGGATGAAGGGATGATGGAAGGGCGGAGGAAGATCTGACCCTGGACGCTGGGAGGGAGGGGTGCTGTTAAGAGGAATCAGGACGAGGATCCTGTCGTCTAGGGCGGTGGGGGACACCGGTGGTCGTCAGTCTGCGTTGCTGGTTGGCCATGTGCGGAGGGAGGGCGAAGAACATCCTGTGGCGTGAGCAGCTGGGGCCCAGAGGCACCAATTCAGGAGTCACCCGTGTGTGAGTCAAGAGAGCCAAGAGGGCCGTTTGGGAGGCTGGCTGGGTCTCAAGGTCAAGACCCCAGCTCAGGGCAGGCCCAGGTGAAGGCAGTGGGGCTCGCAGAGGAGGGGCCATTTTGCTGGTGGTGGGCTGAGTGGAACTTTTGCTAATTCCTTTTGGACCTGAAGTACAATTTTCAAACCAAATCCTTTCAATATTTATAAGGGCTGCTTCTTAATGAAGTCATGAAAAGCACTTTCTGAATGCTCCTAGCCTTTGCGGTGTGGCCTGGATCATCTCCTTCCTCATCCACAGCACAGCCCTCACTAGAATTTACCGGGGCCCCTGTTTTGGAGGACAGTGCCAGGCACGGCGGTGCCCACCTCTGCATTCGAGAAACCGGGTGTTCAGAAGCAAGGCGGGGGGGTGGACGAGCAGGGGGCTTGTTACTGCCGGTGGAGGCTCTCCACCCCTGCTGCACCTCACAACCACCTGGGGGGCCAGCCCCGCCCCAGGGATGCCGGAGGTAACTGGCCCGCGGACCATCAGCATTTGAAAGCTTCCCCCAGGAGATGCTGACGCGCGGACCGTAAGCATCTGCACCGCAGTAGCCAACGATCAGGAACCTCCGCCCCAGTCCTGTCGGAAGCCTCAGGCTACGGGAGACAAGGAAGTGGGGCTCTTCCCCTAGCACTTCTACACTGGGAATTTCCGAGCTTCCACCTGCAGTTTTCCATTCCTTGGCCAAAGGCTCAGCGTAAGCGAGGACCTCTGAACACTTTGCCCTCCCCACTGTGGATTTCTTTTCCCTCTTCCCGCTGCCATCCTCCCCCCCCCCACCTGCCCATTAAACACGGTGTTTGTGGGCTCTCTCTGCACATCTGACATCACGGGGGAAAGAGGGACACTCCAGGCACAGCAGAGCAACGTGGAGATGCCTAGCACACCGCCCGGAACTGACATCCATCCTGCAAGATAGTGGCCCAGTCTTAGGATGCCACTTTTAGCTGGTGGGTTCCCAGGCAGCAAAGATCTGCTAGATTTTTAAAGCATCTCCAGGCAGGCTGTGGGTAGCCAGCGGGGGTGAGGGGGCCCACTGAAGACACTCAGACAGATGGGAGCCACTCAACCAAGTCCCTGAGTCAGCAGATGGTCTGCAAACCTCCACTGAGGGGGCCCGGGCTGCCAGAGCGCTCTGCCCCTGCCTGCCCGGCGGCTCCTGCCTGGAGGCAGCAATTTTGGGCACCCTCAAATGGGCCAGCCCAGAAGCTGTCAGCCTCTCTCACTTGCCCCTCCCTGGGAAGACAAGTCCAGGAATCTGTCTCTGCCCAGTTACCTAATAAGCAAAGACCTGTCCCAGAGGCGTGGACCAGGGCAGGAGGTAGCAACCCAGAGATGTCTATAGTGACCGCGGGCCGGCCTTTCCATGCTGGAGGGGGCGGCAGCCAGGCTAATTCCATGTTATTACAGCCTTACAGGAAGCCAGCCTGGCTCAGCTGTCAACCAGTAGCAATTTATGGGCCTTGGGGGCAGAGGGAGGGAGAGGAGGGAAGAGAAAGGAAAACACAGCCCTCCACCCCCCCTCCAAAAAAATTGATCCTGAGTTATTTTTAGATGCTTATTCATCCCATGCATTTCTTTGTAAGAGCCAGGACATGGGCTCTGTAAAAAAACCATTTGGCAGGAGGCAGCCGCTCACATAGGAGGACGGAGCTGGGGGCACCCGTGAGCAGGTGGGAGGGAGAGTGGGAGGGTCTTCAAGGACACCCCCCCTTGTGGCAAAAATCTCCCAGGATTCCCAAGGCAGAGTAGAGAGTCTAACGGAGGAGAGGCTTTTCAATCAAAATCCCCAAGTTCAACCTCCAGCTTTTTCTTGCTAGATGGCCTAGGGCAGGTCACTGTGGAAGTCAAATGAGACTCCGGGCTTGGAACCCCAGCCAGGTGTGGCCCGGGGCAAGTCACTCAACCTCTCCGTGCCTCAGTTTCCCCATCTACAAAACAAGGCTAGTCAACGCACATAAAACACTTAGAAGATTGCCTGGCATACCCTGTGTTACATGAGAGTTAGCGATCATTTCTATGAAAGAGCCACGCATATGTTAATTGTCACTGTCGATAATAATGATCACATAGAATTATGCTGAGACAGGGGCACCTGGGTGGCTCAAGTCGGTTAAGTATCCGACTCCTGATTTCGGCTCAGGTCATGATCTCAGAGTCCTGAGATCCAGGCCCATGTCCTGCTCCATGCTGAATGTGGAACCCGCTTAAGATTTTCTCTCTCCCTCTCCCTCTGCCCCTTCCCACACACTCTCTCTCTATATATATATGTGTGTATATATATATGTATATATATATGTATGTGTATATGTGTGTATATATATATATCTGGGTAGGATAGAGCATGGAGATAAAAGCCACAGAAGGCCTGAGGTGGGAAAGAGGCAAACAGAGGGACTTGTATTCACAGCCTGATGCCTGCCAAGGATGGGTGTCCAAGAGATTTTGCCTCTGTTTAGATGTGGATGCTGTGACTTAGTTTCTCCTCCTGCAAACAGTGCAATAAGCACTCTTGGGGGGCTTAGGGACTGATGTAACAGGAAGCCCACAGTGGGGCTCCCAGCAGGTGCTCGCTACTATTAGTTGACTCTGGAATCACCTATGCTCGTGTGATGGCTAATCTAGGTCTCACCTTGACTGGGTCACAGGATACCCAGAGATCTGACTAACCGTGATTTCTGGGGGTGTCTGTGGATGAGATTAGCATTTGACTTGGTGGACAGAGTAAAGAAGCAGGCCCTCTGTGATGTGGGCGGGCATTGTCCAATTGAGGGCCTGAACAGAACACAAAGGGGAAGCAGGGAGAATTCTGTTCTTTTTTTCAGCCTCACTGTTGAGCTGGGACACTGGTCTTCTCCTCCCCTTGGACCACAGGCTTCCCTGGTTCTCAGGCCATCGGACTCAGACTGAATTACACCATTGCCTTTCCTGGGGTCTCTAGCTTGGAGATGGCAGCATGAGCCAATTCCTTATAATAAATCAGTATTTTCTTCTCTCTCTCTCCCTCCCCTTGCCTCGACCTTCCCCTCCCTCCCACCCCCCATATATATATCCACACACACATATTGACAGCAATATATCTATATCTATAATATTCTGTTTCTCTGGTTACTCACCAAATCAGATCCAGATCCTTCTAGAATCTGCCTCTGTCAACTGTCACCTTTCTTTGCATGGGCCACACTTCACCTGTCCCTTCCCCAACACTGCCCTGCCTCCTGGGCTGCTCCTTCTGCCCTTGATGCCCCCTTTATATTAACCCAACCTTTATTGACCGCTCCCTTCTAGTTCCACCCAGTAAACCTTTATTGAGTGCCTGCTGTATACATGACATGGGTTAAGTGCTGTGACTACTGAGACACATAAAGCCAAGGTCCTACCCCTCACATCATTTCAAGATAATGTAGTGGCTACCTGCTCGAGAAGATGGTGCAGGTGTCTAGGGAACACCAAGGAGGGGCTGGGGAGGGGGGAGGGGGGGAAGTGGTAGAAGGCTGGGGACACGTTCCTTCAGGAAGTGACAGACAAAGGTATTCCAAGCAGACTCAGCAGGACCCTTGCGGTGGGGGGGGGGGGGGGGGCGGCGGGTACCAGGATAGGAGCCAGAATTCCCACAGCCCTCACTGCCTGCCACCCCTGTGTACCTGGCCCCGGTCACAGTGGTGTGAAACCCACTCTTTCTCACCTGTTTGCCTCCTTTAGGGCCACTCCTTCTCTGAAGTCCTCCTAGGCTGAGCACCCAGCAGGCCCCAGCAGGCCCCAGCAGGCCCCAGCAGGAACTCTAGGACCAGGGTCCACTTCTGTCATGGTATCTCAGTCTTAGGTGGCGAGATGCTGGGGGCAACTGTCTCCTCTCCTCCACACTCCCCACCAGCCACCTCAGGGATCATTCAGGAACAGAGGCAGGTCACCTCCTCAAAAACCCAGCTCTCCACCCACAGCTTTCAGTGCAGGGGGGGGATCTCAAGGGCCTGCCACCTACTCTAACCTCATCCCACATCACTCCTGCCACGGGTCCTTTGCATGAGCTGGCTCTTCCTTATATACAGGGCCGCCTCAGTCCCTGTCTGTTTCTCTCCCTAACAGACACACACACACACAACCCCCCACTTCATCTATGAAGGGTTAGGCTCCCCACAGCATTTCGTGCATGTCTCTAGCTCGGGTGGGATTACTTGGGTCAGCTGACCCTTTGAGGGCAGAAACCTGGTCTCGTTCCAAGCCTAGCTCAGGGCCAGTAGCTCTTCCAAACTTCAAGTGAGGCTCTTGAAGCATATGCATGGGGAAATTTCTGCCATTGCTAAATATTAGAGGTGACTACCACCCTTTTAATAAACAGCTACAGTATGCAGGCAAAGCTTATTTCGTGTTAAATAATATACATGTCATTTGCATTCGCTAGAACCTATGATTTGAGTAATAAAGGTTTAGGGAAAACCAGCCGTGACCCCATGAAGCTGGGGAATTCCTGCCCCTCCCCTGGGCTGAGGTCACCTCTGTCTGAGAATCCCATTGGCAATGAAGCACTTGATAAGGCTGTTGCCTACAACCATCAGAACCCCCCCCAACACTCAGAGTGCAACCTGAGGCATCTCACTCTCTGTGAGCCTCCGTTTCTCTCTCCATAAAATGGGTATAAAAAACATCCCTCTCACAAGAGGTTGTTATTAAGGATCAAATGAAAAATAACACGAGGCAGTACTTAGTAAGCTATGAATACCCATGACATTTTCTGGGCTGCAAAAAGTTCCCTTTATTGCTAAGTTTATTAATAAATAATAAACCAGTCCTTATGGGTCTAACAGATTTTATTTGATAGAGTTTCTTGTCAGTTCCCACCCTATCAACCTTGCTGTTCCTCTCTTTGCCTGGCCCCTAGGATCTGGTTCCACTAGCATCCTGGTAAGAGCAAGGATTCTGTCCTGACCATGCATAGCTGTGTGACCTAGATGAGGACCTTACCCTTTCTGAGCCTGTCTTCCGGAGATGACCAAGCGTCGTGGACAGGATTAAATGGGATGATTGATATTCAGTGCATGGGATGTGTGCTCAGTGACCATGAGCTCTTGGGCCATCTTGGAGGTCCTGGGGGGCAGGGCCCAGTGACCACACTGGATAAGCAGACTTTTCTCTCCCAGTGGGGACCAAGTGGGGCCAAGGTGTCACCCGATATCATTCCCAGTTAGATCTGGTGTTGCACAGAGCCTGGGGACAGTCTCCCCTCCTCTGAGCTCCTACAAGAAGAGGCATGGAGACCATGGGGGTGCCATGGGGGCGCCAGTGTTGGGGGGATATATCTAGAATCTTCTCTCACCTCCCTTCACACACAAACCCCCAAAATGGTTCCCCTCACGGAGTTTCAAGCTGTTTGACTTGCAAGTACCTGGCCCATTCTTCATTCTTCACTTTAAAATCCATTTTTCTCCTCAAAGCTGGTGACACCGCCTTAAAATACAAGGTCTCCACCAGCATTTCTTAGTGTATTTTTTTAAAGTCTAGAGTCGGTGCCAAAAACAATGGGGAGTTAGGGCTCTTGGGATTCGTTCTTGGACCATGATGATTGATGAGGCTTTTTTGTCTCGTGTTCACAGTTGAATCCTGGCCTCCGGAATAGCGTCTGGCATGGGACGGACACTCAAGTACTAGCGGCTGAACGTAGGAGTGACTGCATGTAAGAAATCATTTCACCCACATACCTGGCGCTAATCTGAGTCCTGGGACTCACAGGGGACTGCAATTTCTAATGCGGGTGGGTGCCTTTGGCTCAACCAAAGGGCTTTCGCATCTGTATTTCATACGCCAAAACTCTGAGGTAGGAGTGCAATTATCTTTTGCAGATGAGCTGAACAGGACAGAGAGAAACAAAGGGCTCATCTAAGAAACAGAACTTGTGTCTCTTGTCAGGGCTGTTCACCAAATATGGCTGCAGGCTCTTTCCACAGCAACACACTGCTTCTTGCTGTCCTATTACACAGTCGGGGAAAAGCTCGATCTTCCAGGGGTGTGTGATTCATCTGTCCATCCACCCACCCAACCAGGCCAACTTTCTCCACATGGCAGGTTCTGCTGGGCTCCAGGAGAGGGGAGAACATGGCTGGGGGTGGGGGGTGTGAATGCAAAACTTGGGTAAGAGCAGGTCTTGGGGGCTGCTCTTTCTAGCAACAGTGAAGGAGATGGAGTATCTCCTCTGGAGCCACTGCGGAAAAGAGTTTAGTGGCCCCTCAGAAAGTTAAACATAAATTGCTTTAGGAGCCAGAGTTCCACCCCTCCTTTTATACCCAAGAGGATTGAAAACAGGGACTCGGTCAGGTACTTGAGTGCCAATGTTCACAGCAACAATATTCACAACAGCCAAAAGCTGGAACCAACCCAAGTGTCCACCGACAGACGAGTGGACAAGCAAATCATGGTACATACGACGGACTATTATTCAGCTATACAAGGAAATGAAGCTCTGATACGTGATTCAGTGTGGATGAATCTTGAAAACACTATGCTAAGTGAAGTAAGCCAGGCACAAAAGGACAACGTTGCTGGGTCCACTTACATGAAATATCTAGAATATGGAAATTCACAAGGACGGAAAGTAGACTGCATGTTACCAGGGGGCAGGGCTTAGAGGGTGTAATGGGTACAGAGTTTCTGTTTGGGCTGATGGAGACTGGTGGAAACAGCAGTGATTCTTGCACAACAGTGTAGGTGTAATCAATGCCCCTGGATTGCACGCTTCAAAATGGCTAAAGTGGCAGAGTTTACTTATATCTATTTTACCACAATTAAAAAAAAAAAAAAGCACAAACACATGCAAAACACGATAGCAGTAGCACGGAAGGAGACATACAGGTCAGGGAGATAGAACAGCAGGTCTGAAAACAAAGCAGACAATTCAGGCAGTATCGACACAATGGAATAAGGTCTCACCTGGGCAGGGGCGGGGGTGGGGGGAGCCCACAGCAAAAAAGCAAAATGACAAGCTTAGAAAAAAAATACAGAAAAATCTGTTCCTAACTTTAGCAATGAGAAGTCCTCCTCCTGCAAAATATAAAATTATGGCACCATAAAGGAAAACATTTTCCCTGTGGCGGTCTAGTCTTTGAACTGGACAATCTGGAAGGATCAAATACAATTTCGAGTATCCATAAATACATGTATCCTCTAGCCACTGGGCAACTCTCCTGGAGAAATGCCCCCATGAGCCACGTTCCCGGAAACATCGTTCCTAAGGAGGGCATTCCCGGAAACATCATTCCTAAGGAGAAGGCAAAACCAATGCAAATGTTCCCACAGCAGCAGAGAGTGGAAACAAACTAGGGTATTTTAATTCTGAGGAATATCATGCAGTTGTTAAAAAGAATGATGTTGATCTAAAAATGCTAAAAGAAAAATCTCAAAAAAAAAGAAGAAAGGAAGGAAGGGAGGGAGTGAGGGAGGGAGAGAGAGAGAGAGAATGAAAGAAAGAAAGAGGGGCACCTGGCTGCCTCAGTGAGAGCAGCATCTGACTCGATCTCAGGGTTGTGAGTTCGAGCCCCATGTTGGGTGTAGAGATTACTTAAAAATAAAATCCTGGGGCGCCTGTGGCTCAGCCAGTTAAGTGTTTGACTCATGATTTCAGCTCAGGTCTCGATCTCAAGGTCATGAGTTCAAGCACCATGTTGGGCTCCATGCTAGGCAGGTGTGGAGCCTACTTGAAAAGAAAAAAAAGAGAGGGGGGAAGAGAGGAAGAGAGAAGGAGAGAAAGAAAGAAAAGAAGAAAGAAAGAAAGAAAGAAAGAAAGAAAGAAAGAAAGAAAGAGAAAGAAAGAAAGAAAAAGGAAGAAAGAAAGAAAAAGGAAAGAAGAAAGAAAAAGGAAAGAAGGAAGGAAGGAAGGAAGGAAAGAAGGAAGGATGAACTCCACCTCCCTTGATAACTTCAAATGGATTTGCTCACTGGCTTTATTTTCAAAGGCTTCTGCTGAGGGATACATGCCTGCCCAGCTCCAGTACTACTTTGTGTGATGCCATCTGAAGAGCTGCCAGCCTTGGTATGAGGGCCTAGAATGTCCTACCCCAGCAGCTAACTCTGAGGGAGGAAAAGTCAGAAAGAGAACAGTGGGGTTGGGGTACTGGTATTCATGCATGGAGGGGAGGGGGCCAAGGGAGGGAAGGGGTCAGGGAGAAACCCTATAAAAAGGAGCAGGAGGGGCCCTGGGTAGTTCAGTCAGTTGAGTGATCATGGTTGTGAGTTCAAACCCCACACTGGGCTCCACACTGGGTATGGAGTCTACTTAAAAAAAGAAAAGGGGGAGCAGGAAAGTAAGCTAAGGCAGGACAGTGTGAAGGTCAAAGGGGCCATACCAAGTGCAGTCATATTCTAGTGACTGGCTAGTCATTTATAGGCAGAAGCACATCAAGCATTACCCACGTGTCCTCACATGCTGCTGTAGGTCATTCTGGCATCTCCTGCCTCTGGCCAGTCCCAGGGCTGAAACTGTAAATCATTCATGGAGGATCCTGTGTTATGACAAACTACGGCAGTCTTGCAAATGGCTTCACCCCAAATCCTGAAGCCCACAAAATGCTTGGCTTTGGTCTCACTGGGTGCCCTAGTGTCCTCGCCTGCTGGAGCCCACCCCACTCCACTTCTAGCTCCTTCCCATCTGAGAAAGGGAGGGGACCCGCATCTTCTGAGCATCTATTATCATATTTCATCCTCACAATTACTGTGATTAGAAAGGTAAGCAATGTTACTCAGCCATAAAAAGAATGAAATCTTGCCATTTGCAACAGCATGGATGGACTTAGAGGGTATAATGCTAAGTGAAATAAGTCAAACAGAGAAAGACAAATACCATATGATTGCACTTATATGTGGTATCTAAAAAGCAAAACAAAACAAACAAAACCAGACTCTTAAATAAAGAGAACAAACTGGTGGTTGCCAGAGGGGCGGTGGATAGGGGGATGGGAGAAATAAGCAAAGGGGATTAAGAGGTAAAAACTTCCAGTTATAAAATAAATAAAGTCATGGAGATAAAAAGTACAGCATAAGGAATATAGTCAATAACACTGTCATAACATATGGTGACAGATGGTGACTACATTTGTGGTGAGAATGGAGTAATGTGTAGAACTGTCCAATCACTATCTTGTACACCTGAAATGAACATGACATTGTGTGTCAACTATACATCAATAATAAAAATTTTTTAAAAGAAACATAAGTGATGTCAACACCCGAAAAATAAATCCTCCAATTAAAAAATGGGCAGAAAACATGAACAGACATTTTCCCAAAGAAGACATCCAGATGGCCAACAGAGACATGAAAGATGCTCAACATCACTCATCATCAGGGAAATGCAAAGCAGATATCACTTCACAGCTGTTAGAATGGCTAAAATCAACAACACAAGAAACAACAGGTGTTGGCAAGGATGTGGAGAGAAAGGAACCCTCTTGCACTGCTGGTGGGAATGCAAGCTGGTGCAGCCACTGTGGAAAACAGTATGGAGGTACCTCAAAAACTTAGAAATAAAACTACCCTACTATCCAACAATCCCACTAGTGGGTATTAACCCCCCAGAATACAAAAACACTAATTCAAAGGGATACATGCATCCCTATGTTTATAGCAGCATTATTTACAATAGCCAAATTATGGAAGCAACCCAAGTGTCTATCGATAGATGAACGGATAAAGAAGATTGATAAATGGAATAGTATTCAACCATGAACAGGCATGAAATCTTGCCATTTGCAATGACATGGATAGAGCTAGACAGTATAATGCTAAGTGAAGTAAGTCAGTGAGAGAATGACAAATACAAATATGATTTCACTCATGTGGCATTTAAGAAACAAAACAAATGAGCGAAGGAAAAAAGGAGAGAGAGAGAGAGAGAGAAAGACCAAGAAACAGACTCTTAACTATAGAGACCACACTGATGGTTACCAGAGGGGAAGTGGGTGAGGGGATGGGTGAAATAGGAGAAAGGGATTAAAGAGTACACTTATCAGGATGGGCACAAAGTATAGAATTGTTGAATCACTATATTGTACATTTGAAACTAACATAACACTATGTTCGGGCTCCTGGGTGACTCAGACGGTTAAGCAACCGACTCTTGACTTCAGCTCAGGTCATGATCTCAGGGTTGTCAGATCGAGCCCTGTGTTGGGTTCCACTCTGGGTGTGGAACCTGCTTAAGATTCTCTCTCTCCCTCTCCCTCTGCCCCCCCCCCAACTTGCGCATGTGTGTGCTCTCTCTCTCTAAAAACAAACAAACAAACAAAACAAAACAAATGAAAAAACACTGTATGTTAACTACACTGGAATTAAAATTAAAAACTTAATAAGAAAACAAATTTAAAAATTAAAAAAAAATAAAATCAACGCAGAACATTAAGAAAAAAAAAAGGTAAGCCATACACCCAAGGTCATGCAACTACCAAGGATCAAGGGCAGGGCCAACATCAGAATGATCTAAAAAGTCATGCTCATCCCATTAGCTGATGTTCCTGGAAAAGCTCTTACTGGTACCCACTATCAGCAAGAATCTCTATTACATCCTCCCCGGGATGTAAAGGAAGCCAACTCCTGATCTTAAGACAGCATGAGTGGACTGGGGAAGTACATAAGCTACAGTACGTGGTAAAATGCTATATTTGATGGGTAAGAGAAGCATTACAGAGGTCAAGAGCAAGGAGAGACACAACAGGTCAAGATGACAAGCAGAAGACCATGAAGACAGAGAATGTTTGCGTCAAGTCCAGGAAAAGCCAAACGAACCTGGGGTTTGTTGATCTCCTTCCAACCCTTTCTGTTGTGCCCTGAGGAATCCCTCAGGCCATTTACCGAAACAACAACAGCAAAAGCCAACACAAAGAACTTCTCCAACTTCAAAGCCTCCTCAGCATCCTCTCCCCACCTCCCTGGTTATTATAGATAACGGGGAAGAGAGAAGACCAAGGACAGAGCCTGGGGAAAGCCTGCATCTAGGATGGGAGGAGCAGCCCCTGCAGGGACCCAAAAAAGCACAGAATTCGGTTGGAGGGAAGATGGGGACCCTGGACCACCCTACAAGGAGGAGGAGTTGGCTGAATCCTGCAGGGAGGTGCCCGAGGACGGGAGAGAGGCAGGGAAGGCATGAAAGGCTCCGGCTAGGTCTCTGGAGCCATGTGGGGAGCAGCTGCAGCAGGGTAATTGAGACTGTGTGACACGGAGTGACAGGTGACAGGAGGCAAGGGGGAGGCAGGGAGGTGGCCTGCTCTTTGGAAGAGGCTGGTGGCGAAGTCACAGGGAGTTCCTAAGAGGATGGAAAAGTCTCCAGAAGGCAGTGCGGTGTTTAAGGATGGGGAAGATTTACACATGCTCGTAGCAGGAGGGATGTTTATGCGAGGTCTCTGAGGAGGGGTGGGATCATGGGGCTCAAGGGAACAGGGGTGAGGTAAGCTACAGTCAGGGGAGCGAGGAGGAGGGGGAGAGAAGGGGGGTATCCAACGAAGTTGGAGAAAACCAGCAATGCAGAAGAGACTTGCGTTGGAGGGTCTCCATCTTTTCAGTAAGGCTAAGTTAACCGGGAGAGGAAGGAAGAATAGAAACAGAGTGGCGTCCCAGAAGGGAAGGTGGGAAAAGGGTTTTCACATGGTGAGGGGTGGATGGTGAGGAGGGGGAGGCGGTGAGTATCAACTCTTCTTTCAAGAGCGGAAAAGGAGGGGCGCCTGGGTGGCTCAGTCAGTTAAGCGTCTGCCTTCGGCTTAGGTCATGATCCCAGGGTCCTGGGATCAAGTCCTGCACGGGGCTCCCTGCTCAGTGGGGAGTCTGCTTCTCCCTCTCCCTCTGCCCCTGACCCCCTGCTCTCTCTCTCTCTCTTTCAAATAAATAAGTAAGGGAATTACTGAAGACACAGGAGAGAATGGGGACGACAGGGCCAGGGTCCGGGATACAAGCTCAGCAGAGCCAAGACCCCAGCAGCGTCCTGCAGCCCCACCATGCCGACCACCCCACATGGAGGCTTCTGCAGTGAACACCCCCACCTCTTTCCACATGAGGTGCTGTCCACCCGACACCTGCATGCCTGTTACTCCTGGATGTCACTCCAGGAATTTACACTTATCCTAATGACATTTCATAAGCTGTCTTAACGCCCATCTGTTCTGCTACAATGACCAAGAAAACATTCAACTCCGTCCATGGTCTGCCAAGTTCCTTTTCAGTTCAGCTTACACCAGGTATGTGCCAGGTCACGTGAAGAACAAGACACCGTCCTTGCTCTCAAAGCACTTATAGTGAAGTGGGGAAGTAAACCATAGACAGATCTTTTTTTTTTTTTTTTAAGATTTTTATTTATTTGACAGAGAGAGACACAGAGAGAGAAGGAACACAAGCAGGGGGAGTGGGAGCGGGAGAAGCAGGCTGCCCGTGGAGCAGGGAGTCCGATGCGGGGCTCGATCCCAGGACCCTGGGATCATGACCTGAGCTGAAGGCAGACGCTTAACGACTGAGCCACCCAGGCGCCCCGACAGATCTTTTTTTTAAGATTTTATTTATTTATATAAGAGAGAGAGTGCGTGAGTGAGAGCATGAGTGGGGGAGGGGAGAAGGCAGAGGGAGAGGGAGAAGCAGCCTCCCCATTGAGCAGGGAGCCTGATGTGGGGCTCCATCCCAGGACCCTGAGATCATGACCTGAGCCGAAGGCAGACACTTAACCAACTGAGCCACCCAGGTGCCCTGAGCATCCGGCTCCTGATCTCAGTCAGGTCTTGATCTCAGGGTCCTGAGTTCAAGTCCCGTGTTGGGCTTCATGCTGGGCATGGAGCCTACTTAGGGGGGAAAAAAAGGAAGGAAGGGGGACCTTTTCCATTGCCGCAGAATTGGCTGCTGTGACCCAAAGCTGGGGCCCAAGTGGTGATATGTGCTCCACATCCCACACAGTCAGATAACCCCCAACTAGCTTCCGGCGGGGGGGTGGGCAGCCAGACCACCAGACTGTTCAAAAAACCACTTGGGGGGCGCCTGGGTGGCTCAGTTGGTTAAGCGACTGCCTTCGGCTCAGGTCATGATCCTGGAGTCCCAGGATCGAGTCCCGCATCGGGCTCCCTGCTGAACAGGGAGCCTGCTTCTCCCTCTGACCTTCCCCCCTCTCATGCTCTATCTCATTCTCTCTCTCAAATAAATAAATAAAATCTTTTAAAAAAAAACAAAACAAAAACAAAACAAAAAAAAACCCACTTGGGTTGTGCAGGATGCTAGGATTGCCCAGAGGAGGGGATATCACTTACTGGGTGGCACAGGGGCAATGATGCCTGAGCTGAGATTTGAAAGACCTGGAAAGTAGCCAGTGTGGTGAAGCACAATGGGAGAGAGAGCAAGTATGTTTCAGATACACAGCAGTAAGCGTGTTCTTGGAAGAACTGGGGTATGTAGGTGGCAGGCTGGTGTCATAAGGACATAAGGTCAAATGCAGGAAAGCTAGCAGGTGAATCTGGAGAGCTGGGCAATGGGGTTCATGGAGGAGAGGTACCAGGAGATTCCTCCCACACTGCTCTTACCCCCCAGACTACAGCAGCCGAGACTGCCGGATAGAGGGGGCAGGTGGTCAGTGCAGGGTGTGAGGCAGGGGACACGCCCAGGTCCGAGTGTTAGACACACCACTGACCGCTGTGCACAGGACAGTGCCAAGGATGGCCAGAGTGAAGGCAGACATCAGGCAGGAGGGCCCCACAGTGGTCCAGGCACGGAATGATGAGCCCTGACCCTGAGCAGTGCCTGCAGGAAAGAGAACACAGGGGGCACCCTGAGGGGGTGAAACCCAGCAGGACGTGGACTGGAGGGGGTAGGAGCAGAGCAGTGGCAGGGCAGATTGGCTTCTAGTTTTCTTTTCTTTTTTCTTTAGAAAGAGAGAGAGAGCACTCAAGGGGAGGGGCAGAGGGAGAGAGAGAATTTTAAGCAGGCTCCATGCCCAGTGCGGAGCCTAATGCAAGGCTCAATCTCACGACCCTGAGATCACAACCTGAGCGCTTAACCGACTGAGCCACCCAGGCACCCCTGCTTCTAGTTTTCTGACTTGTTAATTAATAGGGGAGCCATCCCATTAAGACAGTATGGGATGGGATCCAAGCACAGAGGTGGTGTTTGCTTCAGACAGGAGGAGAGATACCTTCCATTTTACCTGCAGAAGGTGGAGCAGGTGGGCTTGAGTTCAAATACATTTAGGGGCCCAGTGGGGAGGGGGGGACCAGCACTTGCACCTGAGGACTTTGGTTTTCTGGGTAAAGAAGACAAGCAAGGAAGGAAAGGTAGAGGTGGAGCTCTGAGGAACAGGAAGGTTTGAAACACAGTGGTTCCCCCTTACTCACGGGGAACACGTTCCAAGACCCCCAGTGGCTGCCTGGAACCTCAGATAGTACCAAATCCCATAGAGACTGTCTTTCCCTATAATACACACATACCTATGATGAAGTTTAATTTATAAATTAGGCACAGTAAGATTAACAACAACTAATAATAACATAGAACAATTATAGCAGTATACTGTATGTAATAAAAGTTATGTGACTGTGCTCTCTCTCTCAAAATATCTGATTGTACTGCAGTCACCCTTCTTCCTGTGATGGTAGATAAGATGCCTACGTAATGGGATGAAGTGAGATGAAATGACGTAAGCATTGTGACCTTCTAATGCTACGTCTGAGGGAGGCTCGTCTGTTCCCTGACTGCAGTTGGCTGAGGGACCTGGAACCCTGGGAAGTGAATTCGCAGTAAAGGGGGGACCCCCGTAGTCACTGTTGAGAAAGGCGGGGGGCCACAAGAGGACCACCGACCAGCGCTGGAGGCCTTGATGAACATGGACGCCATTTTTGTCTTTTGACTTTGTTGATGGCATCTTTTCTTGGATTAACGCTTTTAACTTTTACGTAGCCAAATCGACCAACTTGTCCTTTACAGCTTGTAGGTTTCATGGCATGCTTTAAAAAGGCTTCCCCCCCATATGGCAGTTTGAAGCCAAACCAAACCAAACAAAAAAGGTGGGGCCGTATGTGCTGTCATAGACAATATCCGGGAAAAATAGAGTAAGTGGAACAACACGGCAAGTTCATACAGATGATATGCTTACAGAGCCAGACTGTCTTAGGAAGACCATGTAGTGAGGGGGCTGCCTCTGGGGAGTTGACTGGTTGGAGTGGATGTTGCAGAAAGTCACAGGGCAAGGGATCAGAGGATATAGGGAAGATGGGCTGAAGTCAGGGACCCCACTGGTCAATGGGAGAGAGAGCAAGTATGTTTCAGATACACAGCAGCTCCTGATCCCAAGATCAGAGATCACCTGCGATCAGAGGAGAGTACGCAGGAGAGACCATATTTTGTGCTAAGGTTTGTGCTAAGGTACAAAAAGGTCAAGTAGCATTCACAAGGGCACTTGGCTAACAGGGCATTGCATTCTGGCTCCAGGCCTAACTAACCTTCACCGCTTAATCTACGCTACTTTTCACAACATCATACTAAGTGAAAAAGCAGGACACAAAACTGTTTATAGTAGGAGCACAATTCTGTAAAACAAAAATCAGAAATCCAGTTGACCTTTGAACAATGAGGGGGTTAAGGGTGCCAACTCCCCCGCACCATGGAAAATCTGCATATAACTTTTGACTCCCCCAAAACTTAACTGCTGATGGCCTATTGCTGACCAGAAGCCTTACCAATAATAAAACAGTTAATTATCACATATTTTGTATATTGTGTGTATTATATACTGTTTTCTTAAAACAAAGTAAGCTAGAGGTAAGCAAGTGTTATTAAGAGACTCATAAGGGGTGTGCCTGGGTGGCTCAGTGGGTTGAGTGTGGGACTCTTGGTTTCGGCTCAGGTCACAGTCTCAGGGTACTGGGATCAAGGCCCACGTCGGGCTCTTCACTCAGCACAGAGTGCTCGGGATTCTCTCTCTCCCTCTGCCCCTCCCCCTGCTTATGAGCTCTTTCTCTCTCAAATAAATAAAATCTTAAAAAAAAAACTCATAAGGAAGAGAAAATACATTTATAGTAGTAGACTGTAAAAAAGCCACATATAAGTAAAACTGCTCATTTGAAACTGTGTTGTTCAAGGGTTAACTCTGTGTGTGTGTGTGTGTGTGTGTGTGTGTGTGTGTGTTTATAGGCAGTATATTTACAGGCAAACACTGGAAAGAAATACGTTAAAATATTAACAGGAGTTATCTGAGTGGTGATTTTAAAAAATGTTTTTCTAGATTTTCTGTAATTAACATTAGTATTATTAACAGAAAAAAAAAGTCATTCAAAATAACCACTGGAATGGGCAAGTACCAAAGACATTCTATAAAAATAGACTTTCTGGAAAAAGGCACCTTGGCAACATACCCTGAACATTTGAATAAACAAAAAGTACCCTTTTTGATTCATGGTGTAATAGTGGAAAGAACGTGAGATTACCAAGGCCTGGGTCTGGGCTGCTTAGAGAAGTAACTCCCTAAGCCTCCACTGCTTTATATAAAATGGGTGTGAAAATATTAAAACTTGCTTCACGTGGTTGCTGCAGACACCAGGTGAGACCCTGCAGATGAAAAAATTTCTGTCAATCAAGTAAAGCGTGTTCTTTTCAGAGAATTATTAATTCTACCTTTTATCAATGCACTGGCCCACATCCTGTTCAAAATTAAACTGTGATTATAAAATACAATGCCAATTCTTGATTAATCAGTCACCTTGATGTCATATAACAGTCATTCCATTAAAATCAGTCTGTAGCTGGTATTACTGAGCCATAATAATGGGATGCATATCTCAAATTTCCCCATATTCCAACTGGAAACTCAGTGTTGGGGACAATTCAAGAGGACCGCTTCCCGGTAAGCAGCCCTACATACCCTGTTACAGGGTTCCCTGATCTTCCCCGAAGCCAAAGCCATGCTCCCTGCTTGCCCACAGCTACTTGAGGCTTCCAGGAATCCTCTGTCCATAATTGCTCATAATCCTTTCTGGACCAAACCCAGAGACAGACCCAATCTTCTAAAATGCCCACCCCTGTGCCCACGTCTCTTCTTCTCTCTCGCCTCAATGTTGGGAGGTGTCCCTCTTCCAACGAAGGCCAGACTCTCCAAACAAGTCCTGTCCCGGGTCTTCCCCACGTTTAAAGACATCATCCTCTTGGACCTTAGAGCACCATAAACTCATCACTGCACTAGACAACAGCAATCTCCCAGTCCCCACTCTTGGGCAACTATGCTCCTTCCCTATATGCTGCCAGAATAATATTTTTTTCTTTAAGTAGAGATATAATTCAATACCATAGAATTCTGCATTTTACATTACTATCAGCAAAGTACAAGAGTTCCAATTTCCTTGATGGGAACATCAGGCCCAAGGGAATGATGGCTTTAAAATACGTTTCCTTATAAGAGTTTTATAGGGTTAGCTCTAACAGTTAGGTCTTTGATCCTTTTACAGTTCAGTTTTATATATGGTGTGAGGTAGGGGTTCAACTTCATCTTTTACAAATGGATATCCAGTTGTCCAACACCATTTGTTGAATAGACTCTTCTTTCCCCATTGAGTGGTCTTGGCACTCTAGTCAAAAATGAACTGACCATAGATATATGGATTTCTTTCTGAAAGTTCATTTCTATCCTACTGACCTGTATGTCTATCCTTATACCAAAACCACACTATCTTGATTACTTGATTACTGTAGCTTTGCAGGAAGTTTTGAAATTGGGAAGGATGACTCCACCCACTTTAGTCTTCTTTTTCCAAACTGTTTTGGCTGTTTGGGGTCCTTCGAATTTCCTATATATTTTAGTCTCAGCTTGTCTATTTCTGCAAAAAGGCAGCTGAAATTTTAATAGGGATTGCACTGAATCTGTAGATCAATTAGGGGAGTATTGCCTTATTAACAATATTAGTTAGGTCTCCTGACCTAATTGAACATATGATGTCTCTCCTTTATTTGGGTCTTCTTGAGTTTCTTTCAACAATGTTTTATAGTTTTCAGTGTACAAGTCTTGCACATCTTTGGTTAAACCTATTCCTAAGCATCTTATTAATTTTTATTATTATAAATGGAATTGTATTCTTAATTTCATTTTTGAAATGATTTTTAAAGTGTTGATCTTGTACTCTGCAACCTTGCTTGGCTCACTTATTAGTTTAAGAGCTGTTGTTGGTGGATTTTTAAAGATATATATATATAAATATATAATCATGTCATCAACCAATGGAGACAGTTTCACTTCTTCTTTGCCAATCTGGATGCCTTTTATTTCTTTTTCTTGCCTAATTGCTCTCATGAGAACCTCCAGTACAATACTGAATATAAATGGTAAGAACAGACATCCTTGTTTTGTTCCTGATCTTAGGGAAGAAAACCTTCAGTCTTTTCACAATTAGGTATGATGTCAGCTGTGGGTTTTTTTTTTTTGGTTTTTTTTTTTTGTAGTTGCCCTTTTATCAGGCTGAAGAATATCTTAATTTCTCTTTCATTTTTGAAGGACACTTTTACCAAACATAGAATTCTTCGTTGGCAGGTTTTTTTCCTTCCTTTCATCACTTTGAATACGTCCTCCCACTGTCTTCTGGTCTCGCTGTCTTTTTGTGTTTTGTTTTTTAATGGGAAATTAACTGTTAATCTTATTGAGGATTCCCTGTACATGATGAGTCACTTTTCTCCTGCTACTTTCTCTCCTTGTCTTTGGCTTTTGAAACTGTGGTTATGATGTGTCCCGGTGAGGATCTCTTTGAATTTATCCTACTTGGAGTTTGTTGACTTTCTTGGATGTGGAAATGTATGTTTTTTCATCAAATTTGGCATGTTTTCGGTCATTATTTCTTCAAATATCTCAACTGATCTATCTTCAAGTTCGCTGATTCCTTCTTCAGCCTGCACAAATTAGATGTTGATCCCTGCTAGTGAATTTTTTTTGGTTTGAGTTATACTTTTCAATTCTATGATTTTCTTTTTAGTTTCTTTTTTATAATTTCTATCAATTGCCTCTATGTGAAACTCCATTTTCATACTTTCATTTAGATATGGTTTCCTTTAGTTCTTTGTACATATTTAAAATAGCAGACTGGGCACCTAGGTGGCTCTGTTGGTTGAGTGTCTGCCTTTGGCTCAGGTCATGATCCCAGAATCCTGGGATCAAGCCCCATGTTGGGCTCCTTGCTTGGGGAGGAGCCTGCTTCTCCCTCTTCCCAACCCTGTGCATGATCTCTCTCGCTCTCTCTTGCTCACTCTCTCTCTCTCTCTCAAATATAATTAAAAATTTGTTTTAATTAAAAAATAAAATAAAATAGTGGACCTACAGGTGCCTGGGTGGCTCAGTGGCTTAAGCATCTGTCTTTGCTCAGGTCATGATCATGGGTTCCTGGGATTGAGCCACTTGTCAGGCTCCCTGCTCAGCAGGTAGTCTTCTTATCCCTCCCCCTTTACTCCTCCCCCTGCTCATGCTCTCTCTCTCTCAAATAAATCTTTAAAAAAATTTAAAAATACAAAAACAAAAAAGAATAGTGGACCTAAAGTATTTGTCTAGTAATTCTGGCATCTGGGCTTTTTCATGGACAGTTTCTATCAATTGCTTTCCCACCATGTATACAGGATTGTATTTTCTTATGGTTTCTTTGCATATTTCATAATCTTTGTTGAAAACTGCACCTTTCAAATAATATAATGTAGCATCTGTGGAAATCAGATTCTGCTCCTTCATAGGGTTTGTCATTGTTGCTGCTTAATGTGGTGGTTGTTTGGTGACTTTCCTGAACTAATTCTGCAAAGTCTGTATTCTAGGTCATGAGTGATCACTGAAGCCTTTGCTCAGTTAACTCAGCGGTCAGCTAATGATTAGACAGAGATTTCCTCAACCTCCTGGAACCAGTAAATCTCCTTCTCTTTGCTGAGGGGTTCCGTTTGCATGTTGGGGCATGCCTTCAACACTCAGCCAGGCAGATTATACCTCAGCCCCGACTTTCATGTCCAGCTTGCATGCAGCTTCAAGGTCAGTCAGAGGTGAGAGATTATTGCCTTCTCAAGTCTTTTCTGAACACACACATGGCCAACACACGTACATGGATTATAGGAACAGCAGAGCTTTTAAAAGCTCCCAGTGGAAAATAAATAAATAAATAAATAAATAAATAAATAAATAAATGCTCCCAATGAACATCTTACTCCTCAGCCTTTCCTTTTAAGCTCTATGTTAGTCTATTGTCCACCCCAACTGTTATCCATTGCCTTATGTAGCTGTGATGTTAAAATAATCAACAAATGTCCCTGGGGAGAGGCTTTTAAGCACTGGAGATGGCTTAAATAAGGTCAAAAAAGGACAAGCCTTCCAAGTGAGGTCTTGAAGGGAACCACTAGCTAGGTTAGATGATGGCTATTCTACATGATCTCGTGATCTGGCTACTGCCTAGCTCTCCAACTTCACCTCCCACCTCCCACCCCAGGGTAGCTGGCATTCTTGCAGTTTCTTGAACAAGGCTGTTCCTGCCCCAGGGCCTTTGAACATACTGTTTGCCTTTGCCTGAAAAGCTCTTTCCTGTGATTTCTGCTTGGCTGACTTCATCACTTCATTACCATCTGTGATTAAACAGTACTTCATCAAAGAGGTTTTCCAACCACCCTTTCTAATAAAACCTCCTTCTCACCCAACCCCCATCACCAACACTAGCTATTTCTCCCTCTCATTTTTTTCAGTAGTATTTATCACAATCTGGCATGATATCATACACATACTTGCTATTGCCTGATTTCCCTGTTGGAACCTAAGTTCTGTGAAGATGAACTCTGACTGCATTGTATCCCTAGCTCCTAAAACAGTTCCTGGATCTGCTCAGAAATACTTTTTTAAAAATGAAGTAGTCTTCTAAGATGGATCTGTATTCTGTCAGCTTAACTAAACTGGACTACACTTCCCAGAATTCCCTTCCTTGTGTAGTTCCAAATTATCATGGGATACTTGGCCCAAGATTTGCAAGGCAGCCATGAAGGAGCAGCCATGCTTCTCTGTGCTCAGTGAGTGCAAGCACCACGCACTGTCACTTGTCTGCTGGGTCAACTGGTTGGCATGGAGCTGCAGCCAGGCCTGCAGCTCCCCTAACTCTAGCTTCTCCAACTCCTGGGCCAGGGGCATATTTAGCTCTGTGGCAAAGAACACCCATACGTTGCATGACATCTTCATTATCAAAGTTGGAATAATAGAGCCCGTGAGAAAACAACACAGTTCCAGTCCATCCTTGTGGGTTCCAGCTCAACCTCTAAGGTTTCAGCTTTTTCTTGCTCCCCCCAGTTCACATGTCTCTTCCCTTCCCAACTGCCTCCCTATGGCCTTCAAGGTCTAACACCAGATACAGAGACAACAATGCCACATAGACAGGGTAATGGGTTCCCAAAACTATGCAAGGTCAAATCTTTATAATAGATCCCTTATAATCCAAGTGGTTCGGCTTCTCTGATTGAACCCAGCTCACATACCCCTTAAGTCCTATAACCTCAACCATTCTCTATCAGTTTATCTCCATCTGCTTTTATTTTTTATTTTTTTTTAAAGATTTTATTTATCTGAGAGAGAGCATGCACAAGCAGAGGGGAGGGGCCAGGGGCAGAGGGAGAGGGAGAAGCAGACTCCCCACTGAGCAGGGAGCCAGACACGGGCTCGATCCCAGGACCCTGAGATCATGACCTGAGCTGAAAGGAGATGCTTAACCTACTGAGCCACCCAGGTGCCCCCATCTGCTTTTAAACAAAGTTCCCCAACTTAAAAAAAAAAAAATCGCTCGGGCGCCTGGGTGGCTCAGTTGGTTGAGCGACTGCCTTTGGCTCAGGTCATGATCCTGGAGTCCCGGGATTGAGTCCCACATCGGGCTCCCTGCTCAACAGGGAGTCTGCTTCTCCCTCTGACCCTCCCCCCTCTCATGTGCACTCTCTCTCTCTCAAATAAATAAATAAAATCTTAAAAAAAAAAAAATCGCTCGTCAACCTGACACACCCCTCCAACTATAGCCCACTCTTCCCTTTCCAAGTCAAATTTCTTGAAAGACCTGCCTTCATTGACTGTCTTCATTTTATGAATTACTCTAGTTCTTGCTAGATCAACAATAAGCTCCATTTGCAAAATCCAAAGAACACATTTTTTTTTTTTTCCAGTTCCCATCTAACGAAAGCTGGTATTCTTTAGTCGTGTTTTCCATGGCTTGGCACTCTGATCTCCACGATACTCTCTGCTCTTGGCCTCCATGGCACCAAACTTTCCTGGTTTCCCTCCCTCTTCTCTCATTTTCCTTTCCCTGGCTGGCTTCTTCTTGACCTGTGTGTTAAATGTTGGGGTCCTCAGGACAGACATACCCCCTTGGCCCTCTGCACTCTCTTCTTCAGTGGTCTCCTCCACCCCCCATGCCTCCAGTTACCACCCAGATGCCAACATAATTTCCATCTCTCTGGCCTCCAGATCTATTTAGCAATATCCACAGTGACCTCAGAATCAACATGTCCCAAATCCAACCCTGACCATCCCTGCAATGTGATGACACCATCATGCTTTGGGTCATGGCCAAAGCCAGAATCCTGAGATAAATCCTTGACTATGTTTCTTCTCACATCTCCCCAATGACCAGATGCTGGCAACTCAGTCTTTTAAATGTCCCCATCCACTTCTCTCCATCCCCGTGGTCACCACACTGTCCTCTTACCTGACACCTTGCCCCCCCAATCTCATTCTTCACAATGAGGCCTCCCTTTCACCTGTCCTGCTGCCTCATTCAAATACTTATGGGATTGCAACTGAAAACCAGAAGGATCTTTATAAAGTGCAGGTGCAATCATGATATTTCTCTGCCTCAAACCCTTTGAAGGTTATTCATAGGGTAAAATATAACACTCTCAGGGCCTTGCACATCGGCCCTGTCTCCTCAGCCCTACCTTTAGCCCTCTATCTCTTCCTTGTCCATTCTGCAGGCACTCCACCCCATTCCTGGAATGAAAGCATTTCTCCACCTTCTGCCTTTTGCACCCTCTGCCTGGAATGCTCTTCTTGACCTCCTTTTCCAGCGAATTCCTGCTCTTCCTTCAGATGTTGACTTGAACACTCCCAGATTAGAGTGGTTCTGTTATTCACCCCATAGAACCTTTTCTTCTTTATGCCACATCATGCCTGTCCTCATGTTAAACATCTGTCCACCACCAGGCACATGAAGGTGGTGTGTTGTCCTGTCTTGTCCACTCACTAGATGAACCACTAGGGCTGGCACAATGCCTGCTCATGGCAAGTCATTAACAAATGTTCGTCAAATTAGTAAATTTAAAAGGTTTGAAAGCTATCTAGGCCGATATTCTCATTTTACAGACAAAAAAAAAAAAAGAAAGAAAGAAGTCAACTGTAGCCCACAGAGAATTGATATTCCTATTTCCTAGGAGGTAAGAGTTTAGGTTTATACAGGCCTCTTGACCTTGGATTGCTTAAAGAGGGACAGATAGATAGATACGGCTATCTAGACACACACACACACACACACACACACACACACACCAAAACATACCTCCTACAAAACTTACACACAGGAGCAAACTATTCTGACCATGTCCCCACCTCCTCCTTGCTAAATGTGTCCCCAGCCTGCTGCCCTTAGAGGGATTTTGCTGCTAATCCACTCCTGCTCTGCTGGTCAGGCAAGAGCATGGTGGATGGGATGGGGCATTCTAATTCAAGGACTTTGGGAGTGAGGCTAAAGGATTTGAATTAGTTCCAAGAGACAAACAGCAGTCTGCATTATTCACTTAAGATTTACGAAGTGGGGCAGTGCAGAGAGGGTCCAAGCTTGCGTCCAGTGGGGCCACAGTCTGGGCCCAACTGTCCTTCCCAGCTTCATTTCCCCTGTCCTTACTCCATTCCCATCCCAGAGACCCAAACTCCCGCTGTTCCCAAAACTCGACTTGCTTGCCTCTGGGGCTTTCCATATGATGTCTTCTTCCCTATTTTTCTCTTTTGCCCTCCGCTGTCAAACTCCTTCAAGGCAAAGCTCATGCATTACCTCCTCTGCAAACTTATCCTTCCCACCTAGAAAGACTCCTGTACTTCCTTCCGAGCGCCCCTAAAGCATCCCTTCACAGCTCAGCTAGTACCCTCATGCTCACTATTGCTGGGTCTCTCTCCTCCAAGAAACTTAGGGCAAAGCTGGGGTCCTTCCTGCACCCTGGACCCACCATGGTGCCTGCCCACACTGCTGGTGCCCCACTGTATCACAATCCTGGAGGGTGCGGTCTGTAAAAGCACCAGGGTTTCCTTCCTTCGGGCAGGGCAGGAGCTTGCTGAACTTTCTGTAATCAGAAAGTGAGACCCCCCTCTGCCATATAAACCAAAGGCCCGCAGCCTCACCATGAGTGGCCAAGCCTGAGGGGTCCCAGGGAGTCCAGGCTCCAAAGGGGAGCCCACTGTGCTGCATCTGCAGGAGTGGGGGAGGAGGGGCTCTCCGCAGAGATCCTAGAGGACTGAGTCACTGGAAGGCAGCCAAGTGCGGCCGGATGAGAGGGAGCTGGGTTAAGGAGAGATCTGCTTGGCCACCCCTCCGGATGAGGACAGCTGGGACACAAAGCTCCACCTGTCAGGCCCTCCACGCGATTCCTCTGCCTGGTGCTCCCAGGCCTGGCCCCATGCCCGCCACCAGCAGCTGCCTCCCGCCCCCCCCCCCACCCCGCCATGGGTGGCCTTTGGTCCTCTCCCGGGGACAGCTGTACCACACCAGCGGGTGGGAGGTGGCTCATCAAGGGCCTTCCAGGGCGGCTTCCAATTGTAACCTTCAAATCTGGAACCTCCTCGGGAGTCAGCAGCAGAGAGTAGCCCCATGGTACCTGGGTGTCCCCAACTTGAGTGACAAGGAGAAGTGCTTCCAGGTGACCAGGGGCTCTCTTCAAGGCCCCCTTCATTTTCTCCGAGGTCCCCTGGCTCAGCTCCACACTGTGGCCATGCCCAGGACCCCTGTCCTCCCTCTGCAGAGCCTCTTGGACAGCCTGCAGGCAACCCGGAGAGCAAGACAATAAAGCAAACAAGCGGAGCGAATGCCTAAAGAGAAACGCAAAGCAGAGTTTTATTTTTTAATTTTTAAGTTTACTTTTTATAAAGGCAATATCAACTCATAGGAAATTACTTACACAGGTATATACACATACGTATATGAATGTATAACAGAAATAAAAGTTTTGGCCGTGCCCTGGCACGTGGCGGCAGTCAGTCTCCTTGGAGTACGTCCAGTGACTGTGTCTGTGTTTCCATGAGGAGCCCATGCTACAAACCACGAGAACAGAGCGAGGACGGGTGACAGAATGAGCACTCAGGTATCCCAGGCCTGGTACAGAGACGTCAACTGAGTGGGTTGAGACAGGTGCGTCAACAGCGCCATCAGGAAACTTGAAAATAGCATCATCCTTTGCGACGCGTGTACAGAAGATGGTTTCGAGCCCTGATGGGTATTAGGTTTTATCTGATCTTAAATGTGAGGTCCCTGGGGTGAAGGGCTCCTTGAACTCTGTGTCCTTGGTCCCTCATGCAAAACGTGTGCCTGTAAGTGCTTGAGAATCAATTTCATCCATTTTGCATTTCCCAGCATACCCAGCAGTCAGATGCCCCAGCCCTAATGAAGGCAGAAGGCTTTACTGAAAGAATCCAACAGGGAAAGGGAGGGCCCAGCAGAAGCCGTGGCTTCCACTTTCTGATCATCCCTGCCACCCAGGTGATGAGGTCCTGGGAAAACTGTGCTGAGATAGGCTGGATAATTGTGCAGGAGTTAAGGAGATGGTATATATATATATTTTTTTTTTTCTTAAACATTTTATTTATTTATTTGAGAGAGAGAAAGAGCGCATGCACAAGCAGGGGGAAGGGGGCAGAGGGAGAAGCAGACTCCCCGCTGAGCAGGGAGCCCGATGCAGAACTCGATCCCAGGACCGAGGTCATGACCTGAGCTGAAGGCAGATGCTTAACTGACTGAGCCACCCAGGTGCCCCAAGGAGATGGTATATTTTTGATTATTTAATATTCCACCCCCAGAGGTAACATTTTTATTTCCTTTTTCCAATGCTTTCATTTGATCTTTATTTTTACCAATAGAAATAAAAATCTTAAAAAAAAAAAACCACAGGTGGCTAGACCATAATCCTGATAAACGTTTAAATGTCACGTTCCCCCTGAAGTTTTAGAATTTCACTTGTTAAAAATAATATAAATATAATTTTATATGACTGCATAATATTACATCCTATGGATATATTCATCCATTCAACAACTATTTATTTTATGCCTACTGCGTGCTAGGCATTTTTCAAGCACTGGGTGTGTCAGAAATTACTCATCCACCTCCTGCTGAATGCAGAAGTTGTTTACAATTTTTCACCATTAAATAACTTTGTGATAAGCATCTTTGTTTGTAAGAGGATTTTGTATATTTCAAGTTCTTTTCCTAGGACAGATTCTTAGAAGTTGAATTAGTAGGTCAAAGAGTAATAAATAACATTCTCAACATGCTGTGCCCACGTCTTCCAAAAAGTCAGGCCAATACGTACTTTCTTTATCAGAAGAGTGCCGATTTCGTACATCCTGACTTTATTCAATTTTGTCACTAGAAAGAAACATAAGTATCTTCTTTGATTATTTTGTATTTCTTACTAGTTTTTCTTGTATTTATGAATTGTTTCCTTCCTTTGCGAATCATCTACTCATATCCAGTCATCTACTGGAGCATCTTACTTAGAGGCTTATGTAAGTTCTTGGGGCATCTGGGTGGCTCAGTCAGTTAAGTGGCCAAAATGTGGAAATAACCCAAATGTCCTTTGGTTAATGAATGGGTAAACAAAGGTGGTATTATCCACCTGATGAAACAGGATTCAGCCATAAAAAGGAATGAAGAAACTGACACATGCTACACCATGGACATACCTCGAAAACATGATGCTAGGTCAAAGAAGCCAACTAAAAGGTTGCACGCTGTTATGATTCCAACTGTATAAACCTCCCGAAATAGATAAATTCGTAGAGACAGAAACTGGGCTGGTGGTTGCCAGGAGCTGGGGGTGGGGGCAAGGAGACAGGAATGTGACTGCTTAATGGGTTTCCTTTGTGAGGGAGGAAGAAAATGTCTTGGATCTAGAGACAGGTAGTGGTTGCACAATACTGTGAATGTATTTAACGCCACTAAAATGTACACTTTAAAATGATTAACAGAAGGGGCGCCTGGGTGGCTCAGTCGGTTAAGCAGCCGACTCTTGATTTCGGCTCAGGTCATGGTCTCGGGGTCCTGGGGTGGAGCCCTGTGTTGGGCTCCATGCTCAATGGGGAGTCTGCTTGAGGATTCTCTCTCTCTCTCTCTGCCCCTCCCCCCGCTTGCACGTGTGTTCTCTCTAAAATAAATAAGTCTTTAAGAAAATATTTTTAAATAAAATGGTTAACAGTTCATTGTTTTTGAAGTGAAAATTAAAAAAAAAAATCAAGTGCTAAGGACACCTTCTTCTTTTTTTTTTTTCAAGTAGGTTCCATGCCCAGCATGGAGCCCAATGCAGGGCTTGAATTCACAACCCTGCAATAAGACCTGAGCCCAGATCAAGCACCTGATGCTCAACAGCACCCCATGAGGACAGCTTTTTTTTTTTTTTAAAGATTTTATTTATTTATTTGACAGAGAGAGACACAGCAAGAGAGGGAACACAAGCAGGGGGAGTGGGAGAGGTAGAAGCAGGCTTCTGGCAGAGCAGGGAGCCCGATGCAGGGCTCAATCCCAGGACGCTGGGATCATGACCTGAGCGGAAGGCAGATGCTTAATGACTGAGCCACCCAGGCGCCCCATGAGGACAGCTTCTAATAAACAGCCAGCAGTTACCTGTTTCCCCCTCCATCCTTCCAATTCTACTTCCCAAAGGCAGTCTTGCTTTTTACCTTTTCCCTTCTAGTAGTTATTGATATTTCCAATTATTATACGTCCACTATTTCTTCATTTACTAATTTGAAATGTTACCTAATGACTTCCTATTATGATAGCTAAGACATAGTTCCCTTAGATATCCAACCATCTCTCCTTCCTCCTCTGCTCAACACAGATATACAAATATTTCAGTGAAATAGTGTTTAAATGATGACTGTATAAATGTCATTCTGCACACAGACAGGTGGGGAATGATTACATTTCCATTCTTGTCCCATTTTTTATTTTTCTTGAAGTTAATAATTGCTTTGTTGTTTTATTTGTATAACTTTCTACATACACGTTCTGAACTTCTCCCAAATACCTACTGTAGGAGATATTGTGTGGGGTACCTTGTTTCCAGGAGGCGTCCCTTGGGGCCGCTCACCTTCACTGGGTCCACTTCTCCTGGGTCCTTCTCATGCTGTTTTCTACCTCTCTTCTGCTGAAGGGCACTTCCCGTAAAAAGGAATCACAGAGGGGCACGTGGGTGGCTCAGGTGGTTAAGTATCTTGCTCTTGGGTTTTGGCTCAGGTCATGATCTTAGGGTCCTGAGATCGAGCCCCGTGTTGGCCGCCTGCTCAGCAGGGAGTCTGCTTCCCCTCCCCCCGTCCCTCCCCCCGTTCATGCAATCCCTCTTCCCCCTGTCTCTCTAAAATAAAAAATAAATAAATCTTTCAAAAAAAAGAATCAAAGGGATATCTTTTTCTTCCATCCTTGGTTATCTGGAAATATTTGTGTTCTGTTTTCACACTTTATTAGTCATTTGGGTATGAAATAATACACGGAAAATCATTTTCCTCCAGAATGCTGAAGGCATACAACACCTAGCATCCAGAGTCACTCTTGAGAAATTCAATGCCATCCAATTCCCATTCCTGTGCCTGGTGCCTATTGTTCCTCTCCAGGAAACTGTCGAATCCCCTCATGAAGGCTGTTGTCGTAAAATTTCACAATGCTGCACGTTGGCGTGACTTTTGTCATTTATTGTGCTGGGTACCTGTGGTCTGCAGATGTGTTCCTGGTACAACTTCTTTGGCTTTCTCACCTCTGTTGTCTCTGTTTCTCTTTCTGGAACTCTATTTTTATACTGAACCTTCTGGATAGATGCTCCATGTTTCTTAACTGCTCTGTGTACTTTTCAACTCCTTGTCCTTCTTCGCTACTTTGTTGAGAGATTTCCTTGACTTTATCTTCTCTACCTTCAAATGAAATTCTGAGTTCACCAACTTCTTGAACTCTATGTGAATACTA
This sequence comes from Phoca vitulina, assembly GCF_004348235.1. NCBI lineage: Eukaryota > Metazoa > Chordata > Mammalia > Carnivora > Phocidae > Phoca > Phoca vitulina. The sequence continues at coordinate 2,565,656 of NW_022589748.1, read as the reverse complement.
TCTGGAAGTTTCTGAAGTTTTCTTCTGAACTTGCATTGTCTTTGTTTCTTACAGATAGCTTCTTCCTGATTGTTTAATTCTTTTGTTCACGCAACTTTCCCTTTCCTTATATGTCAGCTGATCCCTGGTTAGCTGTTTATACTAGCTTCTGTGTGGAAATTCCAATGGTGGAGCTCATCAGCTGGCAAATTTCATTTTTGGGAGAGTGGGCAGGGTGTGAGCCCCACACTGGTGCCTCTCAGAGATCTGGTTGTGAAGGGCTTTGTTCTGAGGCCTTGTGTTTCTCCAGAAAACATCTGATCACTGGCCTGGGAGGTAGATATCCTTGGCTCATCTGGGTGAGTGCAAATTCCAAACTAATCCCCTTGTTTTCAGCACCAGGGTACCCCACCCTCTGCTACATAGAGTCTCTGAGTTAGGAGATCGTCCAGGTCCGTTTCTCCAATCTGGTCTGCAGCTGCAGTATAAATGCCTGTCTGCTGGAATGCAGCAGGGGGGTGAGAGGACCAGTTCTTACAGACTGATACCCTCTCCACCTGATTTCAGTCCTCCCCTACACCTCCCCCACCATGACGCCTCCAAGCTCAAGCTTGTCTGGGCCCAGCGCAGCATATCTGCTCTCCTGTTAGTATCCTCTTTAATTCTTTCCAAAATGTGTTAAAACATCTCATTTGATAATGATCCCGTTCCCATTCTTCATCCTTGTAGGTCTTTCTCATTCTTCTTTACTATTATTGTAGTCAATCTTGGGAGATGGGTGCATGTAGCCAATCTGCTACTTTAGATGAAATCCTTTGTTGTACTTTGACATATGAAACCTGTTAAGGGTCGAAATATGTCCCCTCCAAAAGATATGTTGAAGTCCTAACCCCCAGTATGTGACCTTATTTTGAAATAGGGTTGTTGCAGATATTAGTTGAGATGTGGTCCCACTGGAGTAGGGTAGGCCCTTAATCCAATATGACCAGTGTCTTTATAAGAAGAGAGAGAGACATGGGGCTCCTGGGTGGCTCAATCAGTTGTGTGGCCAATTCTTGATTTCAGCTCAGGTTGTGATCTCAGGGTCGTGGGATCGAGCCCCCACTGGGTTCCACACTCATCAGGGAGTCTGCTTGAGATCGTTCCTCTCCCTTTCACTCTGCCCCTCCCCCCACTCGAATGCACGTGTGCTCTCTCTCAAATAAATAAATCTTTAAAAAAAAAAAAAAGAGGGGCACCTGAGTGGCTCGGTTGTTAGGCGTCTGCCTTCAGCTCAGGTCATGACCCCAGGGTCCTGGGATCGAGCCCCACATCGGGCTCCCTGCTCCACAGGAAGCCTGCTTCTCCTGCTCCCACTCCCCCTGCTTGTGTTCCCTCTCTTGCTGTGTCTCTCTCTGTCAAACAAATAAATAAAATCTTTAAAAAAAATAAAAATAAAGAAAAGAGAAGAGAGAGACAGAAAGACACATAGGGAGAACCCCAGGTGAAAATGGGGACAGAGATGGGAATAATACACCTACAAGCCAAGGAACACCAAGGACTGCCAGCAAACACCAGAAACTAGAAGAAGCAAGGAAGCATTCTTCCCTACAGGTGTCAGGGGGAACCTGGCCCTGCCAACAGCTTGAGCTTGCCCTTCTAGCCTCCAGAAAAGTGAGATGATAAATTTCTGTTGTTTCAAAACACCCAGTTTATGGTACTTTATTACAACAGCCCTAGGAAACTAATACAGAGCCCTTAACTTTTTGTGATCACGTAAGACAACGTTTCTTTCACTGTGATATTTTTGACTGCTTTAAAACTCAGAGGCCCTCGGGCGCCTGGGTGGCTCAGTTGGTTAGGTGACTGCCTTCAGCTCAGGTCATGATCCTGGAGTCCCTGGATCGAGTCCCGCATCGGGCTCCCTGCTCGGCGGGGAGCCTGCTTCTCCCTCTGACCCTCCCCCCTCTCATGTGCTCTCTCTCTCTCTCATTCTCTGTCTCAAATAAATAAATAAAAATCTTTAAAAAAAAAAAATAAAACTCAGAGGCCCTCCTCGTCCCCAAAAGCTTCCTTCTATATTCTTCAAGGGCTTTTATTTTAATGGTTTGATTTCTCCCTCCTCTCAAATTTAATGCTTTAATCTATCTAGAATTTATCTAAGCATGCAGCCTGAGGTGAGACTCTTCCCATGAACAGCGAACCAAATGCCTAACCCTGCCTAATTTATCAAAAGATCTTTCCATCCCCATTGACTTGCAAGGTCCCCTCTGTCATACAATTAATTTACATGTCCATAAACGTATGTTTCTGGGCTATTAATTCTATTCTACTGATCTGTTTATGCTTAAGCCATTAATTACATCAGTTTTAATCATTAAAACATGTTTCAATATTTAGCAGGGCAAGTTTCTCCTCGACGCAAGTTTTTAAGTTACTCTCATTTATTCTTCCAGATAAATCTTAGAAAAACCTGAGTCCACAAATAAATCCTCCACCGGGGTTTCAGTTGCACTTCAGTGGGAGAAGTATAAATTACACTGGGAAGAGCGCACATTTCTATAAATTCCATAGTTCCCATCCAGAAACAAAGCGTGTCTCTCCATTCATTCATCTGCTTTATATCGCTCAGTAAACTTTATGATTTTAAAAAGGGCTCCTCTATCTAAAATACCCCCCAAGCCACTCCTTACCCCTCATTGTTATAATGAGAATGAGAAAAGCAGCTGAGAAAGCTCACTAAGACACCCCTTTCGGCAACTGTTGAACTAAACAGTTTTATAAGCATCATCTCACTAAATTCTTACAACGGTATGAGTGGTACCTATTATTTCCACTTCTACCTTAAAAACTGAGGCACACAGAGATCATTAGTTCAAAATCATAGCAGGTTTCCAACCCCAGCAATTTTACTCTGGAGCCCATGGTTTTATCTGAAAAATATTTTTTTTACTATCCAGCCGTAAAAAGGAATGAGGATGCCTTTTATATGCTGGTATAAAAAGACTGCCCAGATAGTTGGTTAGGTGAAAAAGCAAGATTCTGAACTATCATTTGTAGAAAAAGTGGGGAAGAGGGTCATATTTCAGGGTATTTATGTTTGCTTGTACACGAAAATATTTGGAGAGACTCAACAAGAGATTAGTAAAGGAGTGGTTCTCTCTTGGAGTTGAACAGGAATGAGGCAGCTGGGGGACAAGGGTAAGAGGGATCTTTTCACTTTTTTTTTTTTAATTTTTTTTAATTTTTTTAACTTATTTTTTATTCTTTTATTTTTTTTAGTATCTTTTTTTCTAAGATTTTATTTATTCATTTGGGAGAGAGAGAGGGAGACAGAGAGAGCACAAGGAGGGGGAGAGGCAGAGGGAGAGGGAGAAGCAGACTCTCTGCTGAGCTGGGAGCCCGATATGGGGCTTGATCCCAGGATCTGGAGATCATGATCTGAGCCGAAGGCAGACGCTTAACCATCTGAACCACCCAGGCGCCCCCAAAATTCTTTTTTAATTAAAAATTTTTTTTTTTCATTTTGCCTATTCAAAAATTACATACATTTTTAAATTTTTAATTTGAAACAAAATGCACAGCAGGCACTCAATCAATACGATTTGAGTGAATGCCTGGAGAGTTCAGATTTGTATAAAGCTGTGTTTATGATCTTGCTGTTTTGGTGAATAGGATCTGTTTTCTAAGATCCTTTCAAGCTGGTTGTTGTTACGTAGGAAAATATACAATTGATTTTTATATCTCTTGCTCCCAGCACTTGTATTCCCGATGCTGACCTTCCCTGTTAATCCTCTTTTCCACCGATTCTCCTGGGTTTTCAGTGGCTAGGGCAGGGGTCTGGGCTGGTTCCATAAATGTGTTTTGGCACGTCAGGGCTGAAAATTCAGAGTGGTGAGGACCGTGGGGGCAGGAGAGTGTGTTCTCCATATAAAGACATCAAGTCCCAATTTTTAAAAAACACTGTGTGAGCCAAACAAAACAAGCCCAGGAAAGAATCCAGCCTCCAGGACGTCAGCCTGCAGCCTGTGTGTGCTGTACCCTCTGTTCACTCACACTTTTCCCTTCCCTTCCCCTCGGCTCCTCCCCTTGGTCCTCTGAGGCCTTCCCAGCTGCTCCGGTCTGCACTGAGTTTCTCCCGTCTTCCCCATGGCCGTCAGGTTTAGAATCACTGCAAGCCACAGTGTGGCCATAAGCTCTTGAATAAGCAATTTGAGGCCATTCATCCTGCCTTCCTGGGCTCTTCCCACCCACGTCGGCATCTTCTGCTTCTGTGGTTAGCAGACTGCAGCGACCACTCAGCCCCCACTGCCATGCACCACCCCCCCCGCCCGTTCTTCCTTGGGTCTAGGAGGAACTTGAACTCAGCAATCAAGTCTGATTCATCACTGATACCTGGCGCCCCGCAATGCAGGCACTGAGGAAACTTGACACGCTGAATGATGAACACATTCAGGGCAGGCAGGCATTTCAACTAACTCACGTATTCAGAACCCTGACAGAACTTTGGAGAACAAGCCAAAGAGGACAACATGACCCCTGCCCTCAAGGGACAGGGCAGAGCCTCCGTGAGGGCTGGATCTGGTTTTTACACCTGACACTTGGAGCAAAGCCCCCCAAAATATATTTGTTGGTGGGGCGACATGGAGTTTACCATCCATACAATCACCCAAAATATAGCCACAGCAGAGGCAAAAGAACATGTGGAGAAAACCAAGGAGAAGGAGATTAGGACACGGGGAGCGAAGTCTCACAGGGCTCCATGATGCTGGCAAAGGCACCCATCTAGCCCCTCACGGAGACATGAATACTTTTACTCCTAACTGTGAGGGATTGCTGCCCCGCCTCTCCCTAGGCCACGAGAACACTCACATCATGTTCTCATAGAAACTCTACCACGCACAGTTACCCTCATGTCAGGGGTGAGCAAGTGGAGACTGGGACTAGTGATGTGACTTGCCCAAGATCACACAGGGAATCAGCCTTGTGGCCAGACCTGACATTCTAGGTAGGAATTTTGGAGAGGTGGCAGGGGTTTGAGTGATCTAACCTACAGAGGAGAAGCTCCAGGTTAATTTCTGTCCCACTGCACCGTGAGGGAGGCTGAGGATCAACAGTACATAAGACAGATTCTTCTGTTGCTCATGGAGCCCCACTCCAGCCTTGGCAGGGGAGGAAGATAGATGATATAACCCCCCTCCAAAAAATGACTGGATGATCCTACCCAGTGATAGGTACTATGAAGAAAACACAATGAAATAATACAATAGAGAGTTGGGGTATAGCTTAGCTTTTTGGGGGGTGTCAGAAGAAGCCCCTTTAAAGAGGCAGCAATTGGGCAGAGAGCATATGGCAGATGTAAAGTTTCCAAGACAGGAGCAAGACAGGCAAAAAGACCAAAAGGCTGTAGGCCAGTGCACAATGAGGCTGGTGAGGGCGTCAGGGGCAGCATATAGAGGATGTTCCAGATCACTTAATGAAGGTAGGTTTTATTCTAAGCAATCAGGAAGCCACTGGAAGGTTTTAAGCAGGGTGGTGAAATAATTAGATTTATGTTTTTTATTTTATTTTTAAAGATTTATTTATTTATTTTAGAGAGAGAAGTGTGCGTGCAAGCATGGGGGTGGGGGTTGGGGAGGGGCCAAAGGATGGGAAGAGTCTGAAGCAGATTTCTCGCTGAGCACAGAGTCCTACGTGGGGCTTGATCTCATGACCCTGAGATCACGACCTGAGCTGAAACCAAGAGTCAGACACGTAATCAACTGCACCACCCAGGCGCCCCTATTTTATTTATTTATTAAGATTTTATTCTTTTTTGGGCGCCTGGGTGGCTTATTCATTAAGCATCTGCCTTCGGCTCAGGTCATGATCCCAGGGTCCTGGGATCGAGCCCCGCATCGGGCTCCCTGCTCTGCGGGAAGCCTGCTTCTCCCTCTCCCACTCCCCCTGCTTGTGTTCCTGCTCTCGCTATTCTCTCTCTCTGTCAAATAAATAAATAAAATCTTAAAAAAAAAAAAAAAAAGATTTTATTCTTTTTTAAGTAATCTCTACACCCAATGTGGGACTTGAACTCACAACCCTAAGATCAAGAGTCACATGCTCCAACGAAGGAGTCAGCCAGGCACCCCTGATTGACTGATTGATTTTTAAGATCTCTCTGGCTGCTTTGTAGAAGATGAATAGCAGGGAACTAACACTTGGGTAAAGAGAGCAGCCTGAGTTGTCACACGTAAGATCTCTCCCACATAATACGTAGACATGTTAGAAAAAAGATGTATTTTTTTAAGTAGACTCCATGCCCAGCATGGAGCCCAATGCAGGGCTTGAACTCACAACCCTGAGCTGAGATCGAAAGTTGGATGCTTAACCGACTGAGCCACCCAGGCACCCCCAGGGGAAAAAAAAAAACATTTAAAACTATTATTAACATGTAGATGAACATGAAAGCATGGCCAGGTACCAGGAAGCTACTATAGAATATGGGATTTGAACACACATGCTACAGGATCAACAAACCAGATATACGTTATAAGGGACCAAAGTTGAGACCACTGACTGTGTGTGCACCAGGGATCTGGAACGGAATTCCTGGACAAAGCTGTAAGGTCTGGAGAGACCTCTGGTGGGGAGACCAGAAAGAAGCCAGAGTCTCTGGCCAGCACTACGTGTGTGTGACCAGTTCCCCGACTATTTATGCAGCGTGGAAGCCCTGCCCTGGAAAATCACATAAAACTTGACTTGGAACCAAAGAGCCCTGTAGGGCCTAGTAGAGACAACCATGTAACTGTCCCATGGGAGACCTCCATAATACAGGGCACGTGCAGGACCCCACAGAATATAATCTCCACCAAAGACGATCTCACAGACAAAAATGACAAAAGATACAGGGAAAATCAAATGCTATACAAAAAGCAGATTCAACAGAAAATGAAGTACCCCAGAATTATAAATAATAGTCCCCCGAAAGGGACTTTAAAATGTTCAAGGGTTGCCAGGCCGGCTCAGTTGGTGTAACATGTGACTCTTGATCTTGGGGTTGTGAGTTCAAGCCCCACACTGGGTATGGAGATTGCTTAAAAATAAAAGCTTAAAAAAAATAAAAATAAAAATAAAATAAAATAAAATATTCAACAAGATGGAATAGAAACCTTCAAGCAAAAATAAGACATTACAGATAAAGAGCAAGTGAGTTTTAAAAAGAACCAAATAGATATTCTAGAAATCAAAGAGTAGATTAGACACAACCAAAGAGCGAATTTGCGAATAGGAAGATGAATCTGAGGAAATCACTCAGAGTAAAAACAGAAAGAAAAATAGACAAGAAATATGAAAGAGTCATTAAATAAAATGGAGGGCAAAATGAGAAATTCCACAATACACTTAATAGGAGTTGCAAAGAAGAGAATAAAGAAATCAAAGGCAATAATCAGAGAGATAATGGCTGAGAATTTTTCAAAATTAGAGCAAAAGCTAAAACAAGTTCCAAAAACAATAAAATAAATCACCCAGTGCACATGGTACACCACATGAAAAGAAAAGAAAAAAACTATCAGAGAGAAAGGTAGATTATCCATGAGGGATTGACAATTAGATGAATTAAGTGCCTGAATACAACAAAATAGCTTAAAAGTGCTGAAGAAAAAGAGGCAGGGACTTGGGTGGCTCAGTTCGGTTAAGCGCTTAAGCGTCCAACTCTGGTCATGATCTCAGGGTCATGGGATCAAGCCCCGAGTCGGGCTCCACGCTCCGCAGAGTCTGCTTGTCTCTCTTCCTCTGCTCCTCCTCTCGCGCGGTCTCTCTCTCAAATAAATAAAAATATTTTTGAAAAAGAAAAAGAAAAAGAACCAACAGTGTGATGGGAAGGAAGCAGGATCTTAATCCTGTTCCATCTGCTATTCTCCCTCTAGCTTGTATCCCAGCAGCTCAGGTAGCAGGAGAAGGAGTGTCCAGGTTGCCGGCTTCTGGAAGGTTCTCACTATGGTACCACAGGCACCTGCCACTGCCCCTGTCCCACTGTGTCCACGGTTACTGCTTGCAGCCAAGATGACTAGAAGGAAAATCAACTCTGCTGAACAGGCACTAAAGAAAACCCCCAAGAAGATCAGCAAATAGTCATCTAATCTGGCCTTGAAAAAAAAGAAATCTAGGGGCACATGGGTGGCTCAGTTGGTTAAGAATCTGACTCGAGGGCACCTGGGTGGCTCAGTTGGTTAAGCGACTGCCTTCGGCTCAGGTCATGATCCCGGAGTCCTGGGATCAAGTCCCACATTGGGCTCCTGGCTCAGCGGGGAGCCTGCTTCTCCCTCTGACCCTCTCCCCTCTCATGCTGTTTCTCTCTCTCTCTCTCTCTCTCTCTCTCTCAAATAAATAAATAAATAAATAAAATCTTTAAAAAAAAAAAAGAATCTGACTTGATTTCAGCTCAGGTCTTGATCTCAGAGTTGTGAGTTCAAGTCCTGCACTGGGCTCCCCACTGGGCATGGAGCCAAAAAAAAAATCTTGGGCCAAAAAGGCGAGTTAGCAGCTGAACCAGAATCTAAAATTGAGGATATTTCAGGTCCAAATGCAGTGGGAGACAAAGTACTCTTAGACCAGTCTCAGCAGTGGTTCTTACATACTCTTTCTCCTACAATTCTAAGAAGCAGCTTCATCAACCATTCTGGAAACGCACGTTTTCTGTAATTCCGGAAACATACTTTTAAAGAAGCATGGCATCCCACCACATCCCAGGTTTTAATACATCTTTAAATAAGTACAAATGACTTTTTAAGAGATAAAATCATGTGCTAGTTATTAGTAAAGCCAGAAATTAGTGGAATGTTGGATTAAGAAAGGCTTTGTTTGATGTAAACTTAACATTCCACAGGCTGTGAAGAGCATTATAAAAAGTTCTCTAAAATTCACATACCCCAAATGACATAGGCATTTTAAATGACCCTTCTTTCATATCTGTGTTTTTTTCTCTACTAGCATTGTCTCTGTGTGTTCTACGTGTTCTTTTATCTCCTTATCAGAATTGCATACTATCTGGGGCAAGATCCTGCTAGGGAAGGAAGGCCCAGAATTTCCCCAAACCTGTTAATGGCCTGTGGATATAATGCGTAAGGAATTGCATCCTGTATAATCAGGACATTCCTCATAAAAGGCTTGAGAGTTAGAAACATTTGAAGATTCTGAGCTCTGGTGTCCTCTACTTGTGGATAAAATGTCTCCAAATTTTAAGCTGGAACACTGGTTAAGTAACTTTTTTTTTTAAGATTTTATTTATTTAGTTTTAGCGGGGAGGGGCAGAGGGAGATGGAGAAAGAATTTTGAGCAGACTCCCCACTGAGTGCAGTGCCCAACACGGGGCTTGGTCCACAACCCTGAGATCATGACTTGAGCCGAAACCAAGAATCAGACCCTTAGCTGACTGAGCCACCCAGGTGCCCTTGGTTAAGTAACTCTTAAGCAAAGCATTGCAGTTACATTGCCTAGACTTTTAAATAACAGCATTGACTCATGATGTTTGCGTACTGATCAGCAAACAAGTACCAATAAAATCATGCTTGTGACGGAGGAGAAAAAAAGATGGTGATATGGAGACATCTTCAGATAAAGACTAAGATAGTTCACTGCAGTTTCTTACAGAAAGAGCTATGACGTTTCTCTCCCAAAGAAATAATAAATGCAGCCCCAAAGAAAGTTCTGGAGAAGTCCTAAAATAGCCCTATTTATATTATAGAAGGAATATCTGAGTAACCAAAACAGCATCTCCAAAGCTGTATACTCTCTTGACGTTATCCTGACCATGCAATGAGCCCAAGGCGGAAGCCGGAAGAGGGAGTTGGTGGGAAGCCATCCACCACCATGAAAGCCACCCCCTCCATGCCATGGTGGCAAAGATCCTTGGGCCCCATCCCACTCCTTCTTCTGCCTTTGACACCTGCTGCTCGTCAGCCAGCGTCTGGGAGAGGATAATGCAGGGTGGGCTCCCCCTCCACCCCCTTCTGGTCCTGGGGCTGGGGGAGGGCAGCTCTCCTGGGCTTGGCAGGGAGTGCACATTTGTCTGAGGTCACTCTCCGGGGCAGGAGGTATTTTTAAATAGAGATAAGAAGGAATTACAAAAAAAAAAATGACTGCCTGGCCCCAGAACCCTAAATCCTGAGGCCCAAGCTGATGATGAACACCTGGTGATCCCATAATGAAGTCGCTGACACCATACAGTCACTCTGTTCCCCGTAGACCCACAGAGACACTGGTGTAACTTCGTTCTTCTTTCCAGAAAAAAAAAAAAAAATTATTTTCTTCCCCTTCTTCTCTGTTCAGACATAACATCATCAACACAGCTCTTTAAATATCTGTGCTGGGAGGCTATATTTAGTGACTGTTTGGCCCTTAAAATGAGCCTGATTTCCTGTGGCAAAAAGTTCTCAGCAGCAAGGAGAGAGGCCTGGAGAATTCTGAAGTACTAAGGAACAGCTTTAAGGCTTGAGATGTTCAAACAGTGTAAGAAAAGGAGTTAATTGCTTTTTCTGGATAGGTGACTGGCACCCAAGCGAGGGGGAGAAAAATCATAATAAAAGGGTGTGTTTGGTCTGAACACTTCTAAAGTCATCCTGGAGAACAGCCTGACATGGGGCAGCTGTGCGAGCCAGTAATCCTGCTTCAGAGAGGCGGGAGGGGTGTCCATTCACTCATTCATGTACTCATTCATTCATGCACTCATTCGTTCACTCATTCATTCATTCACTCATTCATGCACTCTCATTCATTCATTCACTCATTCATTCATTCGTTCACTCACTCATTTGTTCACTCATTCACTCACTCACTCACTCACTTGCTCATTCACCCACTCACCACAGTTGTACATTTTCCTACGTGCAAAGCCCGGTGGCCTACAGGAGCTCCAGGTCATGGGGCAAACAAGACACACCAACCATGGACCTTCGAAGGCCATCCCCAGAAAGGGCCCTCGGCAGGGCACAAAGTGAGTGCTGCAGGGACCCCGGAGGGCAGAGGGTACTTCTGCTGGTGTCATCTGGGAAGGCTCCGCTGGGAGAGGAAAGAGCACCAGCACTGGCTTCCTGTTCTGGACCCGCTCCTCGAACCACTGAGCCCAGATGCCAGGACATTATCTCCTATCACAGATGAGTAACTTTCCCAAGGTCCCCACGAGATAATAAGTAACAACCCTGGAGCTCAAACTATGATCTGACTGCAGAGTGCTTCATTACTCTTTTTGGGCCCAGAGCGCCAGATGGAAGCTGGCAGAGCACGTCTGCGAGACCAAGCACAGAGGTCCCACACCGATTCCGCCGAAGCCCCGGGGCAGTCGGCTCTGCTACGGCTCGGCCACCAGAACGTCTCCCTCCTCTGATGTGGACTGGATCCGTCATACTTTCCCTCCTCAGAAACCACTGTCCAGTCCCTCTGTGTGTGTGGGGGGGGGGGGCTCCATTGTCCCCAGGATGACCCAGGGGAGCAAGGGAACACACATTCACTTAGCCCTGACTAAGGTTTGCCAAGCAACATGCCATTCTTTTTTTTTTTTTTTTAATATTTTAGTTTGAGATAATTTTAGACTTTCAGAAGAATTGCAAAAATAGGACAGAGTTCCCGGACATCTTTGCTCAGCTTCCCCTTATATTAACTAACATCTTATATGGCATAGGAAAATCATCAAAGCGAAGAAGTTCACCTTGGTGCAATACTATTAACTATACTATGGAATTAATCTGGATTTCTCCCGTTTTCACACTATTGTCGTCTTTCTGTTCCAGGATCCACTCGGGGATCCCACCTGGGACATTTCCTTAGTCTCCTCCAGTCGGTGACAGCTCCTTAGTCTTTCCTGGTCTTTCAAGACCTTGACATTTTTGAAGAATACTGGTCAGTTATTTTATAGAACACCCCTCATTGGCTTTGTCTGATGTTTCTCGTGGTTAGACTGAGGTTATGCACTTTTGGCAAGAAAACCACATAGCTGATGTGCCCAGTTCAGTGTATCTGTCAGGAGCCATTCATTCCCATATACTGGCTTCTTGGGTTTCTCTGGATACTCAGGGGAACCCCATGAGGTAGGTATTATTATTATTATTTCTAAAGATTTATTTATTTATTTTAGAGAAAGAGAAAGTGAGAGAGAGTGCAGGGGTGAGGGGCAGAGGGAGAGGGAGAGAGAGAATCTCAAGCGGACTCCCCACTGAGCACAGAGCTCGACACAGGGCTTGATCCACGACCCCGAGATCATGACCTGAGCCGGAAATCAAGAGTCAGACGTTCAACTGACTGAGCTTCCCAGGCATCCCATGGGACAGGTATTACTATCCCCATTATACAGATGGGAAACTGAGGCAAAGAAATTAAGGCACTTGCTCAGGGTCACTGGGGTGGTAAACAGCAGAGGCAGGATTTGCACCCAGTTCTGTCTCTTGGTCTTTCTACTACATGCCAAGCTGCTATTTCCATTCTTTCTGGTTCAAACTCATTCATATGACCTTGACTGATCATAGGAAATTGGACTTGGATGGTTAATCTAATTATGCCTAGTCTTACAAGTGGGATTATAAAACCAACAGATAATAACAGTTAACGTTGACTAAGCACCTACTATGTGCCTGGCACAATGCTTCATCTTTTATACATAAGGTATCCCATTCAACCCCTTCCAACACCACAATGGAGTAGGTACTGCAGGGGCACGGTCCCTTACCCCAAACTCCTGGGCTCAGGTATGTCTGGGAATTTAGAACTTTGGGATTTGGGCAACACCCTCCAATCAATATCTTTGCAGCCTATCCGATGACCTTCCATTCTAAGATGGGCACATAACCAAGACTATGAATGAGCACAGACAGGTGCGGGTCGGGTACCACACTCCGAACTAAACTTTTAGGTTCCCAGAGCTTCAGGATCTCAGAACTGCAGATGAGGAGTTGTGGGCCTGCACTGTTATGTAAAGCCATTTGCAAATGAGGAAGCAGAGGCTGGGAGGGTCTCAAAGGCTCAGAGCCGGTCATGACCCAGGCCTGCCCCTCACTCTGTGGTTGGGAACCTACCCCAGGCACTTAGGGCCTTCTCCTACCAACTGGGTTTTATGTCCCATTTCCCATAACAAAAGACATTCTGAATATGTTCAACTGGCACTAAGAATAAGTGGAAATAAATACATTTTCCAAACCCCTGGGCTCTCAGCCGTCCCCGGAGCAGGCCGTGAAGAAGATGACCACCCCATCACCATCATCACAATGATAGTTACTGTCTTCTTAAGGCACTAGAGGAAACTTCCTCTTCCCATAAAGATATCATTAGTGCCATCAGATCAGTCCCGTCCAATCAGCCCCAAGTTCTGCCTCCAAGAAGGCCTCCAAAAGGGGTGTGTGAGTTTCAGGTCTTTCCCTATGACATAAGGACACCCTTAATTGCTGAGGCTTTCCTTCATAAAAAGTCACCTAGGAGCTAAATCATCTATGAGTTGATCCAAACCCGTTATGGCCCTATAAACAGGTTTAGCCAACCCTGCGTCTTGAGTTAGACATGCCTCACTCCCCACTGTGCACAAGGAAGCATCCCTTCATGTGCTCTATAATTACTTTCCGGTTTGGCCGTTTGGGAAGAAAGTTCCAGACAGCAACCATTATCACCGGCCAACAACACGTTTGTGATCCCTGACTTCCCTCCAATCTCCTGCTCATTCGCCTTCTCACTTGGCCTAGGATAGGGAAACTGAGGCAACCCCTCCTATTCTGAGTAAATGGAGATTTGCACATTAACAGAGAGCTGTGGGTAAATCAGTGATGAGTACACAGAGTCCCAAGCAAGTGAACAAAGACAATTCATTACTCCAGGAATAATAAAAAAATTAGGCAGCAAAGGAAGAGACCTCAAGTACACTAAGGGCTCAGCTGCTCCTGGCATTTCCAGGGTCATGATAAAGTTGACAGTGAATAAAGAGTTAAGACCCTGGGGGCACAGAGGAAGGAAAGTGTCCTGGGAAAGAGGACGGATGCGGGAAGCTCACAGGTAAATGAAAGCTACATCTTTCATCTTCCAGAATGACAGGCTCACAATAACAGCTGTGATAAAAGCAGTTTCAAGAATTAAAAGTGGTTGCTTCTGGGGGCGCCTGGGTTGCTCAGTCGGTTAAGCATCTGACTCTTGATTTTGGCCCAGGTCATGATCTCAGGATCGTGGGCTCGAGCCCCACATCAGGCTCTGTGCTCAGCGCGCAGTCTTCTTGTCCCTCTCCCTCTGCTCCTCACTCCGCTTACGTGCTCTCTCTCTCTCTCTAAAATAAATAAAATCTTGGGGCGTCTGGGTGGCTCAGTCGTTAAGCGTCCACCTTCGGCTCAGGTCATGATCCCAGGGTCCTGGGATCGAGCCCCACATTGGGCTCCCTGCTCAGCGGGAAGCCTGCTTCTCCCTCTCCCACTTCCCCTGTTTGTGTTCCATCCCTTGCTGTGTCCTTCTCTGTCAAATAAATAAATAAAATCTTAAAAAATAAAATAAAATCTTAAAAAAAAAGGTGGTTGCTTCTGGGAAGCAGGAAATGGTTGGGAAGGGGCAGAGAGCTGGGCCAGGACACTCTTGGGTGGTGGTGACAAGCCTGAGTCGCTACCCGATCCTTATAACTGTGCCCATGCATACCTTTCATGGAAATAAAAGTCACACAACTAGTCATGGGTAGAGCCACAAGCCAAACCCCAGTGTTCTGCCCTCCCACCTGTGTCTTCACTTCGGCCTTTGTCTTTCCAGACCAGACAATTCTTGCTGTATGTCCTCTGTCATCTTAGCTATCATCTGAGCCAGCCCTGTGCCGTGGTGTTTTTCTTGAAGCCTTAGAACCAGAAACACAGAAACCAAGAAACCAGGCAAGCAGTCCACGCTAGGCCCGGTGCAAAGGCAGGCCAGTGTGTTCAGGTCATGGTCCAGGCAAACGCCTCCTGAGATCTCCTGGTAATTCTTCCCGTGGTTCTGCACCCAGCCTCGGAAACAGCACACCTCAAAACACAGGGACTTCCTCGTATTAGATGATCCTCAACTCGGGTGTCATTGAGACCCGTTCACTTACTTATCCCACAGCCATGAGCCTACCCCGTCCCAAGCAGTTCACTACCCTAATACGAGCTGCGTGCTCACTACCTGGATGGCAATGCGCTAGGCGCTGTCCTTGCGTTATGTCATTTAATCCTTTCAACAGCCTGTCAGGTAGGTTTTTTTTGTTTTGTGTTGTTGTTGTTGTTGTTGTTGTTGTTGTTTTTTACAGTGGATGCTCTTTCAATGGCCCTCACTTAACAGAACCAGAGCAACCTATGCCTGCCAGCATCTCTGTAAAGCGGCCTGCCTGGAACCAACAGCAGGTGACCCGTCTAGACCTAAAGCTCATGCTCTTAACCTCTACAGAGTCTTGGGGCACAACCAGGGCCCAGACACAGGGCTGAGTCTGCCTCAAATCTGGGCAAGGCCTTGCAGAATGGACCCTAGGCAAGTTAATTTTTCTTTTCTAATCCTCTCTTTCCTCTAGGAAACTGGACTGGGTCCGAGGCCACACCTCTGGGAGGTAAGGTCAATGCGTGAAGCAGGCTGGTGGGAGACTAAATGGCATCATTTCGGACACCCCGTGTGGCCTCTGATTTAGTGACAGAGAGTTTTTCTGGAAAGTTAATTTTTTCTTAAAGATTTATTTGAGAGAGAGAATCTCAAGCAGACTCCCCACTGAGCGCAGAGCCTGACGCGGGGCTCAATCCCATGACCCTGAGATCATGACCTGAGCCGAAATCAAGAGTCAGATACTTAACCGACTGAGCCACCCAGCTGCCCCTGGAAAATTATTTTTATGTGCTACAACCTAGGCCTAATGGACTAAGCCCGGGAAGGCCAGGATCGGAAGATACTCGCGGAGTTTTGTGGGCTCAGCCTGCGCAGATGTACCTGGCAGTCCTAAGTGGAAGGCAGAAGACGGTGCCTGGCAGGAGTGACCAACTGCAAAAGACTTCTCACTAGGTAATTTTCCTGAGTGAGTGACTTTGGAAGGCCAGTTCTTTGGGGGCGGGGGAGCATAAGACCCTCTGACCAACACAGAAAAAGTTACCCATAGAAATTAAGTGCAGCCAGGGTTATCCAGGAGGAAGGGTCTCAGAGAGCGGGAAAGCCAGACAGAATTCAGTGTCTGGAGCTGAGAAATAGGACAGCAAAACTGGAATAACAAGGGCCAGGTGTTGTCAAAGGGCAGTCAACTCTCCCAGAGCTGCTGCTTCAGTAACTGCATTTTTATAGAGCCACCAACTCTCTAAACCTTTGGGGCGATCTCAGCCAACCCCCTCATTTCACAGACTGCGACTGAAGACCTACAGGGAGTAGGGGCCACGGCAGGAACAGGGGGAACCACAGCCAGGAGAAGCGAGCCTTCCTGATTCTTTTTTTCTTTTTTTTAAGATTTTATTTTTAAGTCATCTCTACACCCAACGTGGGGCTCGAACTTACAACTCCGAGATCAAGAGTCGCATGCTCTACCGACTGAGCCAGCCAGGCGCCCTGAGGCTTCCCAATGCTTTTTGGGTTTTTTTTTTTTAAGATTTTATTTATTTATTTGAGAGAGAGAGAGAAAATGAGTGGGGGGAGGGGCGAGGGAGAGGGAGAAGCAGACTCCCTGCTGAGCAGGGAGCCCTACAATGCTGGATCCCAGGACTCCAGCATCATGACCTGGGCTGAAGGCAGACACTCAACCGACTGAGCCACCCAGGTGCCCCAATTCTTAATTCAGTGCTCCGGGTGCTCCTGGCTGCCCTACAGCTAAGCCCAGGAATAGGGGCACACTCCAGAGCACCCTGGGGAGCCTGGGGAAGGACCAGCACATAGCAGGCCCACCCCGAGGGAAGCTGTTCATTTATTTCCACCTGTTTCCTGACTGCAAGTCAGCTCGCTTGAGCAGAGACACCATCACGATCCTAGAGGGAAAGAAGGGATTTCCTACTCGCCTTTTTTAATAGACAGCACAGGGCTTGATCAAGAAAAAAAAAAAAGTAAGGTTAAGTAAATTATATCTGTGATCCTCACGCTTGGAATTGCACCAAAGAACTCCATGGCCCAGCAGGAAAGAATGTTTTGAACAGGCTGCTGAATTGTTTTTCCAGGATAAGATTTCTGTGAATAAGTGCCAAGTGTGGAAATACAATGTTTTATCTATGGCCACAAGAAGCACGGATGACATAGCAAAGTGTTGCTCCAGGTTTAAAAGGGTGGTCTGTCCGTGCCTCGAGGCAAGGGCTCCACTAGGTTTCCTGCCCCAGAGCGTGAGTTACCTGTTTTCATCGCGTATTAGCTTTTATCGCTGCCGTAACAAATTACCACCAATTTAGCGGCTTAAAAGGATGCCCATTTATCAGCTCGTGGTTCTATGGTCTGAAGGCTAACTCAGTTTCACTGGGCTAAAATCAAGGTGTTGGTAGGGCTGCATTCCTGACTGGAAGCTCTGGGGAAAATTCAGGCTACCCTCCCTATCTTTTTTTTTTTTTTTAATTTTTAAAGATTTTTATTTATTTATTTGACAGAGAGAGAGACAGCGAGAGAGGGAACACAAGCAGGGGGAGTGGGAGAGGGAGAAGCAGGCTTTCTGCTGAGCAGGGAGCCCGATGCGGGGCTTGATCCCAGGACCCTGGGATTATGACCTAAGCCGAAGGCAGATGCTTAACGACTGAGCCACTCAGGCACCCCTGCCCTCCCTATCTTAAGGTCCTTAATACATCTGCGAAGACCCTTTTACCATGTAACGAAACATACTCACAGGTGGACATGTTGGGGAGGGGTATGCATTATTTTACCTACCCCATCCCATCATCCCACCCGTGGGGCATAAATCGGGAATCCTGGCTCCCAGTTCACTGGCTCTGGATGTACGATGACTGCATGAGGAAGCCTCTTTCTGCAAAATGTCCCTCCTACTGAATTCTCTACTCCTAAAGCCCACCTACTTCTTTCTACCAGTGTAGCCATAACTTCTGCTTTAGTCCAATGTGACGGAGATCAAGTACGTTCCCCTCAGCGTTGGGCACCTGTCTTGGAGCGGGAACTGGGCCTATTTCATTTTCCGTTATAGCAACAATCAAATACAATCAGGTCCTTTATTATTATTGAGGGCCTATGGGGTCCTGAGCATCATGCTTGGGGCGAGGCCTACAAAGAAGACTAAGCTATAGGGAAGCTCACAGTCGAGCGTGGAACAGACATCCAGATCCACACAGAAACACACAGAAGTAACATCAAATAAATCTGCCTGGAGGAATGGGGGGGGGGGAATTCCCAGAGGAGGGCCATCGGAGGTGGGACTTCAAGGATGAAGAGTTTAGCAAGTGGAAAAGGTGAGACGGGCACTCTAGGCCAAAAAGAATGGTGTGCCACCTGGAGACACACAGAGGCCTGAAGCAGCGGGCCGCCTGAGACAGAGAGAGGCGGGGCGGGTGGGGGCTGCAGGGAAGGCCACGGGACATGACGGCCTGCAAAGGTCAGCTCTCTGCAAAGGTCGGCTCTGTGCCCTTGAGCTTGAGTTTCAGTTTGGAGGAATGCATAACAAACAGGCTTTTAACACATGGAGTGATACAAGCAGTTGCACCTTTTAAAACAGATCTCTTGGGTCAGACGTTAGGCATCTGCCTTTGGCTCAGGTCATGATCCCAGGGTCCTGGGATCGAGCCCCTCATCGGGCTCCCTGCTCAGTGGGAAGCCTGCTTCTCCCTCTCCCACTCCCCCTGCTTGCGTTCCCTCTCTCGCTATCTCTCTCTCTGTCAAATAAATAAATAAAATCTTAAAAAAAATAAAATAAAACAGATCTCTTGGGGCTCCTGGGTGGCTCAGTCAGTTAAGCGCCTGCCTTCAGCTCGGGTCATGATCTCAGGGTCCTGGGATGGAGCCCCATGTCAGGCTCCCTGCTCCGCGTGGGAGCCTGCTTCTCCCTCTCCCTCTAGCCCTCTACTTGTCCCCTCGTGCTCTCTCTCTCAAATGAATAAATAAAATCTTTAAATAAAATAAAAATAAAACAAAACTCTGACAGCCAAGGGGAGACTGGATAGCAGGAAGGCCAGCTGGGCCATGTGGTAAGTAGTCCAGGCTCAAGATGAAGGCCTGAAGGAAGGCAGAAGCCGCGGGTGGAGAAGTAGGAGCGATATGGAGAGCAATCAAGCAATCAAGGAATCCAGGAGACAGAACAACTGGACTCCATGCCTACCCACAGGGGTGCAGGATAGAGGTTATGCCAAAGACTGGGAGAATTTCAGCTTCCAGGGCCGGGGAGGGTTTCTAAACTGGGATTGTCAAAAACTGAGAACAAAGGACAATGAGCGAGTTGGTGGCAGGAGACAGAGTTCAGGATTAGGTGTGTTAGGTTTTTGGGGGGCTTTTGGGGTTTTTTTTGTTTTGTTTTTTTATCGGCAGGAATGGCCTTAGACCGTACAGGCAGGTCCCTTCCTGGAATAAGCATCTCAAGGGAAGCAGGAGATCTCAAGTCACTTCCAAGCATGAGTCAGGGAGCTGACGTTCGATAGGAAGTCCCCGGGAACCACCCACAGTTACGTCAGAGACCTGGTCTCTTCAGGGGCCCCGTCTCCTGCTGTCTCCAGTCACGCTCACATGAACCCAGACTCGGGGTGTCCTTATGAGGGTTCACAGTTCAACACTGGGACCAAATATGGCTGACACTCATCAGTCCTTTATTCCACATATTTTATCCTTCATTCTGCAAACCCTTGTTGAGGAGAGTCACTTGGCGCCAGACACCACATCAGGAGCCCGAGGCTATAAAGATGAAATAAGGTACTCGACATATAGTTTTGGGAGGCCTACCGTGTGCCAAGGCTGGAGAGGTAGAGCCCTGGGCTCACCTGTTAGTGGAAGGGAAGCTTCCCTGGATTTTGCTCAGAGAAGAAACCACACACAGCTCATGCCTGTCAATCTCTTGCTGAAGGATTATGGAAAATGGGAGGGAAGAATATACCATCGGTTAAGACATAGCCAAGAAAAACCAGAGAAGGCATTTGCTTCCAGCCCAGTATGGGAGAGGGGTCACATGACAGGGGGTAAACATAATCTCTCTCTCTCTCTTTCACACACACACACACACACACACACAGCAACTGTCTAAGCTAAGAACTGTCATTGTGGGCTGGCCCCTGGGACCTCACAGGAACCACTGTTTCTGACATGTTCCCAGGTGACATTCCCCAAGCTCCTATGTTCCCACAGTAGCTTATCAAGCGAGACTTGATCTAGATCTTTGGAACACAAGCCAAGCTCGGGGTCATGTGTTCCAGAAGGCCACTGGGCCAATCCTTGATTTTATTCAAATGTGCTTCTTTTGAGCCTAGAACACACTCTCCTCTCTCATTCTCTCCTTTGAGAACTTTTCATCACCTCATTTATTTTGTGTTTCACAGACCTCCTGAGACTGAGCCGGTGTAATTCCCTCTGCTAGATGCTGGGGACAACTTGCTAAAAGATGAGTAAGCCCCTGAGGGCCCGTCTGCCGCACAGGAAGGCAGACACAGGACACAAACCAATGGAAGCTGAGGGCAACACGCTCAGTGTGGGCTAACGAGAAGTCCCACCTTCACAACTACGTGTTACGGCAGAGCTTGGAATAGGCTGCTTGGATAGGCTTCCCAGTTTCCAGTATCAGAAGGGTTTTCACTGGGGTGGCTGTATTTGGGAGAAACCTCAGAAGCTGGGTGGATATGTAAGTGGCAAGTTCTTAGCCTCCTCAAGACACTGTCTCTTACTCCCTGGGAGAAGGTGTTTTTTTTTTTTTTTAACCTTCTGTATTTTGAAATATAATATAAATAGAGAAAACTGCACAAACCAAAAATGTACAGCTTAAAAAATTATCAGAAACCACTTCCTGGGCCAATAAACAGACTGATGGCGGGACCTCAGAAGCTCTCCTTGTACACCCTCCCAATTAACCTCCCTGCATCCAAAGACAGTATTTATATATGGCCTTTTATGGTAATCATCCCCTTCTTTCTTTTTTTTTTTTTCAGCAAGACAGCATGGTGGGGGAGGGGGGTGTGGTGGGCAGCGGGAGAGGGAGAGAGGATCAAGAGAGGATTCACGCCCAGCATGGAGCCCAACGTGGGGCTCAATCTCATGACCCCGAGATCATGACATGAGCCAAAATCAAGAGTTGGACGCTCAATTGACCAAGTCACCAAGGCGCCCCTCTCCCCTTATTTCTTTACAGATTTACCATCCAAGCAGCACACTTAATAGCCGTTTCACTTTGCCTGTTTTGTGAACCTGATATAAATGGGCGCCTAGAGGGCACCTGGGTGGCTCAGTCGGTGAAGCGTCTGCCTTCGGCTCAGGTCATGATCTCAGGGTCCTGGGATCGAGCCCCGCGTCGGGCTCCCTGCTCAGCGAGGAGCCGGCTTCTCCCTCTCCCTCTGCCCCTACCCTCCTCATGCTCTCTCTCTCTCTGTCCGATAAATAAATAAAAATCTCACATAAATAAATAAATAAATGGAAGCATACAGAAGGTGTCCTTTTGGGTCTGCCTTTTTTTGCCCACCATTATGTGTGGAAGGTTCATCCAGTGCTGTCAGATGTGACTACAGTTTATTGATTCTCCTTGTTGTGCAGTATCCCGATGAGAGACCACGTCACACGGCAGTTACCCATCTACTGCTGATGGGCTTCTGGATCGTCTCCAGTTTGGAGTTACTACGAAAGATGATGATGAGTCTCTTTCCAACTATCTTTTGTGCCTTGCTGTTAGGTGTAGAGCTAACAGTGGAAGTGCTGTTACAGTGCTGGTACATCTTTAATTTTAGGATAAGACAGGACCGTTGTCCGATGCGGTTGTACCAACGTAAAGCTCCATCAGCAATGCATCGCCATTTCCATCGCTTCACATCCTTGCTGATGTTTGGCACAGTTAGTTTTTTTTTTTTTTCCTTTAAGATTCTATTTATTTATTTTAGAGACAGAGAGAGAGAGCACGCAAGTGGGGGTAGGAGCAGAGGGAAAGGGACACGCAGACTCCGCATTGAGCACGAAGCCCGACTCGGGGCTTGATCTCAGGACCCTGAGATCATGACCTGAGCTGAAGCCGAGAGCCGGATGCTTAACCGACTGAGCCACCCAGGTGCCCCTTTTTTCCATTTTTATTTCAGCCAAGCTGATGGGCATTGGGTGATATCTCATGTATCTCATAATTTTAATTTGCATTTTTTTGATTACTAATGAAGTTGCACATTTTCATATGTTTTATGTTTTTTTTACATATTCTGGATATAGGCCCTATGATAGTTATGAGTGCTGCAAAAAACTTCTGGGAGGAATTTCAAAAGTCCAAATAAATCAATTGGAAAGGACTTAGAAAGAAAACCTCTGTAATTTTTCTAAGTTACCAGCCCAGACCAGGCTTCAGCTTTAAAGAGAGATATGAAAAGGAAAGTATACAATTAGAGATAAGAGCCACCAGGTTCAAGCCTTTGTCCGGCCACTTCCTGAGTGCTCGTGGGCAAGTTGCCTACACTCTCTGAGCCTCAGTGTCCATCCTTGAGACCAGACTGCTATTAACACATGGTTGTTCTGTGGCTGGAAAGAGGTTATGTGCAAATGTGCTTTATAAACTGCAAATCTGTTAAAATCAGAAGCAATCGGCCACACTGGCCTCCTGAATGGCCCAGCCCAGCTCCCTGAGCGGTCTTACAGTGCCAACAGAGGCAGCGGTCGTAACCTTTCAGATTTGAGAAAAGCCCCATCCTCCCTTCTACTGTCTGAGCCAGAGGACACCTTCAATCCCTGTCCCTCTCCCCGCACAGTGTCAGACTGTCGTGCCCACAAGCCAGGAACAGGGCTCCTCCCTGCCTGCCCAGGCAGGAAAACAGGAAGCAGCCCCCACCCTGCCAGGAGGTGGGGCTGACAAGCTCCCTTTCCTAGGTGGGCATCTCTCCAGACCATCAACCCTCTGGATGCAGGAAAATTGGCGGCTGGCCCGCCGCACCCCGCCCAGGTCTGCTCCAAACTAAGTGGGCAGTGGACAGGGAGTGTACAATGGTCCTCCTTGGTGCCTTGCAGACATGCCAGGCAAGGAACCCTTTCAGTGGCCAAGTGGGGCTGGGGCTCTGCTCTCCTGGGCCACATGGACGCTCCTCACCACACCCGAAGGTACGACACCAGCCATTCCCATGCGCCCTGTTCTACATACGGGGGACACGTGGAAGTTTCTCAAGAGAGCAGGTGAGAGCTCAGATGAAACTCGTGTCCTTATTCCACAGTGTGAAAACCCCACTTACAAGAATTTTATGAGCTCGAGTGTTTGAGAGCTGGAAATCTTGTCCAGCCTCCCCATTTTGAGAAATCCCGTAGCGGAGCCAGATTTGCTCAGTCCCCAGGGAGCGCTTTCATCTTACTCTGCGCTCATCCCCGCCATCCCTTGGGCCCTGCTGCAAACGCCAGCAGCAGCCCACGGCCACATCCAGGTGCCTGGGATGCCAGGCCACTTTCTCTCCCTTCCTGGTAATACCTTCTAGCGCAGAAAGGCCCACCTGAAGCAGAGAGAAGCTCTGAGAAGTCCATGAGCACGTGTTGGGAATGTTTATAAAGTGTTCTGAACTTCACGGAAATTCAAATCATCGACCATGAGCCCCCATTCTGTCTCTAAAGACTCTACAGGCTCCCTCCTAAATGGGGACCCTGGGCGCACAGGCCCGGCACCCAGGGCAGGCACTCAGTAAGAATTAATCATCGGAGAAATCACAGGAGACAGGGAGGATCTCCAAAATGTGCAAAGGGAAAGTAAAGTCCGCTGCAAGCAGAGGCCTGCTTGCAGCACCCAAGCTCCCCGGAGATCCGCCAACTGTTTCACATTCACACATTTGGCAAACAGGCCCAGTGCCTGCCTCCTGCAAGAGCTCACTCAGCACGGAGAGCCAGACCCTGCCCCTAAGAGCTTCCAGTCTGGGAAAGAAGCCACGGCGCAGACCTGGATGAATGGGACAGACATATAGTGGCTACGGGCCCCTGCTTGCTGGAGTACCTGATCAGGCTGGAAGCAGCCTGCAGGGGCTGTCTAGTGGGGGGGAGGCAGTGAAAGTTAAGGCCTGGAAAAGAGAGGGACCAAGGGACCCTTAGGTGCCATGTCATGCAGGGTCTCTCAGGAGCCAGCCAAAGGTTCTTGAAAAGAGGGAGTTCCAGAAGCAGTGTTGGGCTTTAGAGACAAGCAGTCTGGCCCCCGGGTATTTGGGAGGCAGGGAGGATGGGATTACAACCAACACAGGCAAGAGGCAGTAAGGGCAGGAAGGGCGCAGAGCAAAGGAGCAATGGACAAGAGAAACATCACAGAGCACCATGCAGCTGTGAGGACAGAGGAAAGGGAGGATTGAGAATGGATGCCTCTCCCTCTCCCACTCCCCCTGCTTGTGTTCCCTCTCTCGCTGTTTCTCTCTGTGTCAAATAAATAAATAAATAAAATCTTTATAAAAAAAAAAAGAGAATGGACGCCAAGGAGATAATGGGGACTGACGGGGACCAGACGCTGGCATTCAGAGGCGGGGAAGGCCTGAAGTAGAGTCTGGGGCATGTGTGGTTTATTTGGGGGCAAATGACCCATAGGAAGTGGTCACACAGGCCAGGAAGTCGGGAGAAAGACGTGGAGAGGTGACGTCACCGACACAAGAACAGAAACTGTCAGATGAGGGGAGCAGAGAGGAAGTGGACAGAAGGTGAAAGAGAAGTGGGGTGAGGTTAGCACCTTGGGGACCCAACTGTTAGCGAGAGGAAGGAGGCAGAGAGCTGAGGGGGCCAGGCAGTGACTCAGGGATGGTAATCATGCACAGCCAGGCCCTGGGGCCAGTGTTGCTGAGTTTGGGTCCCGGCTCGGACACTTCCTTCAGAACCTTGAGCCGGCTAGTAACACATCTAAGCCTTGATTTCCTCATCTGTAAGACAGGGATCGTAATTCTTAAATTCGTGCCAAGAACTGAGAGGTGTGGCTCATTTAAGGCCTTTACCACGTGCACATAGTAAACGTGGTGAATGTCAGCTGTTCTCAGCATTATCAATGGGAGGAAGCCAGAAGCATACAAACCCACAAGCTCAAAGAAAGCTCTTAGCATCCTTTCTACCTTTTCAATACCAACTAAGTGAGCCAGCAGGGATCAGGTGGGAGGACAGCGCCTTTCGTGTTAGAAGCCATTCCTGAGCAGCCAGGGTTGAGAAGCACTGATCCCTCCGGTCCAACCCCACAATTTTTTCAGCAGGTGAATCAAAGGCTGAGCTGAAGATGATGAGGAAAATGGCAGAGACACCCCCTGACTTACACACGGAGAAGAGGATGTGGGCTTGGTCATCAGATTGTCGGAGCCCTGGCTTCTCTGTTTACTCGCTGTGTGACCTTGGGCAGGTCACTTGGTCTCTCTGAACCTGAGCTATTAAATAGGATAATGGCCATAAATCACCCAGCATGTTTCTAGTGCCCACCAGGCCCTCCGTAAATATTTCTTTCTGTCTCTTCTTCTCTAGAATCCAACTTTCCTGGCTCTTCCCAACTCAGGGTTGGTTAGGATCCTGTTCTCTGTGGTGGGCTCCACCCAAAGAAATTGGGACTAAAGGCTCTGTGTTTCCAGAGCCCCATCCTCTCCTCTGATCTTAGCAATCACCAGCCAGAGAGCAAATTTCAACGTGCCCAGGACTACCCAGGGCTCCGGCTGAAATGAAAGCTCTCATTCGGTAGGTCCTGCACTGCTAACAGCTCCCGAGATGTCGGTGTGTAAGTCCTCTGTCCTCTGTGTAGAAGATCCTCTCGGTGGCCAGTCCACCTCCCTGTTGACTCATGAGCTCCTCCAGGCTGGTCTCTTTATCTTACTCATCTCTGTGTCCCCTCCACGCTATGTGCTCACTAAATGGATGGTAACAAAAAAATAAACAAACCATAGAGAAAACCATTTTCCGGCTAAGTAAATATAGACAGAGTATTTGGTGTGTCTACAAGGGTCAGCCCTCCTGGTTCATTCCAGAATTACCCTCCCGACCAACATGAGGACAGGGTGGGGGAAGGGGCCCGGAACCTGGAGTCCTGGATCTGAATCCTGCTTTTCGATCATCTATGGGGGCCCCAGGCAAGTTACTAAGCTCTCATCCATAAAATGGGCGTAGTAATACCCAACCACAGTGTAGCCCCAACGATAGTTAAAACGTGCTGTATAAACTATAAAGTGCTCCAGGCAAGGTAACTTTCTCACAGCAGGTTTTTTGAGGGCAAGAACCACTTTTCATTCCCCTGGAGCCTGAAGGTTGCTTGTGATGGGCTGGGTGAGGGACACAGCAAGGGTCAGGTTGGAGATGGGGCTGCAGCAGGTGGGTCTGGGGTCCCCCCTCTGGCAGGGACACTGGCCTCACCGGAAGGAAGGCAGAGAAATCACAGTCCTCTGATGGGCATGGGGCAGGGCTCCTGACTGAGGGTGCAGGAGACAAAGTTGAACCAGGAGGGAACTTGGGGCCATTCGGAAAAAGCATCAAGTAATTACAGAAATCCCCAGCTGCCCTGAGCTGAGTTACCTACCCAGGCAAGGGCTTCCTACTGGAAATAACCAGTCATTGTCTACCCCCATCTACAGCTGGATCACCACTAACACAAGCCTCAGGAATCTGAGGACACAGGTGAGAGAGCAAGAGCAATCTTGCCCCTATGAAGCTCCTGGTTTATTGAGGGCAAGACAGAGAACCGGTGACCGTAAAAGGTAGCAGGTGCTGGGGGCTGAGAGGTGGGAGCGGCCAATTTCTGCTCCTGCCTCCACCTGGGCCACTGAGCTTCATCTGCATTCACCTCCAGATGTCTCCTTTACTGGTCCCCTCCTCTCCACCCTGCAAGTGACATCTCATGCCAATTGGTGGTTAGGTCCTGGTGATGGCTCCCAACCTCTCCCTAACACCATGGCTAGGACTTTCTGCATGTGGTCTCAGTCATTATCACATTACCTAGGAATATTTCTGTCCCCCTACTGAAGAGTTCATCACAGCCTGCACCATTACTCACATTTGTGCTTCCTTAGGTCTCCCTGGATTATAGCAAGAATCACTGAAATCGTGCTCCGAAGTTTACAAAAATGCCTTCACACCTATGATTTCATTTAATCCCCATACTAAACCTTCAAGGTAAGTATCATCTTTATTTTACAATAAGGAAGCCTTAGAAAGGTTTGCCCGAGGTCACACAGCCTATCCTAGTGCCTGGCTATAAAACTCAAACCTTTTCTAGCTCCAATGCCAGTGCTCTGAGCGGTACTCAGAGGCAACGTGAGGCAGTGGTTAAAGGCTGGGACCACTTCCCGCTGTGTGACCTTGGGCAGGTGACTTAACCTCTCTGTGCTTCAATGTCCTCGTGGAAAATGGGGCTGATACCCACCTCCTGGATCCTTGCAGAGATTAAAGAAGGTAATACAATAAAGTACTTAGAACAGTGCCAAACAGTGATAATTAGCTACAATTATCACTACACCTTGGCTGATTCTTATGGTCTCTCAACTCATTAAAATTTTTTTCTAACTCATTTTTGTATCTCATAACACACTGGATACATTTGAAGTACTCAAACAAAATGAGCTTTTGCAGATTGACCAATGCCAAGTTTTAGGATTGTTCTCTTTTCTTCACGCTCCTACCCGCCACCCCTTACGATTTGAATAATAGAAAAACCCTCTTTTCCTTCTCCAGCCTGCCTCCTCCTCACTCCCACCCCACCCTCCAACAAGCCAATCGCAAGTGTTCCACATGTAAAATACACTGGCAAACAGTGCCTTAGGGTCTCCTTGTTGGGCTGTCCCTGGATAGCGAGGGGACACGCCAGCCCTGGGTGGAAGCTTTCACAAACCTAATCATCATGGCTATAATGGGTCAAAGTTTTATGCGTGTTCCTCTAGTGCTCCAGTTTTTCCTTATTTGAGACTCCAGAAAGGCTGGGTTATCGCAAAATAACGTCTATTCCTTTTTCTTTTCCATTAAAAAAAAAAAAAAAGAGGAAGAAGAAGGCTATTCACACTGCCTCCTGGAGCAAGAAGCCTCAGTTAACACCCACGGTGGACAAGCAGACGGAAAGCTGCTTTCTTTGCAGGGGTCCAGTCCACAAAGCCAGAGGAAAAAAGTCTCAAACTCAGCTGGTCCCTGGGAAGCCGAATGAATTGCTGTCTTTCCTATCGCTCCCATCGCTCCCTGGGGTAGGATGACCCGGGGAGGGACCCCTCCCTACTTTCCATCACCGAGACACACCTGCAATGGGCCAGAGGCATCTGGAAAGAGAAGAGGATGAACTTGCCGGGGTGAAAAGCTTTACTCTTTGCAATATTCCATACACAGAATACTCTGTCAGGTCCTTACAATCTTTTCTACCTAAAATCCCAAAACGCTTCCTTCACATTGTACTGCGTTTGGTGAGGGGGAGCGGGGGAAAGCAGAACACAGCAGGGGAACCAGCCTCCGGCAGTGGAGGCCCAGCTGGATCTTCAAAGGTTCCACCCTGAGCGCAAGAGCGAAGAACAAATCTGCCCATACAACTTTGGCACTGGGATTAAGAGAAGTGCTGTGCCCTTTGAAATGGATTTTGCATACAAACGAGCTGATGAACACCAGAAAACATGTCAGCTTTATTCAGTTAAATCAATACACCAGGCATTCAAACTCTGAGGTAAAAATGGATTGTGGCTTTTTGTTGATGCCACTGGGGAATTTTGGCCCCCAGCCCTGGTCAGGCTGGACAAATAGGGCAGTCTGCCTATTAGCTGTCAGGCACATCTTGGGGGATGAAACCAAAACCCCAAATCAGGGCTCTGGGCACCACTGGGCAGCTCATCCTGACCAGCAGCGGGCTGTCGGGCCAAAGGCCTGACCCTGGCCCCTGGCCGGCCCCCTCCTCCTGCCCCCATTTTCCAAGCTCGGCCACACGGCGCATTTCCTACATTCCTTCTCGCCGCCCAGACCCCTTCAGCCCGGTCCTCGGAGGCCAACAGCTGGGGGTGGTGTGAGCCAAGCAAGAGGCACCAGGAAGGGGGTGCTAGGGGTGGGGGGAATGTCAGTGCAACCCAGAAGCGATCGAGAGGGGAGAAAAGGGGTTCCCGCTTCACATCCCAGTCCAGCGCTCCGCTCTCCGCCGCCACACTTGAGTCTCCGAGTGGCCCCCCAGTGCGCTTCCCCTGCCTAGGGGCACCCCTTCCATTCGGCCCCTCTTCCGTTCGTTCCGCTCTCACAGCCCCTGTGACCCCTGCCCTGCCCCGCCGCACGGATCGTGCCAGCTCCTAGGAGCCGCCCTGCCCTTCTCCCCAGGCCAGCTGGGATGCCCCCGGGTCCCCGACCTCCCCAGGCTCGCCTCGCCCTGCGCACCAGATGCTCCCTCTCGCGGCCCCCTTGCCCCGTCCTCCCCTGGGCCTGAAGACCTCCACTACCTTCAAAGCCCCTCCCGGACACTGCGTCTCTCGGGATGCCCCAGCCAAGCATGCCCCGGGGTCCCCCGGTCCTCACCTGAGTCCGCTCGAAGCTCTCCCGCTCGGCCGCCTCGATCCCCGCGCCCACCCCGCGCCGGCTCAGCACCTTGGGCAGGGGGTTGGGCACCTGCTTCATGGAGCTGGCCATCCGGTCCATGTCGCCGCGCGGAGCCGAGTCAGGGGCCCTCGGCCGCCCCGGGATCCCCTCGGCGCCGCCCGCCCCGCCCCGCCCTACCCGCTGGGATCCGGCGCTAACGGGACGGCTTCCGCCTCCCATTGGCTGGGTGCGCTGCTACTCTCCCGAGGCCCCGCCCCACCCAGAGGCTTCCCCGCCCGCCCCCGCCCCCTCCGGAGCCCCTCAGCGAGCCCCGCCCCCCTGGGCAATCCGGACCGCGAGGCGCGCCGTGACCGGCCTGGACGCCTGTCAGTCACCGGGCCCAACCGCCTCCGGCGGGGGCGGGACGAAGGGCGGGGCCGGGGCTGCCCTGACCTGCCCTCGCCCGCCCCTCCCCCGACGCCCGGCTGGCCACCCTCCCCGCCCTTTCCCCGCGAGCCGCGCACTTCTCTGCG
This sequence comes from Phoca vitulina, assembly GCF_004348235.1. Lineage (NCBI taxonomy): Eukaryota > Metazoa > Chordata > Mammalia > Carnivora > Phocidae > Phoca > Phoca vitulina. The sequence continues at coordinate 2,535,681 of NW_022589748.1, read as the reverse complement.
GCCGGCGCTGCAGGGTCCCGGCTGGTGGGCGGGGGTCACGCGGACGGGAGCGCCTGGCCTCCCGCGGGGAATCCGGGCCGCCTGGGAATTGCCTGTGTACGCGGCTCGGGCCGGGACGGGGGAGCGCGGGATGGACCGGCTCGGCGGCCGCAGCCCCGGGAAGCGCTGCCCCCACGGTGGGGTCAGCGTCCCGCACCCAGCTCCCTCTGCTTTCTCTCGCGTCGTGACCCTGCCCTGCAGCCCTGCCCATCGCATTTGCGATGATCGCCGACCCGGGGGCGCCGGGCTGGGTCAGTGGGAGCCTCCCGACACCTTCTCTCCAAAACTCCGGGTCTGGAACCCGCCAGGACGTATTCGTTGGTAGAAACCCGTTTGTGTTTCTGTTTATCCGCGGCTCTGGGCCACCCCTCCCATCCCGCTCCGATGTCAGCTGAGGTACCGACAGGCAGAGGGAAGTGCGATCCTTAGAGGAGACGCTGGAGAAAGTTAGAAGTTCCCCGTTAAATGCCAGTGTTGGGGTTTTGAAGATAAATGCTTTGAAACTCGAAGTCAAGGAAGGCATTAATTTTTTTTTTTAAACTAAGAGCTTTTGATAAAAATTCACACATTCAATGGAGAAGCGAATGAGGGGGTGGGCCTTTGCAGGCACTAGCAAACCACTCAAGGCTTTTGCTCAGACCTGCGCTTTTGGGGGCTGGCATTATGTGGACCAGATTATGGGGGCGAAGAGGAAGGGAGGAAACCAATCGGGAGACTCCTGCGGTAGGTGAGAGACACGTGAGGACCTACAAAGGAATGAAGAGAACATTCTTGTCCTCTGGGAGGTTATGGAAATATGCTTGGATGTAGGGAATGGGGGGAGGGAGGAGGCACTGGTGGGGTCAGAAGCTCTATAGAGGAAGGATTTAAGGGGGGCAATATGATGGAGGGGTGATTGCCTTGAGGCTACATTTGCATAGCTAGCTCACTGGTTTCATCTTTTCTTAAAATGTGTTTATATGGGAGGCTTTGTGAGTGACTCCCCTTGGGTTTCTCTGGGGAAGAGGTGAGCTGTCACCTAGTTTTCACGGTTTGTGTCTGAGAAGGTGGTGATGACAGTAAATGAGTAGGGAAGCACAGTAGAGGAGATGTCTTCCAGAAGAGGAGATGACTTCCATTTTGGACAGAGCAATGTCAGCATTGACTTGGCCAAAGGACAAGCGATGGAAACAGGAGCCCGGGGTGGAAGAATCAGAGAAACAGAAGGAGAGCCAAGGCCAACGTGGGTGTGTCAGCAAACTGGGGGCTTTGGGGAGATAGAGACAGTAGAAGAGGGCCATGTTTGGAGGCTATGAAGGTGTGTGCGTCATAGTGGCAACAGGGAGGGGATTGCTAACTGGAAGGGCTAATTGAATTGAAGAAGGAATAGGCATACCACGGTGTGATCTAGAAGCGGAGGATCAGCCAGGGAGGATGAAGAACCCAGTGGGAAGCTGTTATCAGCCCTAGACCTGAAGGGACAAGGAGGGAGTTGTGGCCCAAACAGTTGGGTGCTCTAGTCTTGGGAAAGGAGGCATCTGACCAGACCTGTGGTTCTAGGTAGGAAACCAGTCACTGGGAGACACCAGTCTCTAGCTCTCCTGTCCTCTGATTTCCTACTTGTGCCTTCCATTGGCCACGCCTAGTGGGAAGAGTGGGGATAGGGGGCCAGGATGATGCATCATACTGTCTCCATCCCTCCTTCCAGGCACCAAGCAGAGTGGAGAAGAGTAGAGCTGGATCTGGCCCAGCACAGGGGCTCACAGGAATATGCCTACAAGGAAAACAGACGAGATCAACATTGATATTACCTCTGTGTGCCCATTCTTAGCCTGCACCCGCCTCACACTCTGGATCCTGCTAGAGTGATTTATGACCCTTTGCCCAGAGTTTACAGCTTCAATAAATAAGGGCCCTTTAAACAGGGATTAAGGGATCAGCCTACTTCTTACTGGGATAAACCAGAGTAGGAATCAGGAATTTGTGGTTTGGAGGCACCCTGTGGAGAAACACTCAGGCCAGTTAACCTTCCTCGGTAAAACTTAAGAGTGAGTTAAAAATAAGGATTTCCCACTTGCTGCAGCCAGAAAACCCTTTGCCAAGGGTTGAGGGAAGCCCTCCCCCAGGATATAAACTATAGGACTCTGCTAACTTCCTTCAGCTCTTACCATGTCTCCCAGCAATATAGGAACCACATGTCTCCCCCTTATCCGCAGTTTCACTTTTTGTGGTTTCAGTTCCCACAATCTGAAATGTTACATGGAAAATTCCAGAAATAAACAACCCATACGATTTAAACTGCGCACCGTTCTGAGTAGTGTGATGGAATCTCGCATGTCCCGCTGCTCAGTCTTGCCCAGGATGTGAATCATCACTTTGTCCAGCGGACCCACACCGTATACCCTACCGGCCTGTTAGTCACTGTATCACAGTAGCTGTGTTCAAATAACCCTTATTTTACTTAATAATAGCCCCAGAGCACAAGAACGGTGATGCTGGCAATTCAGATATGCCAAAGAGTAGCTGTAAAGATGAAAGCTCTCTACTTAATAAGGAAAGAAAAAAAAAAATGTATGCTGGGGCGCCTGGGTGGCTCAGTCGTTAAGCGTCTGCCTTCGGCTCAGGTCATGATCCCAGGGTCCTGGGATCGAGTCCCACATCAGGCTCCCTGCTCGGCGGGAAGCCTGCTTCTCCCTCTCCCACTCCCCTTGCTTGTGTTCCCTCTCTCGCTGTGTCTCTCTCTGTCAAATAAATAAAAAAAATCTTAAAAAAAAAAAAAAATGTATGCTGAAATTGCTAAGGTCCGTGGTAAGAACGTGTCTTGTATCCATGAAACTGAAGAAGGAAAAAAAATTCTAGTGGTAGTTTTACTTTTGTTAATCTCTTACTGTGCCTCATTTATCAACTAAACTTTGTCATAGGTATGTATGTAGAAGGAAAACATAGTATTTATAGGGTTCAGAGCTACTGGTGGTTTCTGGCATCCACTGGGGATCTTGGAATCTATGATAAGGGGGGACCACTATATTACGCCTTTTGGAGATGCCTGGTTTCTGGGCGTGGAAGCCTAATCTCTGGGAAACCAATAGGGGGATAAGCGTCTTATTACCTGTCTCTCCATAACGGGTGAAATTGGTGCCTCCCCACACCTAGGTTGCATCTGATTCAGTATCTGGCATGAGGATATATTAGCTGGTCACATTATTTTTACAGGTTCCTGGAGCCCAAGTACACGTGTTTTAATAAGATATAATTACTATACATTAAACCGAATATATTTAACGTACACAATTTGATGAGTTTTGACACATGAAACTATCACTACTATAGAGATAGTGAACATAGTTATCACCCCCAAAGTTTTCCTCAGGTCCCTTTGTAATTCATCCTTACCTCCTCCTGAAACCCTGTGTCTAAGCAAGTACTGATCTGCTTTCTGCCCCTATGAATCAGGGGCCCGGCGCCTGGGTGGCTCAGTCCGTTGAGTCTGACTCTTGATTTCAGCTTAGGTCATGATCTCAGGGTTGTGAGATCAAGCCCCACTTGGGCTCTGGCCTGGGTGTGGAGCCTGCTTAAGATTTTCTTTCTTCCTCTCCCTCTGCCCCTCCCCCCCTAAGAAAAAGGAATTGAAATTTAAAAACAATACTGGATAGAATAACAGCAAAAATAGGTGTGCCTGGCTGGTTCAGTCAGTGGAGGGAGTGACTCTTGATCTCTGGGTTGTGAGTTTGAGCCCCACCTTGGGTGTAGAGTTTACTTGAAAATAAAATCTTTCAAAAAAAAATAGGAAGTACTTAAGGATAACCTTGACAAAAGATGTGAAGGACATGTACACTGAAAACTATAGAACAGTGTCGAGAAAAAGTAAAGACTTAACTAACGGAGCGATACACCATGTCCATGGATCTGAACCTCAGTGTTGTTAAGATGCTAGTTCTTCTGTGGACTGAATTTATAGCTTCAACGCAGTTCTGATCAAATGTCCAGCAAGATTTTTGTAAAAACTGTTACGATGATTCTAACATTTGTATCAAAAGGTAAAGGAACTAGAACATCCAAAACAATTCTAAAAAAAAACCCAAAACACATGTCAAGAACTTACATTACATGATCAAGACCTATTATGAGGCTACAGTAATTAAAACAGGGTGATATTGCTGAAAAGGCAGCTATGTCAATCAATAGAACAGATTAAAGAGTCCAGAAATAGGCCCACACATATATGAGTCAGTTGATTTTCCACAAAGGTGCAAGGAAGTTCAATGGAAGAAAGATAATCTTTTTAACAAGTGGTGCTCAAACAATTGGATAGCCATATGCAAAAATAATAATAATTTAAAAATAAAATAATATTTAAAAAGGAACCTCGGAGCTCCTGGGTGGCTTAGTTGGTTGGGAGTCTGACTCTTGGTTTTGGCTCTGCTCATGATCTCATGGGTCACGAGATCAAGCCCCGAGACGGGCTCCCCACTCAGCACAGAGTCTACTTGAGATTCTCCCTTTCCCTGCTCTTCCCCCCAAATAAATAAATAAATAAATAAATCTTTAAAAATATAGGTATATATATAAAAAGGAACCTCAATCCTTTCTTCACACATATATAAATTAACTCAAGATGGATCACAGACCTAAGTGTAAAAATGAAGAAGGTACAACTTATAAAAGAAAATAAGAGAAAAATATTAGGGACATTAGGTTTGGCAAAGGTTACTTAAAAGTGTGAAGTATAAAAGGAAAAAGATCAATAACTAGAACTTCATCCCAATTTAATACTCGTGTCCTTAAAAAGACCCCTACAAAAATGAAAAGGAAGACACAGGAGGGGTAAAGATATTTCCAAAACATTCACTCAACAAAGGGCTGTACCTAGAATTTTCCAGGTATACATTTTTTTTTTAAGATTTTATTTGTTTTATTTGAGAGAGAGAATGAGATAGAGCATGAGAGGGGGGAGTGTCAGAGGGAGAAGCAGACTCCCCGTTAAGCAGGGAGCCCCCAATGCGGGACTCGATCCCAGGACTCCAGGATCATGACCTGAGCCGAAGGCAGTTGCTTAACCAACTGAGCCACCCAGGTGCCCTCCAGGTATACATTTTTAAAGTTTAACGTGATTTGGGTTTTAAATTGTTCACAAAGATCATGCTGACTCACGCACAAAAGCACGGTGTAGGGACCACTGGGGTTTTTAGTGACAGGGATCAGAGCTGAGCTTCTGTTCCACTGCCCTTGAATCATGGCTTCTTGGCAAGTTACTTAATGTCCCCAAATGTAAAGCAGGAAGAATAATAAAACAAGCTTTCATTCACCCAGCAGACATTTGCTAAGTTCCTACCCTGGAGGAGGCACAGTACCAACAAGGTTAAAAGTTTACTGTTTGATCATGGATTCACATGTTCTAAAAAAAAAAAAGCATATTCTACCCAAGGACGCAAGTACTAGAATAGAGGTGTGAGGGTTTCTCCAGATATTTGGGGGATGAAACAAGAATAGGATCCTGCTTATGCAAAATTATTTTTTAAAAAGATTTTATTTATTTATTTGAGAGAGAGAAAGAACAAGAAAGAGAATGTGGGATGGGGAGAGAGGCAGGGGGAAAAGGGGAGGGAGAATCCCAAGCAGACTCCACACAGGTGCTGGATCCCGAGCTGAGCCGAAACCAAGAGTCAGACGTTCAACCAACTGCGGAACCCAGGCGCCCTTGTTTGTGCAAAATTGTATCTCTGTGTGTGTGTATGTGTGCATGAATCCATAAGAAAAGAAGGACGGAGTTAGATCAATGTTTACTGAATTGCAGGGATGTCCATGATAAATTGTCAGTCGGAAAAGAAGCAGTCTGCAAAGTATTGTGTACAGAATGATCTTACTTCAGCCAAAACAAGCAAACAAATTTCTCACAGAACCATGTATATGCTCTTGTCTGTAAGTGAGCACAGAAAAGGCTATGAAAGGGTATAACCCAGGCTACTGGGTGGAGATAGGCTTCTATGTAAAGAGAGATTATTGCTTTTACATATCTTTTAATTTAAAAAATAAAATGAAGAAGACGCCTGGGTGGCTCAGTCGTTAAGCATCCGCCTTCGGCTCAGGTCATGATCCCAGGGTCCTGGGATAGAGCCCCGCATCAGGCTCCCTGCTCAGCGAGAAGCCTGCTTCTCCCTCTCCCACTCCCCTTGCTTGTGATCCTGCTCTCGCTGTGTCTCTCTCTGTCAAATAAATAAATAAAATCTTTAAAAAAAAATAAAAGAAAGAAAATTTAAACACAATAGTTGATAAACACAGAAACAACAAGAACACACCCCAAGAAGTGCTTTTATGTCAGTTAAAATAGACTCTTGGCTTATTCCTAGCTGATGCGCAGTTTTATGGAGGGATGACTTACACTTTATTACCTAAGGGCTTTGCCAGATCTTGGAATGTTCATGCCCGTACTCAAAGCATTAAGTATGTGTGTCTGTGTCTGTCTGTGTGTGTGTAGGGGATCACTGTTGCTTGGAGGGAAGGGTGATAACCAATAGGGGGGAGCAGGAACCTGCCAGGAGTGGTCTGGGGTTCCCCACACTGACCAGGGTAGGTAAGCCGGAATTGGGCACCTATCCTGGTTGAGTCAGGAGCTAAGGCAGCACCTGACACGGGAGCCAGGGGTTGCATCAAATCAGGAGCCAGGGAGACAGGAACCAAGCCAAAGCCAGACAGGCAGCCTGCAAACCAAGGTGGTGAGTCAGCCCTGGATGGACCCCAGGGACGGACCAGGGTCAAGTGCCTGCAGGGCAAGCCCATCTCATTCTGCACAAGCAAAACAATGCCATTGACCAAAATGGGGAATACTTTGAGGAAAGATGATGAGTTCATTTGTGGACATGCTGAGGTTCAAATGCCACACGGAGATGTCCATTGGGCTATTGGAACATCAGGAGGACCATGTCAATAGATGTAGTCATAGCTGTAGATGTAAGTGGGGGGCCACCCTCTTAGAGATGACAGGGAAACTGCTGCCTGGATGAGAGGAGAGAAGGACTCCAGACAGAAACTTGGGGTAAGTGATGCGGTAGGACAAAATACTTGGAAAACATTTATCCAACAAAGGATCTGTATCTAGAACACACCAAGTACACATTTTTAAAAGTTTACCTGGCTATAAGTTATTCACAGAGGCTGGGATGCCTAAAGGAGCAAGCAAAATGCAGAGATTTGCAATGACAGGGATCTGGGTCTGAGCTTTAGCTCCACTGCTTTTAGTTGTCACTCAGGCAAGTGACAAGCAGCCACAAGAGATGGTCAAGGACAAGCAGCCAAAGCCAACTGAGGAAATGAAGTGGAGACTGAGAAGCAGAAGGAAGGCCAGCGGATTTCAATGTCATCAGAGTCCAGGTAGGAGAGCATTGCAGGAAGAAAGGGGGTCAATAGAAACGTCCAAGGCTGGGGCGCCTGGCTGGCTCAGTCAGTAGAGCATGTGACTCTTGATCTCAGGGTTGGAAGTTCAAGCCCCACACTGGGTGTAGAGATTACTTAAAAGTAAGATCTTTTTAAAAAAGTGTCAAAGGTGACAGAGAGGTCAGAGAAGGAAGGCTAGGAAGGAACTTGGAAGGTGGAGACACGTGCCTCGGAGCCAGGAGCTTGAGTCAATGGGTAGATGCTACAAAGTTCAGGGGTCCCCAAGGTTGGATAATTCACTAGAAGAACTCATAGAATTCTCTGAGAGCCATTACACTCATGGTTACAGTTTATTATGGTGACAGGATAGAGATGAAAATCTGCCAAGGGAAGAGTCCAGGAGGGTTCTACACTCAGAGCCTCCAGCTGTCCCTTCCCAGTGAAGTCGTGGACAGCTCGCACTTCTCCCAGCAATGATGTAGGGTGACAACACGTTCAGGATATTGCCAACAAGAGGAGCTCCCCCAAGCCTTGTGTGCAGAGTTTTATAGGGGTTCCATCACATAGACATGGCGGTCACCCATGTCCTTGACCTTTAGTCTCCAGTCCATCCAGTGTCAAGCTGACACCAAGCGGCCCAAAGCCCTCGTGATCAGTCACATTGTTAGAGTGTCCGGTGTGGCCAAGGCTCCCAGGAAAACAAAGACATTCTTACCAGGCATGATATTGCAAGGGCTTCCAGATCACCCCTCAGGAACTGCAGGCAAAGGCCAGAACTCATGACCCTGAGATCAAGACCTGAGCTAAAGTCAAGAGTCAGACGCTTAACCCACTGAACCACCTGGGTGCCTGTTCTTTACTACACAGATGGTCAGTTGCAGTGAGTACCGAGGTGACTTAAATATGAGCCAGGATGTCGTCACTAAGATACTATGGCTCTGCTCCAAAACACACGTGGGGGAAAAATGAAAGGTAAAGGGCTTGTGGAGATCTGGAAGGAGCAGATACACCAGAAGAGCAGGGCGGCAGGTGACTGGGTGAGCCCAGTGGAGTTGGGGCCATGAGAGAGAGAAGGGGGTGACAGAATCTTAGGTTCCCTCCAGACAAGGATGAGTTTGGGGGAGGACTTCTGCCTCAAGGGCAAGACTCCCCATCTGGTGGTAAGATTCTGAAGTGGGAGGGGGTGTCTCTTCCTGGAGAGCAGGAAGCCAGGCACTGGGGGGGCCGGAGCTGATGGGGCCATCCAAAGTGGATGTGAGATTGCCCAGTGCAAAAGCCAGAAGCAAGGTTCCCCCAAAGGGAGACATCTATGAATAGGGGTGTGGCCAGATAGCATTTTGAGAGATGGCACCCACCCCCATCCATTCCCTTTCCCCTTGGCCTCTTACTCGGTGACATTTACTGCCTCAGGGGAGGAGAGATGCCACAGAAAAGCAGAAAGAAATGCTTTGGGGTTACAGAAGCCTAGGGTTTGAGTTTCAAAAGTCTGGGAGAGCACAATTATGCTGTAAATGATAGGTTGGGAAAAAGAGAGGATGGGTCAGGCTATCCCATCCCCAGACCAGAGAAAGTTCTCTGACCCGGGGTTTGGGGAGAGCCAGGAGGAGAGCAGAGTGCTCAGACACCCGTCTGGTTCCTGCAAATGGGCTCTTAATCCTGGCTCCCTGGGCTGAGTGAGTCCTGGGGATGGAGGGGACCCTGACATAAAGCCACAGAGAGCTTTGGAGAATCTAGGGCAGAGGGAATCCCCATTCTCCTTTCCTAGGTGAGTTCCAGTGCAGTATTAAGATCCTGGAGACCCAAAGTGATTTTAAGATGTGTTGACAAAATCTTTAATACTCCTCCCTTCAAAGGGTGGAGCCTAATTCCCCTCTTTTTGAATGTGGGTGGGACACAGTGACAGTGGCTTCTAAGGAATAAAATAAAGCAGAAGTGACAGTCCGTGACATCGAAGACCACCCCATAAAAGGCACTGCTGCTCACCTGGGGGGGGGGGCGGAGTTAGCTGCCATGTCAGGAGGACACTCAAACAGCCTAGGGACAGTGCCCAAGGCAAAGAACTAAGGACTCCTGCCAACAGCCACGTGTGTGCAAGAGTCACCTGGGAAGTAGGTCCTGCAGCCGCATTAAGCCTTCCTATTGGGAAGGGGTGCTGTCACTTGGGAAGAGAAAAGGACCCCGATACAACAGGCGTCTGCTACTTCTGCATGGGGGAGCTCAGATTCTTAACACACGAAAGCAGAACTCACAATAGCAGTGACCAGTGATCTGCACATGAGAACTACTTGCTTTAAGGAGACTGGGGACTGGAAGGTTCTGCTCTCTCTTCAGGGAGTTTCAAGCATCGGGAGCAGACAAGGGAGGAGATATTGGGTCTGGAACCTTCCCAGAGCCCAGTGCACCAGGCAGCCGGCCATTTCTTCCTGGGACAATGAGGCTGTACAACTGGGGAAAGCACAGACTTTGCAATGAGTCGACCTGCGGCCAAGTGCCAGGCCCACTTGCTCACTGAGTACTAATCACTTAACCTCCTTGACCCTCAACTTCCTCAGCTGTTAACTAGTACCTACCTCAGTAAACTGTCGGATTCAAGGAAACAACGCTGTAGTTCTCTCTCTTTTTCTTTTTTCCCTATAAATTTTAACTTTTACCAAAGTTGTAATATATAGTTTTAAACTATCAAATAGCTCCCTAAGGCTAATTAACAAAAACCCAACCCTGTCTCGTCCTTTTCCACCTCCTCTCCTTCCCTTCTCTCTCTTCTCTTCCCCTCCCCTCTCCCATCCCTGACTCCCCCATTCCTTCCCCTTCCTGACTCTCCCCCTCCCTCCCCTCCCTGACTCCTTCATTTTCCTCCCCTCCTTGACTCCCTCACTCGCCTCCCTGGCTCCCCTCTTTTTTCCCCTCCCTGACTCTCCCTCTTCCCCTCCCTGACTCTGCTTCTTCCCCTCCCTGACTCTCCTCTCCCAAAGACAGCCACTTTCAATTCAGGGTCCCTTGAAAGCCCCAGGAACTCTAGAAACATTTCCTTTGAATTTCATTTAAATGATATATTTTTAATCCTTTAAAAATCAAAGACCAAAATGTGCTATCTACCGAATTTTGACATGCATGAGATCATCGATTGATTTTATACTAAATTCACTGGCACATTAAAAATTATAATACACAAATCTCAGTTTTACTTGGTTTTTATACTGTGGCTGGTTCCGTGTTAGATTTTCATCTTGAAAATTGATTTCAAAGAAAACAACAACAAAAAAATTTGAGGGGGCGGGGCGGGGCGGAGAGCCGGGGAGACTGGAAAAGGGACAGTCCCGGCGCGAGACTCGGCGTCCTGGGCGGCGGCGGTGGCCCGGGGTTGCGATCGGCTGGCGTGGGGGTGGGGTGGAGCGGTTTGCACGCAGCGGCAGCCCGCACCAGCCCTGCAACAAGGAGGAGAAAGAATCACCTAAAAGCCGCGGAAAGTGGAAAAAGTTCACCAGAAGGACGAGACAGTAGAATCACAGAGCTGCTGTCAACGCGGTGCAGCTGCAGAGCTTGAAAATACCACCGGAAAGCGCTGAATTGGTCTGCCCTTCACTACTCCTTCGTAAGGATACCAGAGGCCACCCGGCCGATTAAGCAGGACAGCAGATCACTGTGTAAATTATTTCGCAGGAATACAAACTGAGGCACTTCAGTGCATCCGAACTTTGGGTTGAACCTGACTTTTTTCCCCCTAATTTGTTGTTGTTGTTGTTGTTTTCCCTTCTCAGTCTTCATCTGGCTTCTTCACCTCTGGTTCCACCCAGTTACCAAATGGGATTGACTCGCTCAGGTGCATTACACCCTCCTTCGTGTCCTCTTCCGATGTTACTCCGAGCTTGGATCTCGTAACCTCAACAATTCAAATAGCACTGCTATTCCTGTGCTGGATCTCAGACCTGTTCCGTATCACAGGACCTTCACAGGGGGGCAGTAGCTCAGGTCAGCCTGTGAGCTCACCTCGATGAGGACAGTTAACCACATTCAGGGCTTCCCAGCCGGAAGGACATGGAGAACAGGTGTCTGTCCAGGGCAGAGTAGCCGGCTTTGGGAAATAATCCCAACAGAGAAAATGTTAAAGAACTCGGCCTAGGGTTGATTGACTTAATACACACCTTCAAGACTGGAAAAGGTCCTTATGCTAAAATCTTGGCTGGCTGTAACCTAGCCTCAAGGCCACTTTTTGGTTAAAACAAAGGAACATTTAATGTCGTGGGGTTTTCCTGCAGTAAAGTATAGTAAAGGATAGAGTAGTATAGGGGAAAGTATTTCAGCCCTGGGATTAGATAGTAAAAGTGCTGACTTCTGATTGCCATAAATGATGTCACCAAACTTCTGTGGACCTGTTTCCTCACCTCTAGAAAGACTTGGAGAGTTTCAGATTTGGCCATTTTGAACTATATGGGATAGATGAGGCATGGCCCCTCTTGAATGATGTTTTCCCTGAAAAGATATATGGCAGGATAGATCTTCCAATGTAAGAAAATACCATTAAAGGTCATAACTGCTGCTGTGCAAATTTTGCTTTTTCTAGAAATTTCTACTTTGAATGATGTGTGTTGGTACCCCTTCCTTCTTTCTTTTCTTTTCTTTTTTTCTTTTTCTCCTTAAAATAGAATGTTTAAATTTGACTTATACACACATGTCCTGGAAATCAAAGTTTCTACCCAGTATTTACTGCTGATTTATTTCATGGCACACTTTTAAGGAGTGAGGCTGCACGCAAATGGGCTCTTGCATAACTGGAAATTGGAAAACTCAGGCGACTGACGGGGTGGGGGGTGGGGGGAAGACTCAGCTTTCAGCGACTGTTCTCAGTGCAAATTTCAAAGCTGTGGAAATGTAACTAGGCGTCTTTTATGAATATTTAGAATCTTAATAAATTGCTCAGACATTCCTAAAGTCCGCTAGTCCGTTTTTGGAAGATCAGACCATGCCATAGTGGGTTTTATAGTAGTTGTTTTAATTTGTAGGTTCTAAAAATAGTGTTAATGCTCTTTGCAAAGTGATTCAGTTAAAGCACATTAAAGGTCGTTCAAGTGTTTAAAAAAAAGATTTGAAAACCACTGAGACAATGGTTTTGAAAATGCTTCACATGCTTTTAGATGCTAAGGGAAACATCACTGACCTTCAGAGAGTGGGGAGCAGCATCCCTCAGAACGGCTGGAGCGACTGGAGCGTTCTCCTGAAAAGCAGGGCACAAATGCCCCTCACCTGGGGGACCTCTGATCCATCACATCTGGGAGCCCTGCTGTTGCAGTTTGAATCAAACTTCAATCAATCCAAGAATGCAAGACCTCCATTTCCAGGCTTCTTACTCTCCATCAGCAGAGGTCAAGAGGGAGCCCATGGTCTTGGAGTCCATCGTGGCTTCCCTGGGCCTCCCCAGTGCCCTCAGGAGCCAGAGGGAGCCCTGCCCTCTAGGAGTAAACCGGGCTACCCTGATCTGCCTTCATCAAGAGGGGCCCAAAGAGAGCCCATGAGGAGTAAATCTGCCCTCCTTGGCAGGGGCCAAGAGTAAGACTCACTCAGAGGAACCAAGCCACACCCTTCCAGGGCTCTTACCCTCCATTCAGGGGTCAGCAGAAAGCACTATATGCTCTGGGTAAGCCTGCCCCCCCGTACCCCAACACTGGCCTTGCTCCACTCTCTGCCTTGACTACACCAGGACTGATGTCACTGGGCCTCTTACCTGTGTTATGTCAGTAGCCCTGAGAAGCAGCCCAGACTCCCGGCTCACACCTGTCCCCACCAAAGCTCTAATCACTACCCAGCTCCACCCATGCCCGTCTGGTCCCCATGCCCTACCTCTCCCCAGTTCTAGAAACTCTTCTGTAGCTGGTATCCTCCCGGCTGCTCGAGGTTGCTTCCATACTATCTTCCCGCTCCCTTCCTTCAAAGCTTCAGCCACACCGTCCAGCACTCCTCACTGTTCCTCACTACTCTCCCCTCCCCCCTAGTAACTGTCCCTTGGCCCTTACTTCCTGACTGGATTAACCACACCTGTTACGTTCTGATGCTTTTCCATCTTGGGAGCTCACTGACCCTGCGAGATTACCCCTCCCTGTGTTGGCTAATTCCTAGGGGTAGCAAACAACTCTCCTGCAACTCTACCTTTCACATACAAACCAACCACCTCAGACCCTACACCCCAACCGCTCCTCTCTGAGGCTCTCACACTTGGGACCCAGCTGCCCTAATCACCCCAGGGCCAGGGGCAGCCACCATGACCCAGAACCCACTGAAATTGTTCAAACTAAGCCTGATTACCCTGCCTCACCTGTTCCTTTCCACAGAAACCAGAGTAAAGGCTCCTGTCCACGTTTCCTCCCCAACCCTCTGCCGCCGATCAGCCCCGGCGCTACCCCATGTGGCCCAGATTCTCTTGGGATCTGTGAATATAACAAACCAACTTTTCAGTGGTGGGCCTTCCCTGACCTGTTGGCCGTTCCCTACCTAAATAACAGTAAAACTTACATTTCCCAACACTGATAGCGTTAGCTTCCTGGCTCACTGCCAATGTGGCCAACATTACTCCTGTCTTGATTCCTGATGATTTCCATAGGCGTATCGATGATCCCCCGACGCCCTAGCCTCTCAGTTCCCTGTTCTCCACCTAATCTCAGCCACCCATTCCCAAGCTCATACCCTTGACCTCATAGGTAATAATCACCCAGTTTTGTGCTTGCCTCTCACTGGCCACCACTTCCTGTCTTTCTGTCTTCCTCTTCTAGAACCCTGACTCCAGTTCACTGGGGCCTGCAATCCTTTGAGTCTACCACCTTTTTGTTGCCCCACCCCCCCCTTACACAGGCCCCCCCCCCCATTCCTTTCTCAGAGCCAAAGTCCTGACAGTAAGCCACAAAGGCCCTACACACTTTGTAGTTCATCAACTCTGATGCCACCTGCCATCCCTCTTTACCTCATTCATCCTTCCTTCGTTACACTGTCTCCTCTAACAAAACCACACTTATACCCCAGGCCCTTTGCACTGGCTATTGAAGTTGCCTGAAACATTCTTCCCTCAGATACCTGCAGGGCTCATACCCTTACCTCCTTCAGATCTTTGCTCAGATGTCACCTGCCTCAATGAGGCTTCTCTTGACCACGCCTAACGACCCCCTGGCCCCGTTACCTTGCTCTATTTCTTTCGGAGTTCTTACCTTCTAACGCACTATCTAGTTACTTATTATATTTGTTGCTTATCATCTATCTCTCCTGCTAAAACCTGATCTCTGAGGACAGGGATTTTTCTTATTCACCTCTGTATTCTCGGCATCTGGAAGAATGCTTTGCCTATAATAAATGCTCCTCAATATTTATTTAATGAGTGACCAACATATGGGTACCTTGTACAACTTTCTCATTGCAATAAAAATAAAAACAAGAAGGGCGCCTGGATGGCTCCGTCGGTTGAGCATCCCACTCGACTTCGGCCCAGGCTGTGAAATTGAGCTCTGTGTTGGGCTCTACGCTGGGCGTGGGGCCTGCTTGTGATTCTCTCTCTCCCTCTCCCTCTGCCCATCCCCGCCCCCAAATAATAAAAACAAGAGAAACAGCAGCAGCAACTGACTTTGTTACTCGCTTCCTGTGTGTCAGGCACTGTGCTCTCAGCTTTCTATGCATGATCACATTTAATCCTCAGAGCAACTCTGTGAGCTCCGCATCATGGCAATCTCCGTTTTACTAGAAAGGAAATGGGTTAATGGAGGGTTCGTGTTCAAGAACTTATCTCAGATCTCCAAATTGATGAGTGGTGGTGCTCGGATCCAACCCCCCCCCGGCCCCCCCCGCAGCCTGAGTCCCTGCTCTCAGCCACTGCCTCGGGCGTGCAGATCACGTGTGCAGAAGATCTCTGCAAGAGAAAACTGCTTCACACATGGGAGGAATGCCGGCATGGGACACTGAAGCCCAGGAGACTGCTTGGTGCAGAGGTGCCCTCAATCAAGCCCCTTGAATCTGCTGGGGTTGCTGGTTGGGAGGAGAGAGGGGGAGTGCACAAGGCAGCAAGCTGGCTCCTCCCAGGTGAGCCCAGCCAGCTCCTGGTGCCTCTCTTCCTGTGCTCTAATGCACTTGGCCCTAATGCACTTGGTAGAAGTCTGGCTCCCCCGGGAGAGCCTTAATGGACCCACAGAGTACCGGCTTCGGCTGAAATGATGGATTAATAATGGAGGAGACAAGGTCATTAACAAGCAGAGCAGGGAGCTAGAGAACCGAAACAGCGGGATTCATTTCTAAGGATCCATCCACATTCCGGCCAATCCTTGGCTCCTGTCTCCTTGATCCCAGCTTCTTTCTGCTCTGTTCCAGGGTCCTGTGTCTGCTGAGCCCCAAATCTATCTATATGCCTGGGTTCCCTGCCTGGCGGGAAATCACTTCACCTGGGTTCCCTTACCCCCAGCTTCCGTCCCACCTCAGAGCATATTGAAATTTGGGCGTTGGGGAGGGTTCATCAAAGGGCAGGAGCAGGTTTCTGTAGGAAAAGTTGATGAAGCATTCTCAGATGTGACCTCCTCTCCATGTCCACTGAGAGCTGCTGCTGTGAGTTTTGGCTTTATCCCTTCCTTCCTTTATCCGATACATTGGTGTTAAGAATTCACCATGCATCAGACATTGGCCCAGGCGCTGTATCAAAGGCATAGTAGATTATTCACTGGGGTGGCATAATAGAAGCAGAGGATTTGAGAATAAAGTCCAAGCACATGAGCCCTGGAGAGAACCCTGGTGGGCACAGCAGCCTCTGGATTTGAGCCCTGGGTTCATGGCTCCCCATCTCTCCTGTCCTGCCTGCTTGAGGTTCTCGGCATTTCTCCCACGGACCATGCAGCGGTCTCCCTGCCTTTTAAAATATTCACTAGCTTTTGTTGCGGTAAAACATGCGTCACAAAAGTTCCCATTTTAACTATTTCTAAGCGTACAATTCAGTGGCAGTAAGTACATTCACAGTGTTGTGCCACCCTCACCACAATCCATTTCCAGCACGTGTCCCTCAAACCCAAAAGAAACTGTGCACCCAGAGACAAGGGCTTAAACAATAACCCTTCGCTCCCACCTCCCAGCTAGCCCCTCGTAGTCTCGGTTCTACGGCCTGTCTCTATGCATTTGCCTCTTCTGGGTCCCTCTTCAAAGTGGAATCACACAGTACTTGTCCCTTGGTGTCTGGCTTCTTTCTTCTGGCATGATGTCCTCAAGGTTCATCCATGGTGTTGCATGTATTGGCCCGTGTCCTTCTCAAGGCTGAATAACATTCCATTGTACGTGGACCCCACGGTTTGGTTATTCATTGGTCGATGGACCTTTGGATTGTTTCCACCGTTTTGCTGTTGGGCACAATGTTGCTGTGAACACGGGTGTAGCCCTCCTTCAGATAGTGTCTCCCAGCCTGTTCTCCATACAAATAGCAGTCATGATTTCCTAAAACACAGATCTGATCATTTTTCTTGCTTTTTTTTTAATAAAGATTTTATTTATTTTTTTGAGAGAGAGAGAGAGAGCACAAGCAGGGGGAGCAGGAGGAGAGGGAGAAGAGGGAGCACAAGCAGGCTCGGCAGGGAGCCTGATGTGGGGCTGGATCCCAGGACCCTGGGATCATGACCTGAGCCGAAGGCAGACGCTTAACTGACTGAGCCACCCAGGTGCCCCTACTTTCTTGCTTACCGTCCACAAGGGGCCCCCCGTTGCTCACACAGTGGAGTCCTGATACCTTGGGACGGGCATTTGTGGCTTCATGATTCCTGCCCACCTTCCAGCCCCTCTGAGCTTGCCCCTGACGTGCTGTGTGTTCTCCAGGCACACCCTGTCCTTTCCGGCTCCCTGTGTTTCTGCGCATGCTCTTCTCTGCACACAGAAGCTCTGCTCATTTTCCAAGACCCGGCTTAAACACCCAGCCTGCTTGGACCCCGAAAGTGAATGAACCCTACCCTCTGCCATGTGCCAGCATTTGCAAACTGTGTGTTGAAAGGAGCATGGGTTCTGAGGTCACACAGAAGGAATCAGAATTCCCACCTCTGCCACTCGTTCGCTGGGTGACTTTGGGCAAGCTTCTTAACCTCTATGAATCTCTTTCCTTGTCTCTAAAGTGTGTCATTGAAAGATGCTTTTCAGAAAAAGGCAAAATCATGGCTTTCACACAGGTGTAAAAATGAACACATTAAAGATTTTATTTTACTCAGAATGAGGGAACCAGGCAGATGTTATAACTGGTTCAAAAGAGAATTTGAAAAGACACCTTTATAGATCAGAAATATTAAAATGAATATGCAAATAGAGGCAAATTGGGTTTTCCACTCAATTGAACCTTTATTGAATGCAACAGAATCCATATGTCTACTGGTTACCTACACCTTACAGAGTTGCAAAATAGTTCCCATAGAATCAGAATCTGATAAAGTAGAATGTTTATTCTATTAGATAATGCATCTCTTTCCCTGCTTGACTTTAGTCCCCACCAATATATTTTTTCTTCTCTTTCTGCGCATAAGGAAGACTGAACTTCTAGTCCCCTTTGTGGTACAATGAGTTGTGAGTGGGATTGACAGGTGTCACTATGGGGCCAAAGCATTTTGCTGCTGGTTCAGGGTTCTGTTTTCCCTGGGGCTGCAATCCTGAAGGCATGGTTGAGATGGAATCTCTGTTGACCTGGATCCCCCCCTGAGGGACTCCATGAGCAAAGCTTCCTCCCCACCCATGTTGGATGTGTAGTATGAGTGGGACATAAACTGAGATTTGGGCTTACTTGTCTTGCAGCATAACTTAACTCATACTGACTTATCTCAAAGGAATTGTGACAAAAGCTCATTATGCAGGGTCTGGCATATAGATGTCACCCCATCACTGTTCTTACCTTTCCCAGCATTCCTCTGTAATACTTAACTACCTTGTATCATAATAACCTATTCCTGGGGGGGTGTCTGGCTGGCTCAGTCAGTTAAGCGTCAGACTCTTGATTTCGGCTCTAGGTCTTGATCTCAGCCTCTTGTCAGGCTCCCCACTTAGCGGGGAGTCTGCTTGAGTCCCCTCTCTCTGCCCCTCCCCCTGCTCACGCACATGCTCTCTCTCTCTTTCTCTCTAAAATAAACAAATAAATCTTTAAAAAAATAATGTATTCCGGGGTCTATACTTCTTGTTAGAACATGAGTGCCACAAGGCGAGAGACCATGATTGTTGGCCTTTGAATTTTGAAATAGCATCTGGCCACCCAATAGTTCATAACAAATGTTTTCTAAATAAATAAGTCAAGTATTTATTGAAGTCAAGCTCTGTGACTTGAGCAAGTTTTACACTTTGGGAGCCTTAGATTTTTCAAATCTCTAAATTGGAGACAAAAAATTCCTAATGGATTTGTAAGGAATGGAAAAAAGCAAGGGGATGTGGGAGCACTTTATCATTTAAGGTTTTGTAAAAATGAGAGGGATTATTATGAATTAAAGAAACCAAGGCCCCCAAAGTTGGAGTGCCTCAACTCAAACCAGGACTAAAACTTGAAATTTTGGTACTTAAATGTCCAGAGTT
This sequence comes from Phoca vitulina, assembly GCF_004348235.1. NCBI lineage: Eukaryota > Metazoa > Chordata > Mammalia > Carnivora > Phocidae > Phoca > Phoca vitulina. Next base: position 2,516,754 of record NW_022589748.1, on the reverse strand, counting down.
GAAGGGGCCCTGAGAGGCCCTTCCAGAAGTCTCCTCGAGGGCATCAACCACATGCATCTCCAGGGACCTACATGCGTATGCTCCTTTTTTGCCCAAATGGAACTACAGAATGATGATTCACTGCTGATGTCAGTGAGTCAGTGGGGAGGGGCAAGTGTCTCATGAGACTCCCATCAGCCAGGACCAGTCTGAGAGACCCTTGGGAGACAGTAACCAGGGGACAGAGCAGGGACGCCAGCCCCCGGAAGTCACTTTGGGAGCATATGCTACCCAAGTAGCTCAGGATTGTCCTCAAGGGACCAAGAGATTTGTTTGCTTCCTAATTAGTAAAGCATTTTTCCTGATGCTTTGGTCTGAGGTCCAAGATTTGCAATTTCATAGCTGTCCAGTGGGGTCATGCTGTTGTATAAGTGGCATGAGGAAGTGGACAAAACCACAGGATGTGGAGTAAGAGAGACTGGGTAGAGCCCACGTTCCACCAGTCATAAGAAATGTTACCTTAGACCCACTGCTTCATGTCTCCAATTCTGTTTCCTTGAAAATGGGAATCATTCTGTTGTACTCACCTCACAGGATTGAGGAATATTCTAGAAGTGTTTTACGAATGAGATGGCAATATATAAATATCATTTTGACAACTATTGTCCTGTTGCACTGTACAAACCTCACTATGATCCTTTACCAAGCCCTGCCCATCTTTCTGGATCCACCCCTGGCCTCCCTCATGAAGCCTCATCTGCACACGCTGGTCTCTCTTTCAGATTGTTCCTGAGCATGCTTTCGTGCTTTGACGGAATTTGGGAGTTCTAAGGAACCCTGAACATCTATTCCAACTTCCTTGTTTTATGAACGAAGAAAGTGAGGGCCCAGCATATGGTGGCTCCAGTCAAACTCACACAGGTCCCTTATCTTGCAGGGGATCTTAATGGCTTTGTGTGTATTTCATTGCTCCCCTCCTCCCTTCGGGCACCCCCAACCCCTAAACTGTACCTTCTGAGGATTGAGCTAAGTCTTCCTTTTCTCATATCTTTCCCCTGCCGTCCTCCTGCAGTGTTTGCTCATGACCCTGGATCTCAGACAAGTCCTCAGTAAAGACTCCTAGGTAGAACGAACCTCTCTGTAAATCTGCCAGCTATCAGGGAGGGGTAGTCTTTAAAAGATGGGAGACAGTTGCCATCTGCTGGTAAGCCCGTGGAACTACAGATCAATGTCTGTCTTGCTGATACACCATCAAGGTGGGTTTGGTCTTGTAGGCTTGCATGCCTTGTCCTCTCCTCCTACACAGACCTGACTCAGAGGTGAGCCTGGGCAAAGTGTATCCAGTAACCTTTGTCTTTGGTGGCATAGTCCACAAATGTTTGCGGAAGCCTTCATTTGTGCAAAGATATTTAGACTTAACCTCTGACTTCTGGGAGCTGGCAATCTGGTGGAGAGCCCGGACTATCAACTATATTATAACTGTACGCAAGTTCTACCATCGTGGGGGAACACAGCGGGAGTCCTTCAGAGGCAGGAGGGGGCTACTGCTTTTGAGAGCATGGAGGAAATCACTGAGACCCCATGGAAAATATGACCTTAACATTCTCGTCAAATGGAAGAGGCATTTTGCCATTTGGGGTCTAGTTTGGCAAGTGGAATTTTGTCAGGGAGAGACTGGGAATGGAGAGGGGATGTTCCAGGGAAGGAAAGAACATTTAGGACATAAAACGAAGTGGCCACTTGAAGGCCTGAAGCGAGCGAGGGGTTGTCTCATACAATTCAGAAAAGCAGAGTGGCCCAGTGTCTTTGTGTGAGTGGTGGGTGATAAGCTGGAAAAGTGGGCTGGGGCCTGGACCAGGGAAACAGATGCTGTCGACGCCCCACTCATGCTCTCAGGCCTTACCATTGTATCCCAGCCTGCCGGCATCTATGTCTCTTTGAAGGCTCTCTCTGGTAGCTGCTCTTCCCTCATACACAGCAGGTATAAGGTGCATCACTCCCCCTGACCATCAGCCAATGACTGAATGGAGGTGGTGTATAAATACCCCTACTCCCTCGCTCCTTGAGTCAGGTTAGCTCTGAGACATGTGTTTGACCATCATTTCCCAGAAGTCCCCAACAGGATTAAGCTCAGTTGCCCACAGTGGTAACTTGCCCAATAACACACTCTTATTGGCTGCCTTTCCTTTCCTGTCTCACTTCCCTATTTCCTTTTTTAAAAAGATTTTATTAATTTATTTGAGAGAGAGAGAGAGTCAGAAGGAGAAGCCGAGCCTGATGTGGGGCTCGATCCCAGGACCCTGGGATCATGACCTGAGCTGAAGGCAGACGCTTAACCGACTGAGCCACCCAGGCGCCCCTCACTTCCCTATTTCCTACTGGTGTCTCCTGGCATCACCACCAAAATATACTACATGCACTAACATTTTTTTTTTAAGCTTTTATTTATTTATTTGACAGAGAGAGACACAGCAAGAGCAGGAACACAAGCAGGGGGAGTGGGAGAGGGAGAAGGAGGCTTCCTGCAGAGCAGGGAGCCCGATGCGGGGCTTGATCCCAGGACGCTGGGATCATGACCTGAGCCGAAGGCAGACGCTTAACGGCTGAGCCACCCAGGCGCCCCTGCACTAACATTTTTATCTCAAGACCTGTTTCTAGAGAAACTCAATCTAAAACATCATGGAAGTTAAGAAGATTGGACTTCAAGCAATAAGTGCTTCCTTAAGGCCAAGTCATAATAGCCATTATGCACAGATAGTGTCTTATAAACTGCCATCCTCCTCATGTGCTCTCCTGGGGTGGCGGGGTCTTCCAGATGGTCTTAATCGCTGGGTACATATTGCAATGTGTAACCCAAGAATGCATATATCCCAGTCTCTGCCCTCACTTGAAGAACTAGCGCATCCTAGTACAATGCTGTTTTTTTTGCTTCTACTACTGGTCACAAATTTCCAAGCTTCCTTCTTTTATAATTTCCTTTGTGTTGAAAGAACTTCCTTTAGCCATTCTTTTAATGTAGGTAGCCAGGACTTTCACCCCTCCCCAGAAGTAATAAGGCATCCCTCCCTTATCAACTAAATGGATTAAATATACCAGTTAAAAGGCAAAGATTGGTATAACAGATTTTTTTAAATGACCCAACTACATGTTGTCTATCTATAAGAAGCTCACTTCATTTTTTTCTTCAAATTTTTATTTAAATTCTAGTTAGTTAACATATAGTGCAATATTGGTTTCAGGAGAATTCAGTGATTCATCTCTTACATATAACACCCAGTGCTCCTCACAACAAGTGCCCTCCTTAATGCCCATCACCCACCTAAACCATCCCCCCACCCACCTCCCTCCATCAACCCTCAATTTGTTCTCTATTGTTAAGAGTCTCTTATGGTTTGTTTCTCTATCTCTTTTTCTCCCTTTTCATATGTTCATCTGTTTTGTTTCTTAAATACCACATATGAGTGAAATCATATGGTATTTGTCTTTCTCTGACTAATTTCGCTTAGCATAGTATACTCTGGCTCTAATCACCATGTTGCAAATGGCAAAATTTCATTATTTTTGATGGCTGAGTAATATTCCATTACACACACACACATACACACACACCAATATATACCACATCTTCTCTATCTATTCATCAGTTGATGGACCCTTGGGCTGTTTCCATAGTTTGGCTATTGTTGATAATACTGCTATAAATATCAGGGTGCATGTACTCCTTCGAATCTGTATTTTTGTATCCTTTGGGTAAATACCTAGTAGTGCAATTGCTGGACCATAGGGTAGTTCTATTTTTAACTTTTTGAGGAATCTCCATACTGTTTTCCAGAGTGGCTGCACTAGTTTGCATTCCCACCAACAGTGTAGGAGGGTTCTCCTTTCTCCACATCTTCCCCAACACCTGTTGTTTCTTGTGTTGTTAATTTTAGCCATTCTGACAGATGTGAGGTGATAGCTCATCGGGTTTTGATTTGTATTTCCCTGACAATGAGTGATATTGAGCGTCTTTTCATGTGTCTGTTAGCCATCTGGAAGTCTTTTTTGGAAAAATATCTATTCACGTCTTCTGCCCATTTCTTAATTGGATTACTTGTTTTTTGGCTGTTGAGTTTGATAAGTTCTTTATAGATTATAGATACTAACCCTTTATCATACATGTCACTTGTGAATATCTTCTCCCATTCCACAGGCTGCCTTTTAGTTTTATTGATTGTTTCCTTTGCTGTGCAGAAGTTTTTATCTTGATAAAGTCCCAACAGTTCAGTTTTGCTTTTGTTTCTGTTGCTTCTGGTGATATGTCTAGTAAGAAGTTGCTCAGCCAAGGTCAAAGAGGTTGTTGCCTGTGTTCTTCTCCAGCATTTTGATGGTTTTCTGTCTCATATTTAGGTCTTTCATCCATTTTTAATTTATTTTTGTGTATGGTGTAAGAAAGTGGTCCAGTTTCATTCTTCTGCATGTTGCTGTTCAGTTTAGCCAACAGCATTTGGTGAAGAGACTCTTTTTTCCACTGGATATTCTTTTCTGCTTTGTCAAAGATTAGTTGACCAAGGAAGCTCACTTCAAATATAACAATATAAGTAGGTTAAAAGTAGAAGGATCAAGAAAGATATAGCATGCAAATATTAATCAAAAGAAAGCAGAGGGGTGCCTGGGTGGCTCAGTTGGTTAAGCATCTGCCTTTGGCTCGGGTCATGATCAGGGCCCTGGGATCAAGCCCTGCATTGGGCTCCCTGCTCAGTGGGAGGTCTGCTTCTCCCTTTCCCTCTGCCCCTCCTCCCTGCCTATGTTCTCTCTCTGTCTCTCAAATAAACAAATAAATCTTAAATAAAATCTTAAAAAGAAAAGAAAGCAGAAGTGGCTATATTAGGTAATATCAGGTAATTAGGGTATATCAGGTAATTTGACTTCAGAGCAAAGAAAATTACCAGGGACACAGAGAGACATTACATAATGATGAAGGGGTCAATCCACCAAGAAGACATAGCAATCCTAAATATGCATGTACCAAGCAACAGAGCTGCAAAATATGTGAAGCAAAAATTGAAAGAAATGAAAGGAGAAATAGACAAATCTATAATTATACTCAGAGACTTCAGAACCCCTCTTTTGACAACTGATTAAACAACTGCTACAAGCCCTGGCTGGCTCAGCTGGTGGAGTGTGTGACTCTTGATCTTAGGGTTGTAGGTTCAAGCCCCACATTGGGTGTAGAGGTTACTTAAAAATAAAATCTTAAAAAAAAGGAAAATCAGCAAAGATATAACAAAACCCAACAACATTATCAACCAATAGGATCTAATTGATGTTTATAGAACATTTCACCCAACAATAGCAAAGTACACATTCTTTTCAAGTGCGCAAGGAGCATATGCCAAGGTACACTATATATTTTGGGCCATAAAACAAACCTAAAATTGAAAAGAATCGAAATCATACAGACTGTATTCTCTGACCACAGTGGAATAAAACTACACATCAATAACAAAAAGATGAAAGACACTTGGGACAAACATTTGGTAACTAAATAACTGAATTAAAACAATCCATGGGTCAAAGAGGAAATCTCAAGGGAAATAAAAGAAATACACTGAATTGAGTGAAAATGAAATTACAATGTTTAAAAATGTGTGAGACAGAGCTCACAGTGTTAAGAGAGAAATTTACAGCATTAAATGCTTACATTAGAAAAAAAGAAAAGTTGCAAATCAATAATCTAAGCTCCTACCACAAAAAAATTAGAAAAGAAAAATTCTCAACAAAGTGAATATAAAGGGAATGTCCTCAACATAATAAAAGCCATATATGATGAGCCTATAACTAACATCATACTCAGATTTTCCTCTAAGATTGGGAACAAGACAAGGATACCCACTCTTGCTACTTTTTTTTTTTTTTTAAGATTTTATTTATTTATTTGACAGAGACAGAGATAGCGGGAACAGGAACACAAGCAGGGGAGTGGGAGAGGGAGAAGTAGGCTTCCTGCTGAGCAGGAAGCCTGATGTGGGGCTCGATCCCAGGACGCTGGGATCACGACCTGAGCCGAAGGCAGACCCTTAATGACTGAGCCACCCAGGCGCCCCTCTTGCTACTTTTATTCAACATAGTAGTGGAGGTCCCAGCCAGAGCAATTAGGCAAGAAAAAGAAATAAATATATCCAAATTGAAAAGGAAAACATAAAACTGTCATTATTTGCAAATGATGTGATATTATATGTGGAAAACCCTAAAGACTCCACCAAAAAACTGTTAGAACTAATACATGAATTCAGTAAAGCTACAGGATACAAAATCAATATACAAATATCAGTTGCATCTCTATACACTAAAAATGAATTATCAGAAAGATAAATTAAGAAAACAATCCCATTTACAATTGCATCTAAAAGAATAAAATACCTGGAAATAAATTTAACGAGGAGGTGAAAGACCTCTATCTTGAAAACTATAAGGCATTATAGATGTCTAGGCATATATATCTATAGAAAGAAACTAAAGAAGCTATAAATAAATAAATGGAAAGATATTCTATGCTCATGGATTGGAGGAACTAATACTGTTAAAATGTCCACACTACCCAAAGCAATCTATAGTTCAATGCAATCCCTATCAAAATTCCAATGGCATTTTTCACAGAAATAGAACAAAAAATCCTAAAATTTGTATGGGGTTGCAAAAGACCCTGAATAGCCAAAGCAGTCTTTTTTTTTTTTTTTTTAAGGTTTTATTTATTTATTTGACACAGAGAGAGAGAGAGCGGGCACAAGCAGGGGGAGCAGCAGAGGGAGAGGGAGAGGGAGAAGCAGGCTCCCCGCTGAGCAGGGAGCCCACCGTGGGGCTTGATCCCAGGACCCTGGGATCATGACCTGAGCTGAAGGCAGATGCTCTACTGACTGAGCCACCCAGGCGCCCCTAGCCAAAGCAGTCTTAAGAAAGAAGAAAGCTGAGGCATCACTCTCCCTGATTTCAAACCATATTACAAAGTTATAGTAATCAAAACAGTATGAGGATGGCATAAAAACATACACATAGATCAATGAAACAGAATGGAGGGCCAAGAAATGAAGCCACACTTATATGGGCAATTAATTTATGACAAAGGAGCAAAAAATATACAATGGAGAAAGGACAATCTCTTCAATAAGTAATGGTGTTGGGAAAACTGGACAGACACATGCAAAAGGATGAAACTGGACCACTGTCTTCCACCAGACCCCAAAATAAACTCAATGATTTAAAGACTTGAACATAAGACCTGAAACTGTAACATTCCTAGAAGAAAACATAGGCAATAAGCTCCTTGACATCAGTCTTGGTGATGAGTTTCTGGATTTGACATCAAAGGAAAGGCAGCAAAAGCAAAAATAGGGCGCCTGGGTGGCTCAGTTGGTTAAGCAACTGCCTTCGGCTCAGGTCATGATCCTGGAGTCCCGGGATCAAGTCCCGCATCGGGCTCCCTGCTCGGCAGGGAGTCTGCTTCTCCCTCTGACCCTCCTCCCTCTCATGCTCTCTGTCTCTCATTCTCTCTCTCTCAAATAAATAAATAAAATCTTAAAAAAAAAAAAGCAAAAATAAACAATCAGGACTACATCAAACTAAAAGCTTTTGCATTAACAAAAGAAACCATCAACAAAATGAGAAGGCAATCTACTGAGTGGGAGAAGATATTTGCAAATGATATATCCTATAAGGTGTTAATATCCAAAATATATAAAGAATTTATACAACTTGGGGCACCTGGTTGACTCAATCAGTGGAGCATACAAATCTTGATGTCAGGGTCATGAGTTCGAGCTCCACTTTGGATGTGGAGCCTACTTAAAAAAACACACACACAGAAAAACTTCTGCAACTCAACACAAAAAAAAACAAATAATCTGATTTAAAAATGGGCAGAGGACCTGAATAGGCATTTTTCCAAACAAGACATACAGATGGCCAATAAACATGTGAAAAGATACTCAACATCACTAATCATCATGGAAATGCAAATCAAAACCACAATAGATATCATCTCACACCAATCAGAATGACCAGTATCAAAAAGACAAGAAATAATAAATGTTGGCAAGGATATGGAGCAAAGGAAACCCTGTGCACTGTTGGTGGAATGTGAATTCTTGCTGCCTCTATAAAAATCAGTATGGAGTTTCCTCCAAAAACTAAAAATAGCAGTACCATATGATTCAGTAATTGCACTTCTGGGTACTTACCCAAGGAAAACAAAACACTAATTGGAAAAGATATATGCATCCCTATGTTTATGGCAGCATTATA